>NC_055994.1:88429588-89029588 GCF_018446385.1 Zingiber officinale | reverse complement strand
CTCGGTTACAACCGAGATGGTTGTTAATCCAAGGCAATGAAAAAAAAATCCACTAATAAAAACTCCTTCGATGAAGGCGGAGTAGCCTCTTACACACTTTGACAAGATCAAAAATGACTAAGAAAATGAATATAGTTGTTGATATTTAATTCCTAGCTCTAGGAGCCTTTTATAGTCTTCTGAAAGTTGTTACCATTGTGCTGACATGGCCTAGAGGCCTCAGATTAGGTGGAGACTCCTTCAGTGTGGATAAAACTTTATTCAAACTCCAACGATCATCCAATGACTTTGGTCGATGGGAGGTGCCCCAGTCAATCCAAGGCGCCTCCAAGGGAGGCACGAGGGTGCCTCCATAATTCAGCAAGGCACCTCCTTCTTGAGGCACGAGGGTACCTCCCTGATCCAGTAAGGCACCTCCTTCTTGAGGCGTGAGGGCACCTCCATGCTCGTTGGAGGCACCTTCACTCTGGCGGCTGGTAGATCTAAAGTCAACTTTTGAATTAACTTTTTCAAACTTTCTTCACGTATGTGATGCTCTGGTTATCCGGAGTTGAGCTCACCCAAACCCAACTCCGACTTTCTTTTCGAGCAGGCTTTCTTCCGATTTCTCATCCCTCGAACAATCCACGCATATCCTTCTTGTCTGTCGATGTACTCTTCTGCATCTCTTCATCCCTTGGATACACCAAGTCCGTTGACTCGCTTCCCATACAATCCTTCATGTTCACTACATCTTTTACTTGACTTCTTGTGTTCCTAAGTTTCTACATACTTAGACACAAGGCATAAAAAAAAGCAGAGTCTAACTTAACTCGGTTGATCACATCAAAACCAACTCAGGATACTTACATCCCACAGGTGGTCCTTAAGTGAACTATGGAAGAGTTACTAAACCAAGACTCTATGGATCAGTACCAAGGGATGGATGAGTGAGGAAGACCCTACCTCTATCACAAAGATCAACACAAATGATAGTAGAGAACCAAAGGTAGACCAGTGAATGTTCAAACAACAGAAAAAGCTTGGAACTTACTCTGGTACGAAAATGCAAGGAACTTGAAGTGGAAATGAAGACAAAGGTTGGCGGACAAAAAAATAGGATTGCATAAAATGATGAGGGCCTTTCCACCATATTTATACAAAGTAGCATTTAATCAGAACCCTTAAGTCAGGATCAGTTAAGAAGTAGGGAAATACTATTAGCTTTCCGATCAAGCTCACATTACGAGGATAGAATAATCATTATGCTGGATATAGGTGATAGTTCTTCTTCTCCAAAAGTCACATCACATTAATTTGATATAACCTTAAAGATAAGGATATTCTCTAAGACTAGAAGGCTAAGGTTGACAAGGCCTTGTCTAGCATTTAAGAGGTGTGTCAATAATTAAAGAGAGGATCTCATTAAAGATACGATGGAGATGTTCTTTTTGTCCACGTGTACAATGAACTGAACTGAGACCTAATCAAATAATGATACAGTTTAGTCAGTCGGACTTGCACTTTCTTCAACTAGACTTAAAGGGAGAATTAGTGACACAAGGGTATTCCCTATGGGCCACGTGGCTAAGAAGGTCAATAATCAAGCCAGGTTGGTAGACAGGGTCAACAAGGGACGACTCTCGACTGCACTCGACTCCCGGCTATACTCGACTCCTGACTATGCCCAACTCCCGATTATGCCCGACTCCCAGCTACACTTGACTCCTGGCTACACCTGCCTCTCGAGTATGCCCGACTCCCGGTTACTCCCGACTCCTGACTACGCCTGACTCCTAGCTACACCAAACTCCCGACTACGCTCAACTCTCGACTACACCTTGTAGGATCGTTGGTCACTTGCGAGCGAGAGGGGGTGAATCACATGTATTTGAAAATATTATATTTTTTGTTTTTAAAATAAAGTGCATAGCATAAGAAAATAAAACACGAGGAAAGACCAAGACAAAATCAATTTATTTAGTTCAGATCCTTTGGTGACTCCTACTCCAAAACTCAGGCCCCTCGGACCTATCAATAGGTAATCCACTAAATTCTCTACCAATAAACTCCCGACAGAGTAATCGAATACAAGAACGAAGACAAACAAAAGTATAACAACCCTACACTTTTCTTTTACATATATAATTAAAAGCACAGTAAAATAAATATCGTTACCAACACTTAGAAGACGTGAACTCGATTGGACTCATGTGTTGGTGTCAGTCTGCTAGCAGTGGTTTGGAAGTCATCGAGTAGTAGTATGGTGGCAGCGCGAAGTCATAGCAGTAAAGTAGTCATAGAAGCTTGTGTCAGATTTGAAATTGAAGTGTTGGTCGAACAGAGCTTATATTAAGTGTTGAGGGCACCTCCAACCTCATCTGAGGCGCCTCCAACCTCAAAATCAATCTTGAAAACTTCAGCCTTTCTCATCTCCGAAGCTCTCAGTCTTTATTTGTGCGAGAGCGCCTCCAAGCGCTCTAAGGCACCTCCAATGCACCTCCAAGGTATCTCCAATGCACTCCTGGACACCTTCGCGTAACAAACTTCATCCCCGAAGTTTATCCGCACGCAAGTGCCTCCACTAGGTCAAGGGCACCTCCAAGCGTTGCTTCGAGGCACCTCCGCGCACCTCTAAGGTGCCTTCGACATTGTTCATCTGAGACTTAACTTTGCACACTAACTCCTACAATACACATTAGTCCAAATAACAATAATGATATGTAAAATAGAGTTAGCACAATAAAAATAAAATGATTATTAATTAGATTCTATCTTCCCAAAATCAAGATCTAGTCAAGGTCTCAACTTAAACATCCAAAATAATTCTAAGTTGGACCACACCTATAATCTCACTGGGACTTGTCCTCACTGAATCACTCTCCTCAATGACTTACCTCACTTACCAGTTGCAGTCACTTGACTTGCCTCTTGACCCACTAGGTCTTCCTGCCAGAATCACACATTCAGACTTTAGCTAATCGTCTAGAATCGAACATCCCAATTGTACTTTAGCCAACTGCCTGGTCTTTACTAATCCAACTGGACTTCCTGCTAGAATCTCACATCTGGACTTCAGCATGGTGTCAGGTCCTTAGACCCGTTAACTCCTGCACACTTGGTAAAAATATAGATAAGCATAGCATCTAACTTTAATCCATTTGTCATTCATCAAAACCTGAGTTTGACCATTAGTGCTAATTGTACCAACAGACTTGACTCCCGGCTACGCCTGACTACCGGCTACGCCTGACTACCGCCTATGCTCGACTCCCGGCTATACCCGACTCCTGACTATTCCTGACTCCCGGCTACACCTGACTCCTAGCTACGCCCGACTCTTGACTACGCCCGACTCCTGACTACACTCGATGCTTGACTCCCGGCTACACCCAACTCCCGATTACACCCAATGCCCGACTCTCGACTCCCTCCCGGCTACACCCGACTCCCAACTAATGGCTACACCTGACTTCCAAGCGTCATCGATTTCGGGTGGTCCTCAAGCAAACCATTGTGTAGGGAGAAGGGAAGATTACGTATGCATCTTGGAGAAAGCGGCAGAAATAAATGGACAATGATAGCCTTTTATGTCGAAGAATGTGATAACGCCTACGAGTAACGGGGGAAAACGTATTAATATTTATGAATAATGTGGAGGACGTGGTGAAGCCACTCAACCCTATAAAAAGTAGGCGAACTCCACAGAAAGTGATAAGCGCACATAACTTTCCAAACACTAATTTCCAATAATTACTTTCTTCTTCACCGAAATCTTACTTGAGTGTCGAATTGCCTCATCAGGGACTTCCTTGGTTGTCACTCTAACCCACTTTCTTTGAATGTTCTTCTTCGCAAACCAGGAGTCACACCACCCTCCTAGTAACCAATAAAAGTAGTGCATTATCAGTAAGTCAAACATCTTCGTTCTCAGATAGTATCAGTGTATTTTGTTCCTAACATTTTATTCCTATCGTTTTGTTACTAATATTGTGCTTAATCTTAAAAGATTGGGAAATGAATTTAACTAGTCAACAAAACTTCAATTAAATCAAAATAAATTAATTTGAAAATTTAATTTGGTTTATTCGGGAGTTCCTCTATTTTAAAACATCAGTTATTTTTAGCTAAATCGAATTTAGTATTTGATTTTGAATTTTGAAAATCGATTAAACTGATTTTTTTAATTAAATAATAATAAATTATTAAAATTTCTTTATTAAATTTTATTAAAACTTTTAATAATTTTTATTTTTTAAAAAAAGATAGTTAATTTGGTTAATGATTGAATTAATTAATTTTATTCAATTCGATTTATTCGATTTTAATGACAAAATTCAATCGGTTCTATTAGTAAAAAAAATTGATTTATTTCGTTCCAAGTAGTTCAGTTCGCTTCTAATCAAATGCTCTATCCTACAAGAGTGTAAATGAAGTAACGAGTAGCGTAACAACCACTGATTATGTACGCTAATCATGGATCATCAAACATACGTTCCAAGTAGTTTAGTTCGCTTCTAACCAAATGCTCTACCTTGCAGGAGTGTAAACGAAGTAAAGAGTAGCGTAGCAACCATTGATTATGTACGCTATGTCAATCATGGATCATCAAACATATTAGCAGAATAAATGCGTAATATTCCATACCATATTAGGCTCCACCATATAACTTAACAAGGACATGAAAAACAAATTCTTCTCTTCATATATGTTAACCAATGTCTTACAATAACATTAATGCGATCATCTGTTTATTTTCTTGGTTCTTTCTTGGTCTCTCTCTTCATTTTCATCCATTTTTTTACCATTTGTCACCATCATCAAAGTTAGAATAGAAATAAATTACTTAGTCATATATTACCTCTAATTACCTAATCTTTAGATTAGTTAGTTATTTTGTAATCTACAAATAAATATACAGTTTTCCACTTTTAATCTTCTTAGTTTCGGTTATAGGCAAATTCTCATACAAAATATTCGTCGGATGATTTTGTTATGATTCTGGGTTAATATGAACCCGTTCTGCTGTCTCATATCATATATTTTACATTTAAATAAACTAATATGCATGTTGATTTTTAAGATAGGTAGAAAATATTCATCCTATCTTTCTATTTCCTAACTAAACAGCGATGGATCACATTAGTAAGGGCGATCAAGAAAATATGCTATATGCACAGTTGGCGTTATGGCCATTCCCAAACAAGTATGCCCTTGAGGCAATTGATGTTGCTTCTAATTCTTGTTTGTCAATCTGTAGTTCTGATGGATCAAGTAGCTTGATAGGTATGGTCCCTGTTATATTAAGGACTTTCTAATTTTTGCTGATTGATTGTTTCTACTTTTTGATTTTTTTTATTAGTAGAGAATTAAAGTGGTGAGTAGTATATTACAGAATTTACTTGCTACAATATGAAGGGATGTTAATTACCTAATTTTTAAAGCTTAATGGTGTGTATGATCGATATATATTTGTTCCCAAATAGTTGGGACAATAGAACTTGTTGAACTTCTTGCAAGCCTCCTTTGTTCAATCTCATTCTCTTCTTCCTAGGCTTAACCTACATTTATAAGAAAAAGCTTTATTTACTAAGAAAAACTGTTGATGCCGGTCTGAAGCTTGGATGAGAAAGGTTGAGGGTTCAGTTCGGTTGCCCGTTGCTTTAAAGAAACACAGTTAATTGTTCTATGAATATACTCATCAAACTATTGTGCTAATATAAGTTAATTGAATATTTTGTACTTCAATATAACCTGAAAAATTATATTGTTTGAAGATTGTTAGCTAGGTATACCTCTTATGAAGTCATAACGTTTCACTAATTAGGTCATCAGTTGAACATTGTTACTGTCTGAAATCATTTCTCTACCTTGTTACCTAACTTGTTTAAAGAAAATTTGGCTTTGAGTTCTAGAGAAGTACTACCTTTAAGCTATCAGGAAAAAGTTTCATCTAATTTTATCTGTTTTGTCCTATATACAGCTAAATTTCCAAAATGCAGCACAACATGCCCTCCAAGTGTTTGCACTATTTTGGTGTGATTGGCATGCTTAAACTTTTAGTATCTATGTGCCTTTTGTTCCTAACATTGTGTTATTAGGTGTTATTTTATTGTGTTGTATTGCTGATTGTTGAACCCATTTTAAAAGACTGGTGAGATCCGGATTTTGGTGCTTGTTTCAAGAATGATTGGTGAAGAAATCTATTTAGTTTGTTGCAACTGCTCTACCTGCATGGGACTGATCAATTAATTAGATATCTTAGATGTTTTATTCAAAAATGAGGTATATATATGAGAATATCATTAATAGGATAAAAAGTTGGTGATCAATATAGAGAGAACCTTCTAGAGTCTTGTGTGGCGATTTAAGCCTTATATAAAAAATGGAATATTTTGCATTATGTGGTATGACCATTTATACTTTATGGTCAAGTATTTTAACATATTGTCTCTAATTTTATCATTGAACTACACCAAATTTCTTCTGAATAGCATATTTTATTATTTTCTAAGGACTCATTAATCCATCTTAGCATTAACAACTTTACTAACTATTATATATAAATTAGAGACAATATGTTAAAATGGTATATTCGGAGACTAAAGAGATCTTCATTTAATATAATTTTTTTTAAAAAAAATCTGAATGTTACTAGTAGTATAATTATATATTATGTTTAATGGTGGATAAGAATCTCAAACGAGTAAGATTTATCTTGTTGTACTTTCTAACTTCTAATAGTATGATTTTGTTGTTAACTAATATATTAATGCTGTAGGATCATATTTGTTGGTCATTACAAAGTATGAATGTGTTTCCATGCAATAATTGTCTCAATAATTTCTCTACTTAATAGCTTTGATTTGGAGGTGTTTATTATATTTTTAGATTCATTGATAATATTTATTTATTTATAGTAACTTATTTGGTTAAAATATTTGTTGAAAGAAAAAAAATATAAGTTGAGTTTTTTGTTCTTCTAGATACTTCACGAGGAATGTCAAATTTACATTTTTCTTATGATGTCCATTTAACACTCTGGTGAGTTTGTTTTTGATTTTATTTTTATCAAAAAATTTTCCTTTTGAGATCATAAAAAGAATTTTAATCCAACTAATAAAACGTCTCTCTTAGCCACATTTCATCATGGCTTAGTTTCAATTCGGTGTTAAGTTGGTTCAATTTAAACTAAAATTTTAATTAATAAAAATTGCACACCGAATGCACACCTACTAATACGCTATTAAATAATACACTATTAAATTAGTAGCTACTAATTATTATACTCTCTACTAATCATGCTAGGACTAACACAATAGTTTAATAGATTTGTACATAAAATATTTTACCTGTATTTTATGTTGGATGACAATCTAATACAATCCTTTTTCTTTACTTGAGCTTGGGACTGACTATGATAGAGTTTGTTCACCATCAGCGGGGTTCTACTCATCATTCTAAAACATATAAAATATAGATAATAATCAAATGTACACAAAATCATTTACTATTTACTAATTATTACTAGAGCTGGTGTGAGTTATAATATATATTTATACTTACACAATTGTTAATTGGTTTAGTTTGATTTTATGACATAAATTGAACCGAGCCTCAAAATGTTGACTATTGTGCAACTTGATAACAAACTAAAAATTCAAAAAATTGAATGTTTTTAATCTCAATCTAGTTTGATTTGGTTTATTGATTTTAGACTAAACATATTTCATATTACTTTATAATAATTACTAACTTGAAATTCTTCACATCAAAAATCTCATTTATATTACTAGCTCGTTTTTAATGATGCATTCAGTGTAATAATCTTAACTTTTTTTTTATACATTTGTGGTTTAAATATAGAAACTTCAAAATTTCTTTGTTCTTTATTTTCTAATGTCCATAATGAATAATTTGTGTTTCAACTTTAAGAAGTTATATCAATTGTCAGCTGAGAGAAAAATTCTATCTCTTTGGAGAGAGGTTCAATTTTTTTACTCCTAATTTATAAGTGAAATTGCATGTACTTTATTGTAGTTTGTAGTAATTTAAAAGAGTTTTGAATAAGAGTTAATGTTTAATTGTTAAAAAGTATTAAATTTATTGAAGTTTTGAGGCTTGTATGTTGTATTTGGTTAAATAAAAAAAATTGAATTCTTTCTTTTATTTCCTTTCTATGAACATGCTATATTTTCTCCTTTAGGGAGTGGATGCTTTAATGAAAGCTATCTCGCAGGTAAAAACTTAGATTTGTTTGGAATAGCTATATGTTGGAAGCAATTATTGATAAAAAAAAAATGTGAGATATATGATTCTCTGAAATTGTTTCATAAAGCTAGCATGAACTTTCAGATCAATGTTAATTTGTTGACTTTCATTTTGTAGTTGGATTCTTACATGCTATCCATCATCCAAGGAAGTATCCTATATTATCTTTTACTTGTTTAAATGTTTTGCAATCCTGTTTTTCCAATTTAAAATGATTTATTTGGTCATTGCAATATCCTTAACTGGATATCAGCTTTCCAAACTTTTCAAGCTGCCATAGTTTCACAAATTATTAATACTATCTTAATTGTAAGTAGATGCACGATGAGAGCAGGTTTACATGTTTATTGTCTTTTACTTGTTTACATGTTTTGTAATCCTGTTTTGCAAATTTAAAGTAATTTATTTGGTCATTGCAATAGCCTTAACTAGATATCAGGTTTCCAAACTTTTCAAGTTGCCATAGGTTCATAAATTATTAATGTTACTTTAATTGCAAGTATATGCATGATTAGAGTAGATTTATGTCAAATATAAAATCCCTCTATTATTTTCTTAGTTATGTTATTTATTTGAAGTATAACTGACTAAGAGGTAGGAAATCGAAGTAGATCATAACATGATATTTAATATGTTTCATCCGTTCTAATTTTAGTTTCTTCTTTTCCAAAAAAATTGTTGTACCATTGAATATGTATTTGCTTAAAGGTACTTGGATGTGGAGAAGAGGAGCTGATTCACAAGGCAACGTTGTAAATTTTGTTGAGTTGAAATAGATTTTGCAAACTAATGGATTTATAGCATCCTTTGTCCATGTATATTACTTCTTTTTCCTCAGGTCTTTATAATGTTAGACTAAATTTGCTTACTTCATGTCTACCAAAACATGTTTGCTAGGTTTATTTGTATATGATTGCAGTTTGGTTAGTTGTAGAAAACTAGAAATTGTCTTAGGTTTTCATAGGATGCACTTGTGCACATAGTAAATTGAGACACTTTTGAGTATTTTTCACGAATTTAGATTACTCTTCTACTTAGATGTATCTATAGTAAAAGAATTGGATATATATTTATATGAACCACTTGAATATATTGAAAACAATTTTATACATTAAATAGGATATTTTTAGCATTTAATAAAAACAAGCATATAGTTTATGAGATTCTAAGATAGACCATTGCTAAATCAAGTGAATTTCTCTTACTGATGTATGATACGATACTTAGGGGTGAGTATGTAGTTAAAATTAAATTGAATTAACTAAATTGAATTATTTTTTTTCAAACTAATCGAACAGACTGAATATTTTTTAAAAAATAAACAAACCAAACCGATAAAATATCTATTAATTTGATAAAAAAAATTCAGTTTTGTTTAATTCTATCAAAACATGAATTAACCGAATTTTCTAATTATGGTCTAAAAGTTCGCTTTTGTTTAATAAAATTAGATTAGGTCTTAAAAATAGGGTCTAAAAATTTAATTTGGTCCAAAAATTTGGTTTATTCGATCTATTCAATTTAAGCAAATAATAAATTTTAAAATGTACTCAAACCGAATTAACCGATTTTTTTAATAAACAAAATAAAATTCTGAATAAACTGAACCGAATTTTAAATTTTGATCGGTTTATTCAATGTAACTGAATTTTTGCTCACCTTTAAGGATACTAAAGCATTGATAATGTGTAGGTTAAGTGTCTATAAAAAAGATGACTTTCTATCAATTTAACAAGTAATTTAACATTTTTGGTATAATCAAATTGATTTTAGCATATTGTTACTTAATAACCTGTTTTTTTTTTTATTGTCCTTTGTTTTTTTTGGGTGGTTAAAACATTTTAGGAAAAGGACATATAAGCATACATTTTATAACAAGCTTTTTTGAAAGAATATTTATTAAATCAATGCTTGTAGGTTTGTGGATCCATGTTATTTTTATGGAAGCAGATTGTTGACTTGTCATATAATCCTAAATTTGAGATTGTTAGGCCACGTGGTAAGATTTATCTATTGTGTGCCTCTTAACTAGACTCTCTTGTGTAGTGCAATATTTCTTTCATTATCCTCTTTTTCTTTCACAGCCTCAAGTGGTGGAAAGACATTTACTAGTTTAAGAAGAACATAGGATCATTAGTGCAATATTTTTTTATTATATTGCAAATTATGTCTATGCATAGTATTTACTTTTGTAAATTTGATGTTGTGCCTTATTTTACATAGATCTATCATTTGATCTCCATGTGTTTTCTCCATACACATATGGGCTTGAACTATTTGCACAACATTAGTAGGTATATATTTTGTGGTCACAATTATATTTTGTTCACAAATATTCATAAATATTCCTCATTTATTTTCATATAATATTCATAATAAACTTATCTAATAGGAAGAATATTTATGAATAATATGTGAAAATGAGATATCCAAACCCAAATTGTTTCAGTGAATCAACTTAAATAGATTTTACCTTGTGAAGTAAAGAAAAATAATCTAACTTGGTTATGTCTTTGCCTTCATGTGCGAGTGGGTTTGTATGGGTAATTATGTGCATTGATATTATATTTGAGATTAGTCCAAGTTCAAAATGCTATGCTAATGTTTGCAAGGAAACTTGATTTTTTAATCTCAAGCATACTTATGGGCAGCGATCTTTCTTAGTACAATAAATAAGGTGGTTCAAGTTAATTAATTGAAAGGAGGCTTTGATTTATCCAAATATTATGAAAGTTAGATGCCCAAACATAAAAAATATTTGAATTAAATTGTGAGCACCCTTGCTGACACAATTTGTTTATAGAGCAAGATGATGAAGTATGTAAGTAAAAATGAAATATTTGAGAAACTACATAAATACCACAAACACTAGAACCATACATACATAACCAGGAAATCTACATAAATGCAAATTAACCCAACTTCTCATGGTGTTTCTAAGTCAGTGTTGTTTTCTTCACACTCTTATCATGTCATGCCATGGTGAATCTATGTTCTCTCATAGATTATTATCATTTGTGTAATAATATAGATGGATTCCTTTGAGTGGCATTGACTGATTGACATGAACCTGTAGGTAAAACTCAAAAGGAATAGAATTGTTCAGGAATTGATAGATGAGTGTACTAATAGATTCCTTAATGCTATGTCAAGATTAAGTCAGCATCTTTCACACTTCTTCCTATTTCGACTTCATAGCTAGTCTAAAAAGAAATCGTTTTGTTACAACTGCTATATTCCTATCTATAAACTTTTCTCATCTATAATGAATTTGTTCTGATTTGATGTTGTTGTCTTTGAGCTACAAAACTATCTTGATTTTTTTCCACTTATAAATTGCAACCATTCAAGAATTATATCATACTATCTTGGACTGGCTTACTGTCCAAATAGTCATGCTTATACTTGCACCTCCTACTTTTTCAAAATTTTATGGAAGAAATAATCAATAACAGTATACCTCAACTTCATATGAAATAGTATGGTGGTGCATTGTGACAACATATATTTTGATATGATAAGGATTACTTAACTTTTCTAAAGTTGTTTTTTCAAATAAGTTTATTTGATTTTTATTACTTCTACTCACTGCTTATTTGTTAAGGCATAATGTGAGAATAGTTGTTGAATTGTCAAGTTTTCATAGATGTGGTTGCTTTTATTATTGTACATGTGTTACAATGTAAAATTATTTATCTTTTTGTGTATATAAAAGACAATTTTAAGTTATACAAATTCTTTATCTTTATTACATTTGGCACAAGTATCAGCATGGAATGAAAGATTTGCAAGTGGCATGCAGTCAATTCAAGATGATGATATTATGAAATTAGGTAATGGAGTACATGACTTTCTTTAAAAATTCAGTTCAAATTTTTTTTAGAATTTTAATTTTTTTAAAAAATAGTTAATTTAGTTATTTCAGTTTGAATTTGATTTTAAAATTTTTAATTCGATTAAACTAAAATAGATCGAATAAATTGATTTTTTTATACTAAATCAAATTGTTCGACACTAATTTTTAGACCGAAATTAAATTTTATTAAATAGAATTAAATTTTTAGATTTTAATTAGAAATTTTTAATTTTTTAAACTTAAATTTTTTAACCAAATTAACTAATGTTTTATCAGTTTAGTTTATTTTATTTTTATTAAAAAATTAATCGATTTAGTTAGTTAAAAAAATCAATTACATTCGATTCGATTTTAGTCAATTACATTTATATTAATACATATTCATATTATTTTTTATATCAATATTTACTCGTTAGCTAGTGTACAAAATATGAATAATAATGTAAAATTGAATTATGTCTTTAATTAATATTTATATCTTCTCAGGTACATACATTTTGACTTCAACCAGATTTGTTGTCATATGCAATTTGAGCATCTTTCTATCCTTTATAACGAAATAGAAGATTTTTTGAATACATATATGTATGTATTTTACTGTGCCTTTCTTCAGAATCAATTTGATTTTCATTTATAGAGACAATTTTTTACTTATTTAATATTTTGAGAATTTACCAAATTATGTTGTTAGTTTTACATATTATTTTTTTTAAAAAATAGTTAATTTAGTTATTTCAGTTTGAATTTGATTTTAAAACTTTTTATTCGGTTAAACTAAAATAGATCGAATAAATTGACTTTTTAGATTAAATCAAATTGTTAGACACTAATTTTTAGACCAAAATTAAATTTTTAGACCAAAATTAAATTTTTAGATTTTAATTAGAAAATTTTATTTTTTTAACTTAAATTTTTTAACTGAATTAACTAATATTTTATCAATTTAATTTATTTGATTTTTTATTAAAAAACGAATCTATTTAGTTAGTTAAAAAAAATTAATTACATTTGATTTTAGTCAATTACATTTATATTAATACATATCCATATTATTTTTGATATCAATATATATTCGGTTGTGAGCAAAATATGAATAATAATGTAAAATTGAATCATGGCTTTAGCTAAGATTTATATCTTCTCAAGGTACATACATTTTGACTTCAACCATATTTGTTGTCAATTTGAACATCTTTCTATCCTTTATAAGAAGATTTTTTGAATACATATATGTATGTATTTGACTGTATCTTTTTTTTTATTTAGAATCAATTTGATTTTCATTTATAGAGATAATTTTTTACTTATTTAATATTTCAAGAATTTATCAAATTATGTTGTTAATTTTACATATTATTTTTTTAAAAAAATAGTTAATTTAGTTATTTCAGTTTGAATTTGATTTTAAAACTTTTTATTCGGTTAAACTAAAATAGATCGAATAAATTGACTTTTTAGATTAAATCAAATTGTTAGACACTAATTTTTAGACAAAAATTAAATTTTATTAAATAGAATTAAATTTTAAATTTTAATTAGAAAATTTAAATTTTTTAAACTTAAAATTTTTTAACCGAATTAACTAATATTTTATCAGTTTAATTTATTTGATTTTTATTAAAAAAAACTAATCGATTTAGTTAGTTAAAAAAAAAACAATTACATTCGATTTTAGTCAATTACATTTATATTAATACATACTCATATTATTTTTGGTATCAATATATATTCGGCTGGTGTGCAAAATATGAATAATAATGTAAAATTGAATCATGTCTTTAGCTAATATTTATTTCTTCTCAAGGTACATACATTTTGACTTCAACCATATTTATTGTCATATGCAATTTGTGGATCTTTTTATCCTTTATAACTAAATAGAAGATTTTTTGAATACACATGTGTATATATGTATTTTACTGTATCTTTCTTTTTATTCCGAATTCATTTGATTTTCATTTATAGAGATAATTTTTTACTTATTTAATATTTCAAGAATTTATCAAATTATGTTGTTAATTTTACATATTATTTTTTTTTTAAAAATAATTAATTTAGTTATTTCAGTTTGAATTTGATTTTAAAATTTTTTATTCGATTAAACTAAAATAGATCGAATAAATTGATTTTTTTAGACTAAATTTAGACACTAATTTTTAGATCGAAATTAGATTTTATTAAATAGAATTAAAATTTTTAGATCTTAATTAGAAAATTTTATTTTTTTTAACTTAAATTTTTTAACCGATTAATTAATATTTTATCAGTTTAATTTATTTTATTTTTATTAAAAAATTAATCGATTTAGTTAGTTAAAAAAAATCAATTACAATTAGATTTTAGTCAATTACATTTATATTAATACATACCTATATTATTTTTGATATCAATATATACTTATTAGCTGGTGTACAAAATATGAATAATAATGTAAAATTTAATCATGTCTTTAGCTTATATATATATATATATATATATATATATATATATATAGATTTGTTATCCTGACGCCATAGTACGTGACTGTGCGCACCGCGCAGGATAACAACTGCTTTTATTTATTAATTTTTTTTTAATTTATGAATTAAAAAATAATTGAAAAAAAAATAAAAAATAAAATATTTTTTTAAGAGTTTATTTCTAGGGTTCAGGCTTTGGTTATAATATTAAAGTTATTTTTTTTTTTAGATTTTACCTTTGGAGTTTAGGCTTCCCAATTAAGTTATAGTGTTTGGTTTTAAAAAAAAATAAAATAAAATTAATTTAAGCATTTATTGAGTATTGTAATATATTAAGGGGATATATTAAGATATTAAAAATTTATATAAGGAAATGTTAAATTTTTTAATTGATTTTTTAAATTTAAAATATTAAAAAAATTTAAAAAAAAAAAAAAAAAAAACCGAGCGATATCCTGCGTGCGCACAGTCGCGCGCGCACTGTGCGAGCACGCAGGAGATCACTCCTCTATATATATTTTGACTTCAACCATATTTGTTGTCATATGCAATTTGAGTCTCTTTCTATCCTTTATAATGAAATAGAAAATTTTTTGAATATACATGTGTATGTATTTTACTGTGTCTTTAATTTGATTTTCACAATTTTTTACTTATTTAATATTTCAAGAATTTATCAAATTATGTGGTTAGTTTTACATATTATCCAAAAAGTATAGTCCATTTTTAAATTATTCAAATAACGTAACTCTTTTTATTTTCTTTCTTATAATACCTCTGTAATTCCTTTATATTTTATTTTATTTTATTTTATTTTATTTTTTAAAAAAAACAACATAATCTCCCGGGCCTCCTTTTTCATTTTCATCTTTATTTCCTCTCTCGTAACACCAACATGGTTGTCCATCATTTTCTCTGCACCTATGCCTAGGGCAAAGAGACACGACAAGTCGGCGGAACAGATTAAGAATAAGCTTTGGACTAATTCGTGATGACTAATTTCATCGATTTTAAAAAAGGACATCGAGGGTGACCTTTCCTCACAATTCCATTCCAATTTCATTCATTCTCTTTTCATGATCCAAAGCAGTATGTTTTTTTATTCTACCTTATTTGGTTTGAGTTTCTTATTATTATGATAGGTAAAGTCTGAAGAATCGGAGAAGCCGGTCATGAAAGGAGAAAACTGAGCGCTTCATGAGGATGAGACTAACTTCATCGATTCTTCAATGGAGGGCGACTCCGATCGTAGGAGTGTTAGTGCATCCTTGGTGACAAAGTAAGTTTTTTATTTTGGATTAAAAATATGAACTTTTTGTGTTTTGGGATAGTTCTATTTTTTTTTTCTTTTTACCGTCAGATGAAATGCCAAAGTGGACGACAACGAAGGAAACTCATCGAGAAAGAGATGAAGGAGGATGAATGGAAGATTAATTTTTTTTAGAGTAACAAATAAAGTTATATATATATATATATATATATATATATATATATATATATATGATCAAATTTACTTAATAGTAGGCATACTAAATTTACACTATAAGTCCATATTACTAGTTTAATGAAGTATGTAATCTAATGTAAATAATAAATTCCACTTGTCTTCATGTAATTTTAAAAACATTCATAACAAGGAAAATAATCAATTTTCTATATGTTAATTAACATTCTATTTTTTGAGTTTTCTTTTATTGATTATGAATTTTTCTAGTAAGCTATTTCTAGTTTCTTTATGCACGCTTTTATTATCTTTCTATATTTCTGAGACGGATCTTTGGCTGATAAATCTATAAAGGCATACTAAGGAGAACCACTTGACATATCTTACTATAGTGAATCATCGTCCACAAGGCATAGCATAACTGGAGGCGTATGATTTTATGGTCAAGAGGTTTAGGGTTCAATCCCCCAGATGTCATTATCTGGGGTTAGCGTCCATCATGCGCTTTCAGTTGTGTACCTGCATTTATCTCTCTCCATATCTGTGGGTCCGACTCTAGGAGGGTTGCTGATGTGACGATTCCATATTTTTTTTTTACTATGGTGAATCATCTAAGATACTTGAAAAGATCAGAAAACTTAATTTTTTTATTGGATGATATATAGAACTTTATTCTTCCTAGCCAATATAATCACAAACAGACTAATTTGCTATGGATCTTAAAGAGGAATATTTATAATATTTTTTTTTATTATTATTATCTACATAATTGTTATTGATGTATTGTATCTATAATTAAGGATATAAATATAGTTAAGAGAGCTAGATGAGTACATATATCATGGTTTCATATCATTTCGAATTTTCTTGGTCTATTAGCTACTTTTGGGATGAAACCGACTAATGAACCTAGGACTTTTGAAAAATTAAATATTTGTCCAATTGAAGTTTGTTTAAAGATTTTCTATTTGATATATTATGTATTTTATAATTTAACCTAAATCAAAAGTTATGATCTCTTAAAGTTATAACTTGTAATTGTAGCATCTATAATTTTATAGCTACTATAATGTGTTGTTGATCTTAGAGGATTAGCAACAACGTGTTATTGATCTTCATA
Source organism: Zingiber officinale (assembly GCF_018446385.1). Taxonomy (NCBI): domain Eukaryota; kingdom Viridiplantae; phylum Streptophyta; class Magnoliopsida; order Zingiberales; family Zingiberaceae; genus Zingiber; species Zingiber officinale. Next base: position 89,012,459 of record NC_055994.1, on the reverse strand, counting down.
ACATTGGCAACGTGTTACTGATTCTTCATAATATCAGCAATAAAGACTAACAATAATATATTGAATAATAAATTTTAAGAGATCATAACTTTTGATTTGGGTTGAATCATGAAATGCACAATTTATCAAATCAAAGCTCGTTCAAATATTTTCGATTTAATATATTATACGTTCCGTAGTTCAATCTGAATCAAAAGTTATGACCTCTCAAAATTATAATTTATAGTTGTAGCAGTTAAAATTTCGTAACTGCTACAACATGTTACTGATTTTCGAAAGACTAGCAATAATGTGTTGTTGATCTTCAGAAGATCAGCAACACATTGTTACTGGTCTTCAGAAAATCAACAACAAAGACCACCAACACGTTGTTACTGGTCTTTAGAAAATCAGCAACAAATACCAACAACTACTTGTTGAATCATAAATTTTGAGAGGTCGCCCTCTCGGGACGAACATTTGGCTAGTGTATGGTGGTGTTGCTACAATGAGGTCTGGGGGTCAAATCCCGGCTAGTAGCTGGGTGTCTGCCCTCCCTCATGTGTTATTCAACTGTCAAGGCTAGTAACTACCCGTGTTTTACCCCTTCCGTGTTGACCTAGGGACGGGTTGACGGAGGTACTAGGGGTGAGCGAATCGCTTTTTGTTACCATAAATTTTGAAAGATCATAACTTTTAATTCATTTTGAATTATAAAACATACAATATATCAAATCGAAGATCATTCAGTAGTTTAACCTGAATCAAAAGTTATGACATTTTAAAATTGAACTTATAGTTATAGTAATTACAATATATTTTTGATCTTAGAGGATTAACAACAACATGTTGCTGATCTTCATAAGATTAACAACAATGTGTTGTTGATCTTAAAGGATCAACATGTTGCCGATCATTTTGAAGATCAACAATAATGCGTTACTGGTCTTCAGAATATTAACAACAAAGACCAGATACAACGTGTTGAAGTATAAATTTTGAGATGTTATAATTTTTTATTCGGATTGAATCATGAAACGCACAATATATCAAATCCAATCTCGTTAAGAGATCTTCAATTTGATATATAATGCATCTTATAATTCAATTTTAAATAAAAGTTATGACCTCTCAAAATTTATAATTCAATACATTATTGTTGGTCTTTGTTGTTGATATTATGAAGATCAGCAAGACCCACAGGTTGCCATTAGCTCAAACATGGATATCATGCCTCCAACAAGCCAAAAAGGGAAATTGGCACTCTGATAAAACCTTCATGGGTTGTATTTCAACTGTCCATGATGCTTGCTATATGCAAGATCCTAGCATGAAGGAGTTTCAGCAAGTCTACGCGCTCTAAGCACCACATGTTTAGAGGCCAAGGCATCGTCGGTAAAGCATTTATGACATATCAACCAGCTTCTTGTCGAATATAATAGACTTTAGCAAGATCGAATATCCGTTATCGCACCATGCTAAGCTATTCAACTTGAGGGCTGCAGTTGCTTCGGCTCTGATGTATTCATAGTAGAAATGAAGACTTTGTGTTGGAGTTCTTTTAGCCTGTCGATTGCATAGGAAGTGAAGTGCAGAAATTGATGCTTTGTTCTTTGTCCATCACAATAGAACAAGTGAGCAGAACGTCAAGGGTTGTGACAACCAAAGAATTAGATCTCAAGGAGAATGTATCCGAAAATAATGAGAAAAATAAATCATGAGGATGAAATTATGAGAAACTAAATAAAATATAGAATACAAAATTAAAATTTCTCAATTAATTAGGGATATAACAATAATACTCGAGAATATTTTGATTATTTAAAAATTGAAGTATTTTCTCTTTTTTAAAAAGAAATTCAATAGAATGTAGATAGAATATTTTGTTATAAAGAAATTAAGAAAATCTTCAATAGTCACAATTTAGCATGTCATCATACAAAGAAATCTTAATATATTTCTATGCTTTGGATGAAAAATTAGAGTTTGAATTCCATTTTTCCCATAATATAGAAATCTTTTTTTTTTTTAATATTTTCATTTGTAGTCCTTCTGGTATTGGCACTGGTGTTTTGTCGGCTTATGTTCACTTTCATGTCCTCCCTTCCATAAGGTAAGCTTTGTAATAGTAGTTTCTGAAACTTTGGGATAGTTCTTGTAACTTAGTATTATGATAATTCATATACATCAGGTTTATACTTTTCATGTTAATTACAAGTCAGTATCTTAGCAAAATTTAGATTAATTCTTGTTTTACATTGTATCAATTTGATTGTCTGCATAATCAAAATGTTTTGCATCCTCCAAGACTGTAGTTTAGATTAAAGATTTGGAGTTTCGTGAATATTAAAGCCGCATGTTTTTGTAATGCTTGGATATAATGAAAATGTCTCCCTGTCTGTTGGGAAGAAAGCAAAGAATGTAAATAGAGTGTAAAAGGTAATAAAGGGAAGGAGAGAAAGAGGTAGTCGTAAAAAGATGTTAGCAGATTGTATTATGAAAACTTAAGTTTATAAAGAAAAAGGAAATATAAATAGACAATAAAGATAATAATAAAAGACTAATCTACCCTTATATAATAATAATTTATCATATATTAATATCCCCCCACCCCCACAAACTCACGATGCATCAATAGAAAGCATTGAGAATTTGTTAACCAGAAATTTAAACCGTGTAGTGGAATGTGCCTTGGTGAGCAAGTCTGCAATTTACATGGAAGATGAGACAAATGGCAAAGTGATTGTGTTGTTCTGATAGTGATGGCGTGTGAAATGACAATCAATCTTGATATGCTTGGTGCGCTCATGAAAGACAGAATTGCGAATAATTTGAATGACACTGGAGTTGTCACAATGCATAGGGGTAGGGTTCAAAAGAAAAACACTCATATCAGCAAGTAGCCAACGTAATCAAACCATTTCAGCAATAGTAGAGGTCATAGTACGATATTCTGCTTCAGTAGAAGAATGAGAGATAACATCTTGCTTTTTACTCTTCCAAGAGTTCCTAATAAAATATAATATCTTGTGGTAGACTTACGATCTGTAGAATTACCACCCCAATCTGTATCTGAATAGGCTCGCAACTCTGAGGTAGAAGTAGAAGGATAAAGAAGACTATGAAACTGCGTACCTCGAAGATATCGAAAGATGTGAATCACAACTCCTCAATGTACGAAGTGGGAGAAGCAACAAACTGGCTAACAATATGTACAACATAAGCAATGTCCGATCTAGTAATGGTGAGATATACTAGACTGCCAACTAGAGTGTGATATAAAGATGGATCTGGTAAGGGAACACCATCAGTAGAAGAGTACCAAGCATTAACCTCATGCGAAGTATCAACGGTGCGAGTGTCAGATAGATGAACTTGATCTAGAATGTCACTAATATATTTGGATTGCGAGAGAAGATAGTCACGAGGAGAATAAGCTACTTCAAGTCCCAAAAAATAACGTAGAGAACCCAAATTTTTCATATCAAACTCATGAGCCAAATGGAATTTCAACTCTTCTATTCCACTTAAATCATCCCTTGTAATAATCATGTCATCAACATAAAGAGAGAGTAATGTACACCCTAACGAAGTATAACGCACAAAAAGAGTAGAGTCATGCTGGTTAGGAAGAAAGTCAAGAGATCCAATTACAAAGGAGAACTTGTCAAACTAAGCTCGAGGAGTTTGTTTAAGGCCATAAAGAGCCTTCTTTAGTCTACAAACTTCACCAGAGTTGTGAGTGACACCTGGTGGAGGCACCATGTAGACTTCTTCTTAAAGATTTCCATTTAAAATAGTATTTTAGCATCTATTTGGAAAATAGACCATTAACGAACTAATGTAACTGCAATGAGAGTACGGATAGTATCAAACTTGGAAATTGGAGCAAAGATTTTTTCTCATAATCCATACTATACTGTTGAGAAAATCCTTTAGCAACCAAACGAGCTTTATACCGCTCAACTGACCGATCAGATTTAGTTTTGATCTTATACACCCATCAAGAACCAATCGCTTCCCCAAAGGAAAAGGAACAAGATCCCAAGTACCTATTTGATGTAAAGCAGAAAGCTCTTCCGTCGTAGCCTGCTGCCAAAGAAGATCAAGAACAGCCTCTCTATAAGAGGAAGGCTTAGACAATTAGTGAATAGAAGTCAAAAGAGAAGAAAAAGAATCAGAATAAGTAGAATATACAAAATCAGGTAATTGAGTAGACTTACAAAATAGTTGAGAGTAATGAGAAGGAGGATCCGCTATCACAGGAGCATCATGGGAAGCAGTAGGCACAGAGGGGTCATCGGGGAGCTGAAGACCAAAATCTGTATGAGTGTCAATCCTGCAAGTAGCATCATTAGAAGAAGAGGTGCTAGGGTGGTTTAATTGTGGGGAAACATAAGATCGCATATCATCAGAGTCAATGCAATCGAGTGAGATCAAATTTTCGAAGATTAAAGTCTCAGAGGCAATGGAATAAAATGAGATGTGTTCAAGAAAAATAACATAACGTGAGACATAGAGTTTTTGACTAACTGGATCATAACATCTATATTCCTTTTAGCCCTCGTCGTAGCCAAGAAGAACACAAAGAGCGAACTGAGAACTAAACTTATTAAGTTCAACATGAGGACGAAGGACAAAACATCTGGATCCAAAAACTTTTAAGACAGAATAATCAGGAACATAACCGTATAGTTTTCAAATGGAGACAAATCGGATGTAATAGAAGATGAAATTCTATTGACAGAATGGACTGCGGTAAGAATAGCTTCGCCCCAGAACTCACTAGGAACATATACAAATAATAAGAGAGAATGTGCAATTTCAACAATATGTCTATATTTTCTTTAAGCAACAGCGTTTTATTTAGGAGTGTCATTACAAGAATTTTTACGAAGTGTATCATCTGAGGCAAGTAGTTCAAAAAAAAGATTGGATGTATATTCACCACTCAAATCACATCGAAAGTATTTAATAGCAGCATTATGTTGAATTTTTACCATGGCAGAAAACATTTGATAGATACCAAGGAAATCAGAATGATCTTTCATTAGATAAATCCAAGTGTAACAAGTACAATCATCAATAAAGGAAACATAATAATAAGATCCACCAGGTGTATGAACAGGAGATGAACCTTACACATCAGAATGAACTAGCTTAAATGGTGCAAGAGAAACAGAGATACTTTTATAGAAAGGTAAAACAGAGAATTTTACCAATTTGCGGCCACAACAATCTGAAATATCATGAATTTATAATTTTTCTAAATTTCCTTCAGAAGCTAAGTATTTCAAACGAGAAGAAGAAACATATCCAAGATGAGAATGCTATAAATAAAAATCAGAAGTAGAGCTTAACTGAATGGATGACAAAGCAACATTAGAAACTGAAACATCTAGAACTTTTAACTCTTCTAATACATATAGTCCCCCTGCCTACGACCTATCCCAATCAGCTTCTAGGGTCGCGGATCCTGCACATAACAAGAAGATGAAGTAAAAGAAATTGAAAAATAAGAGTCACATAATTGATCGACCGAGACAAGATTCAAAGATTATGAATATGATATATATTTGACAGAGATAAATTAGACGTACAAATAGAGCAACACCAACTAATAACATTGGAGAACCATCAGCGATCATGACTGACATAGAAGGTGATGAATTTATAGATATAAAAGAATTGGCATTAGGCAACATATGATGTGAAGCTCTAGAATCAAGGATCCAGATGGGGAATATATACCTGATGTACCACTAGAGGACAAACTTATGTGAGAAGAGACAGACGTGGCATGTGGCTAAGATGCAAGAAACTTTTGAAATTGTTCGGTAAGAGCAACACCACCATAACCACCATAGCCACCTCAAGAAGCACCACCCCCGCCACCATAGCCACCACTACCATAGCTACCTCCATAACGACCACCACTACTATGAAATTCACCCGTTCGATCAGTAGCATAATTAACTCTAATCATCTGGCCGTGAACATCCTTTCCATCCATGCCAATAATGGCAGCAGAGGCTTCTTCGCTAGAAGTAAATGTCACAAATCCAAACCCCCTAGACCGTTCAGTTTCCTTGTCTATGATAACTCAAGCTTCACCCACTTTACCAAAACTAGTAAATACTTCTCTTAGACTTTGATCATCTGTGTCATATGAAAGTCCTCCAATAAAAGCTTTTGAGGATGACATCCACCTTACTGTTTGAAATAATGGATTGGAAGTTACAGATTTCTTCAAGAGATTACCAATTCTATTTGCAAAAGTCATCCTTGCGTCGAGGATTCGTGGAGGTCAACATCTCCACGTAGCCAAAACTCAATAGTCACATTTTTTGCTTACCAGGTGGACTTAAAGAACTCAAAATCCGATCTCTACCGTTCAAAATGTAGCCTTGGATGTGAGGAACATTCTGTCAAAGTTCAAGGCGATCTAACGGTTGAAACTCAAGAAATACAATTCTTCTACAGCTGCCTCAAAGAATTCCGAAAATAAAACTATTTCACGATTCACTAAGAGAGGAGATGAGGAAATGGATTGACTTTGATACCATGAGAACAAAGCCAAGAATGCAAATAGAGTGTAAAAGGTAACAAAGGAGGTAATCGCAAAAAAGAGGCTAGCAAATTGTATTGTGAAAACTTAGGTTTCAAAGAAAAAAAATATAAATAGACAACAAAAATAATAATAAAAGACTAATTTATTTATATACTAATATCTTGTAGCTATCTGACTTGTGTCTTTTTCTTTGGCGGCCTGAAACAATCTTCTAGATCTATCACTTATTTTGGCTAACTTGACCCTGAGAATTGTTGGGGTTGTTCGAGTCAATGGTAGAGTTTTCATCAACAAGCCTCAAACTTTCAAGACACTAAAAACAATAGCGCATAGAGGTTATTATTATATTGTTAAAATTTTTGATTGGATGATTGTGATAATAACATTTCTACTATCTCAATATAGTACCAGTTTTTAATTAGTCATTTTAGTCTATACTCTGTCAATAGTCAATAGCTAATTAACTATTACAAATTTATTTGGTCATTAATTAGCTATCAATTCTAAAGCCGGTTTTAAAATTAGTCATTGATTTTAAAGTCAATTGTTAATTAATGACCATAATTATTAAATAATTATTATTTTTCACTAATTAATAATCAAAATAAATTTCAACGTTAATTTATGAACGATAATAATTGTCGGTTGCAAATTAACGATGGAATTATTTTTGATCGAATGTCGGTCGCTAATATAATGATCGATAATTTTATATAGTCGCTATTTAATGACCGAATCAAAGTTTCTTCTAACCTAACAAGTAACAACAATCGGAGGACAAGCTTGGAACTTTAACTTGCAGTTAGGTTTGTAGTTTGCATCATGCTTATGTAAATTTTAAACTTGTAGTTTCCAGTGTTAGTTTTCTCGATTTTAATTATTAGCCTTCTGCTGCCTCATGCCATATATTTTTCATTTTCATAAACTCATATGGATGTGATTTTTAGGATAGTTAGAGAATATAAGTTGTATTTTTCTATTTCCTAACTATGACATTGGTAAGGATAATCAAGAAAAAATACTATATACAATTGTATTAGGGCAATTCCATGTCAAAGTATATCACGTCTCTTCTTATCCTTATTTGTTAATCAGCCGTTCAAATTGTTAAGTTCCTGTTTTTTTTTTTTTTTTTTTTGTCCAGTTTGCTTTCTTATTTTCTATATTTAAGTATGGCTTCTTAAATAACGGAGATATAGATAAAGGATTTATATTTTTTACCGATTTATTATTTCTATTTTTTTACTTTTCTAATTAAACTACAAAAAAACTATTAATTAAAAATTAAATTTATGATAAAATTTTATTCAATCGCTATTTAATGATCAAATAAAATTTTTTATCACAAATTAGTGAAAGAAAAAATTTTAGCTGCTAATTTGGCCACAAAATTAAAAAAAAAAGACAGTAGTTAATTAGCAATCGAATAGAAATTGGATAGTTAATTAATGACGGAATAAATTTTTATCACTAAATTAGTATTCCAATAAAATTTTCAATAGTAAATTAATTATAGAATAAACTAAATTAAAATTTTCGGCCGCTAACATTAGCAACCAAAACTATAGCGACCGACAAAATAGGTCTTTAAAAGACTGACCAAAAATTAAAGTGTTAGTCGTAAATTGATAATTTTCTTGTAGTGCTAGTTGAATTAGTAAAATTAAAGTTGTGAGTGGTAGATTATAGACTGCTTACTTCATGTAATATGAAGGTACTTTAATAACCTAATTATTAGAGCTTAATTGTGTGTATCATTGTGATTCCCTTTAGTTAATTGAATATCTTGAACTTTAAAAGAACTTGAAAGGTCGGATTGCTTGAAGATTGTTAGCTAGGCAAATGCCTTTTATGAAGTCATAAATTTTCGCTGATCATGTTGCCAACATTAATGAATAATTGAACTTATTTCTCTCCCCGGTTAGCCAACTTGAGAGAGTTCTCATTTTTCTAAAATTCATTTCTCTACAATTGTTTAAAGAAAATTTTGTGTTTCCCAATTTACCCGGTCCTTGTAAGCTGCGCTGTTCACCTTCGGGCTAGTTCTAGATTAACTTTTTTTTTGTTTGTTTACAGAAATTTTGACTCTGAGTTCTACAGAATTACTAGCTATTAGGAAAAAATTTCATTAAATTTAATCTATTTAGTACCATGAACTGTTCAACTTCCAGCATGAGCATAACACACACTCCGAGAGTTTGCACGATTTTTGGTTTGATTGACATGCTTAAACTTTAGTAGGTATGTGCATTTTGTTCTTAACTTTGGGTGTTATTATTTTTTTTCTCACTAAAACAGGAGCATTGAGACATATGCCTTAAGTTGAGACAAATTGAATATTTTAAGTATTTATCCATTTTATTTTCTATAAATTTTAAGAATTTTAGTTTTCTCAAAACCCTAATTTCTTGAGAAATATTTTTATTTGTAATCTTTTTACCTTAGCATTTGCTTTGGTGTTGTATCCGTTGTTGTAAATCTATAATGTATGGTTATCATTAAATAATAAAATATTAATCACACAGAGATAGTTAATTAAATACTAATTAATTTTACACAATCAATTATCTAGATATTCAAAAGATGGTTCAGTCACTAACACTTGAGAAAAGAGAGAGATTGAGAGAAGAGTGAGAGAGGGAGGGAGAGAGTAGAGAGGGGGAGAATAAGCGTAAGTGAATAAAGGATGATAGATTATAAAATTTTGGTTTCATTATGATACTAGTTAATTCCCTTATACATTGTTCATCTACCTAATTCCATGCTTATATTTTTATAAAGCTTTTAACTAAAGTCCAACACAACTCGTGCAGGTCGCACCGGAGAATTTACCCAAGTTCTAATACCATTAAGTAAAGAAACAACTCTAAAAAGTCTGGTTAAAGAGATATCCTAGGCCCCCGATCATACAATCTCTAAGGATTTAGGAACATAAGAAGTAGAGCAGAAGATGCAACAGACGATAATGATGGCACGGAAAGTGATTCGATGGGCTTAGTGTATTCGAGGGACGAGAAGTTGCGGAAAAGTATAAGGTGGAGTGAGAAAGATGCGCGCGGCACTTTCGAGGGATGAGAAGCTAGAGTGGAAAACTGCTCAAAGAGAGAAGGCCGGAGTTGGGTCCAAGTGAGCACAACTCCGGATGGCTTGAGAATCATCCAAAGTACCAGAGCAGAAGTCGGACAAGTCAATATAGAGTTAACCTATCCAGGCATAGTTCAAGTGCCCAAACTCCAGGAGCCCGAGACCTCTCCGAGTGCTCAAACTAGCCTGGTACCGAACGTGAGCCTCTTCGAACTGTTGCAGCGTGGATAAGTCTTGAGTCCACGTCAACCACAATCCAGGTGCCCAGACCAATCCAAGCGCCCAGGCAAGGATAAAATGTTATTCCTAAGACGTTGTGAAGCTGATAAACTTGCACTGCTGGGGGTGCCCGAATCAGGCCTAGGTGCCCGGAAGTGCCACATTATCAAAGTTAGAGGAGGATGTGGCAATCAAAGTTAGGATGAAGTGATAAGTTAATTCGAGGTCAAGGGGCATTCCTCACTTAGATATGTTTATCAGGGCTCTTGGGTCTTGATTGTGCAGTCCTACAACAAGACGCTCAAAGAGGCCGACCGGTTATAAACCCGGTTGGGTATAAGGACCTTAGGATTCTACTCCGAAACTCAGGAAATAATGTGCTTAGTCAGACAATGGATGGTCGGGTTTAGGGAAGCTCGATCGGTTGAAGGGTCGTCCGGGTTCTAAATACTTAAGACTTAGCCCTATAAAGCTCTTAACATAAGATCAGCTAGACGAAGCCCGATCGAACGCAAAGTTTTCTATGTACGCTCAACCGGGCAAAGCCCAGGCGAGCCTAAAGGCAATTAGTCCTATAAAGCTCTTAACATAAGATCGGCCGGACAAAGGTTGATCGAGCGTAAGGCTCTCTATGTGTGCTCAACTAGGTAAAACCTGAGTGAGCTCAGGGACAATTAGCCTTATAAAAAACTCTTGACATACGGTCGGTCGAGCGAAGCACTATCAAACGCAAAGCTCTCTATGTATACTAGATCGGGCAAAACCCAAGCAAGCCTAAGGCAATTAGCCCCATGAAACTCTTGACATACGACCGTCCGGGTAAAGGTTGATCGAACATAAATTCCTCTAGGTGTGCTTGACTAGGCTTAATGTTCTTGATGTCGGTAACTTTCATATGATAATCAGATTTCAAATTGACCAAGTATAAATGCAGAATAACTTCATATGGGGCGCTAAATATATTTATAACAGACTGTCTATCAGACAACTTACATACGACCGACTTAGGGATCGGTCGAAATATGTTCAACAGAAAATATTTATATATGGTCAGCTCAATGACTGGTCGAGATACATCCAACAGACAAACAATCGACAACATTAGAACAACCTGACAAACTTGTCGGGGAATATTTCTTCGAAGTTTTTTCATTGATTAATTAGTTACCACGACACACTCCTTCAAGTATTTCATCAAGGGCCTAGTTCAAAAGCGACAAAGGAGGTACATCTGTGAATAGAAAAAAGATTTTTCAGAATTATCATGAAACATCCAGGTTGTACTTTCTTCCATCACCTAACAAACTTTAACAAATCGGGGACCACCTAACAATCGATGGTATAAAAAGGGGAATCCTCTCCACTAGCAAGGTACGCAAACATTTACATCTGAAGTCCTACTTTCTGGCACTTGCTCTACTATTCTTCTTCCACTTTCAAGAGAGGAGACTGACTTGAGCGTCAGAGGGCCTAGCCAGGGATTCCCGCCCCGGTCTTAGGTCACTAATGCTTTGTTGCTCGTCTGATTGTGCGCATGATCATTGAGGAGTTCCTTTAGATCGTGAGAATATTATTCTTTGACCAACCATCCATCGGAGCCAGCGCGTTATCTCACAGCCTTCAGACATGATCAGGCTATAAATGGAGTTCGGATCGTAGAAGTTCAATACTACACTTGTTTCAATTGTTTATTGCTTTCCAAGTTTTTTGTACTTAATTGTTATAAAAGGCTACTTCGGCAGAAAGAGCATTTTAGTGGAACTTTAAAAGTTCTAGACTAGTAATATTTTAATTGCAAACCAAGTAAATCGATCTTGTCTCTTACTCTTTTTCATGTTTATTTTGATTAACTAATATTTGTTTGTCTTTGCTAAAATCAGAAAGCAAAAGAAAGCGTGTATTTTTTTAACAAGGCAATTCATTCCCCCCTCCTGTCAACCGCACTAGGACCAACCGCTACAATATTCATTTTCTAGGGATTGTATTGAGTTTTATCACTTTGTACATGTGTTTTTATTTATTTGCTTTTTGTGCTTCGAGTTGAGGATGGGAGCATGATCTTATTTTATTATTATATTTTCCTCAATTTTATTCTTTTTTATAAAGATGTTCTCTCCAGCTTTCATTTAATTAATTATGCATACTTTAATATTTCTTCATCTTTAAACAATTCTAAAAATACTTATTTTCAAGTAAATTATGCATTTATTATCTCATTGAGGTGTATTACTATATCAAGTAATAATATATTATTTAATACCGTAAAATTTATATTTATCTAAATTAGATAATCAAAATATAAATATAAAAAATTAATTAATAATTTTACATTAAAAAGTCAGAAAATTAAATTTTATATAAAAAAATATTTTTTAAAATTTATATTTTAATTTATTTAATTTTTTCAGATCCACCATTTTCAACCGAAAATTTGAATGTTTGTTGGTACCAATGAAAAAGAGTGAGGAAATTTTTTAAAAACAACATCAAGGTCCATTTTTTCACCCGGGCCTTAAATAGACTTGACCCGACCCTTCACTAATTAGACAAATATATCATCTTACTAGTTAAGCCCGTGTGGACATATTTTTGTGAATCATGAAGCTTAGTGGTGAATACAACTTCTGTCCGATCTTGCTAAATCAGACTAATTTAAATTTTTAATTCAGTTTATTCAAAACTTTATTTTTTTTTAAATAAAACATCGATTATTTTAGATAAATCAATTTGATTTAAATTTAAAATTTTGAAAATTAGTTAAATTGATTTTTTATTAAACTGATTAAATTGTTATTAAAAGTTTTAATATTTTTTTTAAAAACAATTAATTTAATTACTGACTAAATTAATAAATATTTATTTAATTTTAATAATAAAATTCATTATCCAAAAAAAAAAAGTTAGTTCAATTTTAAATAACTCAATTTGGTACCTCTAGGTCGTCTTTCCGTTGTTTGACTCGAGACTTTTTCTTTGGCTGACCGAATTCATCTTCCGCATTTATTAATGCCACTTATTTGGACTGACTTGAGTCTAGCAATTTCAACATTTCTTCGAGCAAATGGGCAGATAGATTTTCACCAACAGGCCTCGAGTTCACTAATCAAGGGGCTGAAGAGGATCTTTCATCCACACAGAACAATGATATATCATCTTTGATCTCATAGTACTTTTTTTTTTCATTTGACTTAGGATTTTTTTTTTTTTCCAATCTTGCTTAGATATTTTGCAGCCCACTTTCTTTGAAGGCTCAATCTCAAATGTTAAAGCATTACTTAATCCCATAGTTAGTTTGTTATATTAATCAACTAAAATGGTCCAAATATCATGGATTCATAATCCTTTCTCTCGGTATTTTTGGTGAAATTTTTTAGCTAGATAGGTGTTAGTCATCCTCCCAACTATAAAATAGCTAAAAGACCGTTATAACAACTTCCATTTAACTTGAGAGATTTGAAACGCCCTTCATCTCCTTTTCCCTTCCTCACACTCTTCCATATTATTGTATAAAAGTATTAAAATTCTCTTGAGAGTTCATAGTGAGCATTTAGTTATGTTCTTTGTTAGGTAAAAATAACACTAAAAAACTCATAAAATTTTAGGGGGGAAAAAAATAGTCGACCCATACCTTCTTGTAATTAAGTTATTTGGTTCCTCACAGTTGCACTTGCTTTTATCAATAGAATTTTACACTGGGATCCAATTAGTCAATATGTTGTAATTTATAAAATGCAATAATTGATAACTATATATGGACAAATGCTATAATTGGTAAATATCTATGAGATCGAAAAAAGAATCATCGTATGATTTATCTAAAGATGGTATCTCGAACTTCAATTATTGGCTTTATTAAAGAAGTCCGATACACCACTTGGTGTGCTTAAACAACTGGTGCAAATTAAAAAAACAAAAAGTAGGAGTTGAACTTTTAATGGATGTTTACATCATGGATTTAGGGTTTGCGAACAACTCAAACCTCCCTTTGTTTTGCAGCTGGCATCCACTCAATTAGTCAAACCATGCATCGATACCATTTAGTGAATTTCACTTTGCCCCTAACTTTGCCTATTTTTTTCCCCTCAAAATCCTACAAGATTCTTAGAATATTAACTCCAACCTCGGATGGGTTTCAACTTTCTTGCGTGTAACTAATCCTGAGACGGATCTATGTTATGGCTGTAGCACATCCCAAATTTACGATTAATTACTAATAATGAGGGCTCATACATCAAGGTGTTGGAATGAGATTCATTTCCTTACCTGGTACCTTCTTATGACATCTAATTAAATGGAAACAAATCAAGTGACACAATATAAATTATGGGAGGAAAATCATTCCTTAAAAAAAATCTATCACCTCGAAATCATATAACAAATTTATTGCATAAATAATAAAAAAATATATAATTTGGATGAATAAATTTGTTTGTACCATAGTCATCCAGAGTGAGTTTTCTAATTAATTAATTATGTCTGTCAAATTTGATATAACATTAATGTGATGTGTTAACATACGAACGCAACTGAGTATGCCTATATATATACTGTTGGGTTTGTCATATTTCTTCATCGTATATCTCGATGATATTAAGGATTTCACCTAATATAATGGACTCAATTTTATAGACCTAATATATTAAACGATATTTAGTTAAGAATATAAATATAAATTCTATTATAAATAATTTTATAATTTAAAATTTCATATACACAATCTCATTAAACAACAGTATGTACCGAGTATATAAATATACTGTTGTTTTATTTCTACAACATAGTCTTAAGCTTACCTTATGTTCAATGCCAAACGGATAACTCACCATGAAAATACCTTGTTACTTTTTATGAATCATGTTTTTCTTTTCTTTGCATCTCTTGGCATGTGTCACATATCACTTATAAGGGTGGAGCCATTCTTGGGCTAAGTGGACCTCAACCCCACCTAACCTATTTTTAATTAGATTTTCCTCCCAAGGTGAATTAGATTGCATATAATACAATGAAATTTATTAGGTTCCATCACGGATTTTGGTTAGTGGTTTTAAAGTTTTTTCCCCCCATTTAGCACAAAACAATTATATCATTCAATTCAATATAAAACTATAGAAAATAATATCTAATTGTTTTTATGTATTAGTTTTAATATTGTCAACTATAAGCATGGGTGCAAGTTGATATTTTAAAAGTGTCCAAGAGTGATTTTGAAAAAAAAAAACAGAAAAAAATGGCAAATGGTAAAGCTGTATAAGACTATAAGGAATTGAATAGAGATTTGTTGAGAAGTGAACTAATTTATTTTTCATTGTTGATGGCATCGATGGTCATCTTCTTTAAACAAATTAAGGAAGGGAACAGATTTAATTATCTGCATCGACGTCATTGTTTGGCCCTCAGAAATTCAACCGCTTGGCTTCTAATTAGGGAGCAAACCAACCTTTTCTCTTGTGAAAGCAACTCTCATTCCTCATTCTAATTTTCAAGAATAAAATTCACACCATTTCTTATAAGGACAAAAGAACTGTACTTTACTTTGTACTGACTGTTCTACAATTAGTTGAATCTTAAATTCTTGTAGTGAGAACTCAATATTTTATCATGAAAAGAAAGTTGGATAAAAGCATAAAAAAATAAGATGATATATATAGAGTCTTCCAAGTTTGCCTTCTTTGTTTTTTTTTTAAAAAAAAAAATCCTTTAAGCTTAGGGATCATTTTCCTTTTAAATATACCAAGGAAGAACAAAATTTTTTTAAATTCAAATTTGTTAGAACTTTAAAGAAAGTTCTAAGTAAAAAATTCAAAAATATATATTGAATAATGCAACAGATAAATATAAGATGATATTATTATTATCAACTAAATTTTTCTATAGAAAAAGCTCTACGTTAATCCATAACACCTTATATGATCGATCTCGTAGTCGTCATTTAAAAAATATGCTCCTTCGAATAGATCTAGTGATTAGTGTATGAGGTGTTGTTATCATGAGGTATAGGGTTCGAATTTCGGTAAAGTCTAAGTAAATGTCTCCCTTATGTGCTAATCATTATTCCAAAGACTAATAGCCGTCCGTGATTTACCTCTTCCGTGTTAGCCCTGAGACGAATTGACAGAGACACTGGGAACGAACATATTCACCTTTTATCATCATTTAGAAAATAAATACAAAATTGAAATTTCTCTATTCCCTAGGGTACAACAGAATATATACAAAATTGAAATTTCTCTATTCAGTTATTCAGTAGGGTACAACAGAATATTTTGATTAATTAAAAACTGAAGTACTCTTTTTGGTTAAAAACAAAAAAAAAAGACTTTTAAGTGGACAAAAATGACTTCATTCAATCCAACTTTTTTGAGAAAAAGAATATTAAGCCAGTAGGTTTGGTTTATAAAGCATTGGCATTGCTCCCTCCACGTCCTCCACTCAATCAAATATATAAATATATTGCAGCTAATTAATTCACATACTGATTGATTAGTAAAAACCTTTCTTGTAACCAAGAACAAGTAAGATTGATGTGTCCCATTAACTCTGAATTGGAGGTAACATCCTTATCACAAGAGGAGAGGAAGGAAGGATACGCATACGGCATATGCTCGATGGTGATGGAGCTGTGGGCAGCCATTTTTTCTCCCTTTTTTTATTTATTTGCTTGTTTGTTTTCTAGCCATCTCTTGTCACGAACGAGTCGCCATCTGAAATCCTCAAGTCAATTTTGAGCCTTTTGTTTCCGTAGCCAACTGGATCGGACGTTTTCATCTCATCTCGTTGGTCCTCGTTTTTTTTAAAAAAAATAGTTCCAAGGGTGTGACAGTGGCAGGGTGATGGCGATCGCTTGGCGAATTTCTTTGCAATATATCCCTGGAGTAGTTCATCATCATGCAGTAAAAATTTGAAGATTCTTGCACGCCTTTTGTTTTATTTGGTGAAAGATTCTTGCAAATCTTAGGACCACCACCATGTGGTGCCAACTCGTCTGAATTTCTGTGCGAGATTTCTACTTTTTTTAATAAAAAAAAAAGTTTTTTTTTTTAACAGAGTGTGAATCATGAATATCTCCCGAGATCCCAAATGAGAATGAATAAGAATCTGGATTCGTATTTGCTTCTTGGTCAACACTTTGCCGTGCTCCTGGTGACGCACCTCCTTTGCCCCTGGGCTCTGCTCTTCCACAGGGACAGTCCTGGTAATTTCGTTGCTGGTGGGACAACCGCTTCAAATTCCTCGCCTCAAATTCTTCAGGATTCACGTTTGAGGACGGAGATACTGCTTCTGGTGAGGAGCGTTGATGCGAACCTGAAGATTCTTGATGGCGCCACACAGACTCGCAACTTTTCTCCTCCTCCTTTGCATCTGATGCAGTAACCTCCGGGAGAAAGACTACTTCTGGAAATGGTTTCTGTAAAGTGTAAAGGTAGTACCTTCTTGCAAACGAGTTTGGATTTTTGGACCGGTGGGTCCAAATTGTTGCATCTCTGCCGTCAATTTTCTCCATTTCTTGTTGCTACTGATTCCCCCTTTGGTTTGTTCTCTTTGTGAATGATGTGCTTTTTGCAGTTTGTCTCGCATCTCTTTGATTGCTTGCTATGGGGCTGTGAAGAGGGAGAGAGAGAGAGAGAGAGAGACTTTCTCATGGAAGAGTCTGGGATCGATTTGGACCTGTTGGATGAGTTACTATCAGGGACGGACTTTGATTACTCTGATTTCCAGCAAACAAGCACCTCTACGTCCTTAGCACCATCCAGCCCTTCCAACTTTGTGACTGTTGATGCAGGGAGACCGGTTTTTGCTGCTGTTCAATCTTCCACGCAAGTTGGGTTGGTAGCCGAGGGTTTTAGTTATGAACCAGACAAGATCTGGCAGACTCAGCCTAATAATTCAATGTCTACTGTGAAACAAAGATTGAACTATGCTCTTAGGTACATCAAGGAGTCGCATAAAGACGGCGATGTTCTTGTTCAGGTTTGGGTCCCTGTCAAGAGAAGGGGAAAACAGGTCCTCACTACCTGTGGCCAGCCTTTCTTCTTAGATTCCAACTGCCAAAGGCTTATCAATTATCGGTCGGCCTCAACTAGGTACCAGTTCTTGGCCGATGAGGACTCTCATCAAGCCGTGGGGTTGCCCGGCCGGGTGTTTCTGTGGAAGTTGCCCGAGTGGTCACCGGACGTCCGATTCTTCAGCAGCTATGAGTACCCTCGTGTGAAGGATGCTCAGCAGTACGATGTTCGTGGCACGATAGCCCTGCCGGTTTTTGAGAAAGATAATCAATCTTGTTTAGGGGTTGTGGAGCTAGTGATGACCACACAAAAGGTCAATTACAGTTCTGATATTGAGAAGATTTGCAATGCTTTTCAGGCAAGTTCATAGTTTGATTCCTCCTGCTTTTTTTCCCCCACTTCTATTTTGCTCACCGTTCCTGTTTGTTATTGCAGGCAGTTGATCTTAGGACTTCTGAAGTTTTTAGCGTTCCACATTCAAAGGTGAGCTACAAAAACTCCTGAAAACAAATTGAATTTAGCATCGCATTAATACACATGTGTTCTTTGCCAGATGACTGGTGACTCTTACCGAGCTGCCTTATCGGAGATCCGGATGGTTTTGCAGACTGCTTGCAAGACCCACAGGTTGCCATTAGCTCAAACATGGATATCATGTCTCCAACAAGGCAAAAAGGGAAATTGGCATTCTGATGAAACCTTCATGGATTGTATTTCAACTGTTGATGATGCTTGCTATGTGCAAGATCCTAACATGAAGGAGTTTCAGCAAGCGTGCTCCGAGCACCACTTGTTTAGAGGCCAAGGCATCGTCGGTAAAGCATTTATGACAAATCAGCCTTGCTTCTCGCCGAATATAACAGACTTTAGCAAGATTGAATATCCATTATCGCACCATGCTAAGTTATTCAACTTGAGGGCTGCAGTTGCTATTCGGCTCCGATGTATTCATACTGGAGATGTAGACTTTGTGTTGGAGTTCTTTTTACCTGTCGATTGCATAGGAAGTGAAGTGCAGAAATTGATGCTTAGTTCTTTGTCCATCACAATACAACAAGTGAGCATAACGTTAAGGGTTGTGGCAACTAAAGAATTAGAGGAGGAGACTGTGTCCAAAAATAATGAGAAAAATGCCCCTTCAGTACTACTTTCTGATAAATCTGTTTCAGAGATTGATCCAAAACCACTTGTTGACGGGATGAAATCACAAGAAGGTTTGTCGAAATATCTTTTACCAACCTCAACACAAGGGAAGCCTGTGAAAAAGGAATTTGAGAGATTCAGAGTAACAACAACACACCCCTCAGATGCAATGATGCCTACTGAAAAAGTATTGCCGGAATTCACTCAGCTGTTTGATGATTCCCACAATGACTATACAGTTTCTTTTTCAGCTGAAACTAGTGTTCTGAATATGGAAAAGGCGACGGAGAAGAGGCGCACGAAGACTGAGAAAACTGTTAATCTGCAGGAGCTTCAGAAATATTTTGCTGGTAGCTTAAAGGATGCTGCCAAGAGCCTTGGAGGTAAGCATTATACCTTATGTGTTCTTCAATATGGGCATGTTGCATGTTATTCATATACTTGGATAAAGAAAAATTCTTGTGTTTGTTTTCAGTGTGTCCTACTACTCTGAAAAGAATATGTAGGCAGCATGGGATTAGTCGTTGGCCTTCGCGAAAGATCAAGAAAGTCGGTCATTCCTTGAAGAAACTACAAGTGGTGTTAGATTCTGTCCATGGTCCTGCAGGAGGCATTCAGTTCACTTCCCTGTATGAGAACTTCATTAAAACCACTTGGTCAGATAATAACCTAACAGTGGAGAACATATTTTCCCCCTCCAAGCAACATGATCACCCCGAGGCCTCGAACGTGAACGAAGTGGTAGAAGGTCGATTCACTTCACGCACCTCGGGGTCGAATTCTCTTTCCTCATCTTCGTGCAGTCAAAATTCTAGTTCAAGTCAGGGTTGTTCCATTGAACAAAAGCAGTGCACGCATGATGATCATGAACTTGCATTTGTAGAAGATACTTTAAGGGACAAGAATCAGAGTGGCATCCACAAGGAGGCTCAAAGCCACATAGAACTGCATCTCCCAACTGAACAAGCACCGGACTCTGTGGCTAGAACTGAAAGTCAGGAGTTACAAATTGATCATCATTCTTCAGGAAATAAGTCCCTTTGGCCATTTCATCGACGCGATTTGTTAAAGGTCAAAGCAATTTGTGGGGAAGAGAAAGTGATATTCAGATTACATCCTGCTTGGGGTTTCCTAGATTTAAAGCAAGAGATAATGCGGCGGTTCGGTATAGCTGATGCAACATCAGTGGATATCAAATACCTTGATGATGACTCTGAATGGATACTAATAACATGCGATGATGACCTTAAGGAGTGCATTGATGTGTACAAACTTACAAATGCTCATACCATCAAACTTTCTGCTCATCATGTCGCCCAATCAGCCACCAGATCATCATGGGGAAGCTCAGTGCTTTCTTGATCTTTGAAGGTTGGCCTCTCCGAACAGAAGAATAGGAGATGGTGTCTCTGAACCCTTCATTGGTTCCTCCAAAGAAAGGTGGAATATAAGATTCTTTCCATGAGCTAGCTTATGGTGGCTCTAAGCATTTCGTGGCTACGAAACTGGTTTCGGAAATGATTGTTCCTACTCCAGCCATCTTGAAACTAAACTTCGTGTAGTTTAGTTGTAAAGGTTTTTGATTATTCTTGTGTCTACCAGAATTGCTAATGCGCCAACACACTTCACACCAAATTTGGAGTTTGTAATCATGTATAGTTTTGCAAAGTTTGGTATATGCCACACTTTCTAGGCACGTCCAATGACTTTCTTCTGTTTTAACATTTGGATTTCTAGGTTTGTGTACAGAAGTACTTCCAGTTTGGCTTTATTTTGAAATTTCCAATATTTCAATTTACATGATCTTCTCTTGCTGTTCTTGAACATCTTCACGGCTCCAGTTCTTTGAGCTCTTTAAGTTCTTGGGATTCCAAAGTATCAAAATTTCGAACTTTTGTGAGTGTCTGAGCATTGAGTGTTGACTCGAGCTAGAGATATGGGGTCACCCTTAAATCGTGGTGAGTTGAGTTTAACCAAGATACTAACAATTCAATTGAGCTGGTTGATTCACTCGGACAAAATGGCTCCAAAAGTCGTCAGAAAAGATCCAGACAAAATGATAAAAGGATACCATTTAAGCTCTTGTATGGCAAGGTACAATTCCAAATAAACGAAGAAAATACAATGGAATCATGTTGAGAGCTAGGTTCATACTTAATCCTACAAATTCTTATAAACAATTGTATAGCAAAAAAATCCATTTATAACCTTCGCTTTGCAAATATCAAGGTCAACATGGATAGAAATTGAAGATTGATTCCAAGCTGCATTGACTAGAGCAAAATCTTTTCCAGTCGCCTTGCTCTTGTAGAATTGTAGCTACCTTGAGCACCATTCGGAGGTGTATGACTTGGAGTTCGCGGTGATCTCAGTTGCATCAGCCCAAGACATTGGTTTCAATCCCGGCTCAGTCACATTGGCTTAGACTTCTTTGGTTTTCTCTTTATCTCTGCAATTTGCTCAAGAATCTCGACCACTTCCTTCATGGATGGCCGGCCTTTTGGATCAACAGAAATGCAACTTAAGATAAGTTGCGCTGCCTGCTGAGCAGCTTTTAACGGATACTTCCGCCCCAACCTAGGATCCATCAGATCAATCAACTTGCGGCAATCCGCAAGCAATGGCCTAG
The DNA here is from genome assembly GCF_018446385.1 of Zingiber officinale. Lineage (NCBI taxonomy): Eukaryota > Viridiplantae > Streptophyta > Magnoliopsida > Zingiberales > Zingiberaceae > Zingiber > Zingiber officinale. The sequence goes on along the minus strand of NC_055994.1, from coordinate 88,990,831 downwards.
CAAAATCTACCAAGATGTATTGAGCATTTGGGCGACTATCATCAAGTGCCCGCAAACCGGAGAGCAATTCTAGCAACACGACTCCAAATCCATAGACATCACTTTTAACATATAGATGTCCTGAACAATGAGATTTGTCTCATATACAAATTAATATAATATGACAAAGATTTGGGGTAAAAAAATCTATCAGCATCTAAATCATCATGAGTTTTGGAACCACAATACAAATTCTATTATATACTCAGAAAAGCTCGATTACTATTTCTCAAAATAATCCACACTAATGTAATGAACTGTGAAGAACCTGCAACAATGACAGAATGCCCCCAAATAATACAGTCATATGAATGCATTAGCAAGGTCACACACATTTTTAACAAATGTGAATGGCGGTTGGCATGATTTGTATAGAACCACATTCATTGATTTTAAAATAGTGCATTGAAATTGTCTCATTTAAGTGTAATAACCTACTTGACAAGTAGTTTAATTGACATGGCAAGAAAACAAAATGCTGGATACCTGTCGCGACATACTCCGGAGCTACATATCCCTGAGTGCCCATAACTCGCGTGGTAACATGTGATTGCCCTCCAATTGGCCCATTCTTTGCCAAACCAAAGTCAGAAAGCTTCGCATTGAAGTCCTGCACAAGTAAAAAACATTGGCCATTGGCATCTCTATTGAAGAGAATGCAGGCTCTGGATGATCAAACAAGCAGCCGGTGTACCGAGTCAAGAAGGATATTCGAGGCCTTAAAGTCTCTGTATATAACTTTTCTCTCAGATGCATGTAAAAATGCAAGACCACGAGCAGCACCAATTGCTATCTTCAGCCTGAGCTCCCATGGAAGTGGCTCAGAGGCTGTCCCTTCTGACAATTATCAAAGTATTCAATTCTTTTAAACTTGAGTCAATAATGAGATTAAACTTTAGAAAACAAATAACTGTCAAATGCAATATTTTTCAAATGAGGATATTTTTCAATTGGCACAGATTGACAAACAAATTTTACATTCTAAGTATCACTCTTGTGTCTAAAATTAAGATGATTTTCAATTATATCATAAGGCTTCTTTTCCAATCATCGCTAAAGTTAGTGCTAACAGATTTATAAGCTTACTCACTATATCATAATTTAGCGGCATCAAGTTGGTATAAACAATTTAAATTGGAGAGAGCAACAAATACAAACTTCGGAAAAGGTGATTCTCCAAGCTCCCTCTGGCCATGTACTCGTAAACAAGTAGAAGCTCCGTGTCCTCCCAACAATAGCCTAAGAGTTTAACAAGGTTGGGATGTGACAACCTTCCAAGAAAGTTCACTTCAGACTGCAATTTAAGAAGCATGACAGAGAAACCAAACTAAGTTCATCAGATGAACAAGAAACTTAGCAAAGTGAGCAGCAACCGAAAGAGATGGTATCAATCGACTACTTCAGATTGTTCATTTTAGCAATGAACAATATAAAGGATACTTAGTTTTCATTGACGAAGAGTTTATATTGAAAAACTTTCACATATTCCACAAATTAGCTTAATGTTTAAGACTTCTGGAAACATGCGACATATCATCATTTCCACTTGTTCAAAGGAATTAACAAAGTTAGAAGCGGCTTCTAGTTCACTTATTTTAGGAAGCAAAAAGGATCACACAGCTAACAAAGGTAATTTCCATTTCAGTTAGTGTTTATTTCAATGAAAAAAAAACTCACAAGAGAAGGAAGTCTATCATTTCTTTTAGTTTCTATTTCTAAATCCTCAAAAACTAACAAGATTTTAGTTAACCATATCTACAAAATGGATAAAGCAAGTGACCTGCCATTCCTCCAGCCCTTGTACACTCTCAGGATTCAGTTTCTTCACAGCTACAATGATCCCAACCCCACTCTTTGTTGGATTCAGTGTTTTCTTATCAACCCATCCCTTGTAGACCCGGCCAAATCCTCCTTCCCCGAGAACTGATTCGGGTTTGAAATTCCGAGTGGCACTCTTCAATTCAGCAAAGGTAAATATCCGGAGATTTGGAACCTCAAGGATCTGGCCTTCCAAACATACATCTTCAATATTCCTAATGCTGCTGCCTACCGACTGCCCCAAAGTAGTGCTAGACAATCTATCAGATACAGGAATGCTCTGGCTGCCGGTCTTCTCTGCAGATCGACCTGTGTTCCAAGAAAACAAGAAACAAAGATGAAACCATGATCATCGGTTAGCAAAAGGGCATTCTGATGTCTGAACATTCAACACTGTGAGCAAGAATAGATGAAGAAAATCGCACAAGTATCCAAGTCTTCTGTAACCTTTTTCACAGAAGATAACTTTCCATGTAGAATATATAATTTCTTGCTGATAAATCTTATTGTAACAAAACAAGAAAAAATAAACTGACATAAAGGTATAAAGCAGCTTTTGGGGATCAAGGAAAGTTTTCACCTTTCCAAGAAATAGACAACCCCTTAAACAAATTAGGGTTCCAAAGATGCAAACTTCAAAAGGTGGACATAGTTTACCTGCACCGGATGGTCTGGAATCATGAGGGCTCAAATGCTTGACAGGAGAACTAAGACAGCTGCCCATGATAAAAAAAGCAAAGAAGATCACCTTTGTCTATATTTGCTGTTCAACTGCCTGAATTTGTCTCTCCACTGACTTTCCTCTCTGCAAATGGAGATTACAGAAAACAAAGGAAGCAACAAGGTGAGGATAATGAAAGGGACGAACCAGACAAGTGTTTGTTTAACACTGACAACAACTAGAGATGTTCTTTGATTACCTTGTTTTTAGCTTCAGCTTTCACCTTCTCCTTCGCCTTCACCTTCACCCATTTTCACTTCCTCTCAATTTCACATCATTCAATGACTGTCAGACAGGTGAGACTCAGCTAGCTGGATGTCACAAAGCAAATGGCTGAGCACCTCAAGAATTTCTTAGTTCGTAGTTTATCATTTGGTCAACGGTCTTTTTTTTTCCGACTAAATCGTCAATATCAAAAGGACGTTGATCTCCTATAAAAATAACAAATTGTTATCCCCATTTATATTTTAAATTAGTTGGGTGTGTTATAATAATTATAAAATTATATTTATTATATAATTAAAATAACTGCAATTTCATAATTATTATAATATAAAAAAATAAGATAAATTATTCATAATCTCTGAAAAGAATTTAAATCATTTTTTATCTTAAACTATTATGAGTTTCATCCCATAATTAATTATAGACTACTGAACAAATTTCAATTTGATAAATTATATATCTTGTGATTCAATCTGAGTCAAATATTATGATATCAGGGTTTAGTATCCACGTTATAGTAACTACGAAACCACATTTACTATAACTGTGTAGCAACTAATAAATCATAACTTCTATAACTACGTGATAGCTCAATTGTAGCAGCTACGAAATCTTAACTACTACACAGTGATAGCAACTACGATTTCAAAAATTCTATAATGTGAATGTTAGATTCTAAATTTTGAAAGACTATAACTTTTATTTCGGGTTTAACGACTAGACATTCAATATATTTAATTGAAATCCGTTAAAAATTCTACAACTAGTTATAAGGTGGAACCTGTAATATCCCGATTTTATTTCAAAATTATCTCTTGATTTAGCGTTGTTGTAAAAGTTACTGGATAGCTTCTATAATGTGTAGCAGCTATCGAGTAATTTTTACATTGCTATACCATGTATATGTATGTAGATTGAGTTTAGGATTTAACTTAAGATTTAAAATTTATATGGTATAAAAATTACCAATATCTAATACAATATCTAAAAATTATCTAATAATTGCTACAACGTATATAGGGATATTTTATTTCATTTCTACTCTTAATTTTTTTCCCTTACTAAAAAATACTTTTTTTCTTTTTTTTTCTTTCCTTCTTAACAAAAAAAAAAAAAATCCTCCCTACTGCACTTAACTTTTTTTTTTGAAAGACTCTCTTTACTTATCTTTTAAAATCTCTTTACTTAAAATTTTTTAAATCTAAAAATCTCTTTACTTAAATATTTCTTTTAAAAAAAAACTCTACTAATCTCTTTACTTAAATTTTTTTTTAAAAAAAATCGCATTACTCTAAACTCACATTAAACACATCGTAACAGTTATTGATAGTGTCTATAGGTTATAACAATTATCAACTTGCTTCTACATATTGTACCAGCTATTAATAACTTCTATATGGTATAAATTTTAAATCGTAAACTTATCCTAAACATGCTATAACGGCTATTAAATAACTTCTACACTTTGTGATAGTTACCGAATAGTTTCTACGATAATATTAGTTCAAAGGATAATTTCAAAATAAAATTATAAGAGAGACACTCATTTAATTTTTTATTTTTGGGAAAAAAGAATGTCCAACTAATGTTTTTCTTAAGTTTAACTCAAATATTTTTCTACAAAATCATATTTTTTCAATGGAAGATGAGATGAAATTATTGGATAAGTAAGAGACAATATGATGTCTTTTTTTCCTTAAAATTTGATAAACTTAATATGTTTGTATAAATGATAAAAAATGCTTAAATTTATTTAACAGGGAAAAAGGAAACGACCCTAGGGTCGTTAAATTTATTTAACAGGGGAAAAGGAAATGACCCTAGGATCGTCTCATTCACCTAACGATATTTTTTTTTTAGAAAAAAGAAACTTAGAATTATCAGAAATTACTAAAGGTCACACATAAAATTCTAAAATTCCTAAAAGATGTACTAATATTTTATTATTTTCAAAATGCGTACCAAATTATAATTTTACCTCTCTACATGTATGGAACATTTCTTTATATGAAGTTATAGGCACATATCAATTTACACAAAATCTGAATTTTCTAAACATTTTAAGCAATGCTAAAAATCTTTTACGATAATAATAACAAAGGGCACATTTGGACTTCTAGGTATTATAGAAACCTACATGAGTTGAATGAGTCTGATCAGAGTTATCTAAGTCCATCAATAAGTTTTGACTAAAACCCATTAATGGACCTATACGACTTGGATTTATGAAATTTTATATTGATCAGATGGAAGTGTGGAGTGTGTAGAAGGTAGATATGGTGAGAAATCTTGATCCTAAGTTTTCTACACGAAGTTATTGTTGGATCGGGTCACACGTGGAGGGGGGGAGGGGGTGAATCACATAGTTTTCAAAAACTAGTTCTTTTTTATTTTAAAAACAAAATATACACAGCGGAGAATAAGCAAAACAAATGAAAATAGAAAATACCAGAGAAATACAATCAGTTTTACTTGGTTCGGAGCCTTCGGTGACTCCTACTCCGAGACCCAGGTCCCGCGGATCTATCGATGGATAATCCACTAAATACCTCTTCCGGGACCGCCGGAAGAGAGGATCGAGTACAATTAAAGAATAAGAAAGAGTGTAACATGTTACACTTTGCTTTATGCAACAATTAAGTACAGTATTAAAAATTTCGTTACCAGCACCCTCAAAGATGATCAAATCAAGCTCGGTGTTGGACAGCTTCTCAGCAGTAATCAGACGCAGCAGCATCGTAGTAAAGCAGCAGCAGGAAGCTGGAGCAATCGGAATGTAACGACCCGGCCTCTCGGCCCCTTGGGCGGCCCAACTGGCGACCCCATAGCGGTCCCTTTAGCGGCCTTTTCGCGGTCCCTTGGGTGCCTTCCCCAGGATTCGAATTCTACACTTCCAGGCTAAGTACTAGAGTTTATGAATCCTAGTAGCCAAGTGAGGCGCTCACTTGGCTACTAGGATTCATAAACTCTAGTACTTAGCCTGGAGCTCTAGAGTTCGAATCCTGGGGAATGCCGCTCACTTGGCTACCAGGATTCATAAATTCTAGTACTTAACATGGAGGTCTAGAATTCGAATCCTGGGAAAGGCAAAAATCCACTGGCCAGGGGTGGGAAGACCTAGTGAGTAACGGCACGGCCGAGGGTCGTCGGTCGACGACATAAGGGGTCGCCAATTTGGCCCGCCCAAGGGGCCGAGGGGCCGGGTCATTACACAGAACCTCAATTAGATGCGTAGAAGCTTGTATATGAGTTGTGTCTTGAATCATGCACAAACAGGGGTTATATAAGCTGTGGAAGGCGCCTTCAACCTCCTCCAAGCCGCCTCCACAAGCAAATATTGTTGATGCAATATCCCTTGGGTCAAGGTTGACCTGGTTGACTAAGCTTGAGCTGACTGAAGCTTGAGTCTTGATGTTTGGGTTTCAATGTTTGACAATACATGGAAACTGACAATACATGAAGATTGCAGGTATAATCGTTCATTTGGGGAGATTATTGGTACAATTCTCCTCTAATCAAGGTTGACCAGTTAGATGTGAAGAAGAGTCAAGTAGGTCAAGACTGACTGGATACTTGACTGAGAAGTCCTGGTGAGTGAAGCCAGGCAGTTGGAAAATCCTGGTGAGTGAAGTCAAGCAGATGGAAAGTCTTGGTGAGTAAAGCCAGGTAGATGGAAAGTCCTAATGAGTGAAGCTAGGTAGAAGTGAAATCCTGGTGAGTGAAGTCAGGTGAAAGACCTAGGGCTATAAATGAACCAAGCGTTCGTGAACAAGATTGGTGTTCGGCTTGGTAAGAGCTTGTTTATGTTCGTTCAATATACATAAGATTAATTAAACAAACAAGCTTGAACGGCTCGTTAAGCTAAATAAACAAGCTTGAACACATATGTGTTCAGCTCGTTAAAGTTCGTGAACAAAGTTCGTGAACAATGTTCGTGAACAACGTTCGTGAACAATGTTCATGAACCATATTTATTAATAAAACTCGTTTCAATATGCTAAATAAATAATAAAATAAATAAATAAATTTAAATTATCAATCTTAATAACCAATCAAACAATTAAAATTTCAAACAATCAAACAAGCTTGAATTGACAGCTTGATAACACCTAAACGAACCAAGGTTAAATCAAGCTCAACCCAAGCTTAAATTGAGAGCTTGATAACATTTAAACGAACCAAGATCAAGCTCATAAAAAATAAACCAAGTCAAGCTTGAACACTCATTTCAAAAGCTTGATTTAATTTAAGCTCGGCTCGGCTCGGCTTGTTTACAGCCCTAGAAAGACCTAGTGAATGAAGCTAGGCAGTATGAAAATCCTAGTGAGTGAAGCTAGGTGAAAGTCTTGGTGAGTGAAGCCAGGTAGATGGAAAGTCCTGGTGAGTGAAGTCAGACAGATGGGAAGTCCTAGTGAGTAAAGCTAGGCAGAAGGGAAGTCCTGGTGAGTGAAGCCAAGCACGTGGGAATCCAGGTGGGTCAAGGTTAACTAGACACCTGGTATTGAGAAGTCCAAGTAGGTCAAAGGGTTGACCGGATACTTGGCACGAGGAGAAAAGTCCAAGTGGGTCAAAGGGATTGACCAGACACTTGGTGAAAAAGTCCTAACAAGTCGAGGGTGACCGGATGCTAGGCATGATGTCCCAACATATCATGGTTGACCAGATGTTGGATTTTAGGAGATTGGGACTTGATTAGGGCAAATCAAGTTGGATCAATCAATCAACCGATCGATTGACTCATGCCCAATCGATCGGTTGATCGATTGGGTGAGGTGTCGCAACAAAATCTTCTCCCAATCGATCGTGGATCGATTGGGGAGAATTGGCGCGAGCACAGAGACCCTCCCAATCAATCACCCGATCGATTGGGAGCCTCCAATCGATCGAGTGATCGATTGAGAGACTGGAATCACGCGAGGGTTAGTGAATCAATCAGGAAATCGATTCAAACGAGTTTCAGAGAGCACAGAGGTGCTCTAGATCGATCAACCAATCAATCCAAAGCCTCCCCAATCGATTGAGAGCAATTCAATCGATTGGGATCCGACCGTTGACGTTGGATAAAGCCATTGCGAGTGTTTTCTTCAGCACTTCTTCACCCAATCCTTCTTTGATCTTCACAGCGCTTTCTTCACTACTCACCGCCAGTTCTTGAAGCTTTTTGGAGCAAGGTGTTTTTGCACTTCCAAGGTCAAGAGGCGTTCCAAACAAGAAGGGGAAGCTAGCTAGGGTTTACTGTGTAAAATCTTGTAAGGTTTACTTGTATTTTGCTTCTTCTTTTCTTCTTGTTGTTGTGTGAGTTTGTACGAGGTTTCTCCACCTCCGGGTGCGACCGAGAAGAAGTGTTTTATTAGTGGAGAGTGTGTCATGTGTGGATCCTTGGATTAGTCACCTCTTCTTGAGGTGGATACCAAGTAAATCCTTGTGTTAGCGTTGTATTTTTGTTTCTTGTACATTCCGCTACATATCATCACCATGAAACAAGCAACGACAAGCTATTCACACCCCCCCCCCTTTAGCTACATTTTGACCCTAACAAATATTATCCTCCTATCTTTGATGATGATAAAATCTATAAACTGCAAGTTTTATCCTCTAGAAGGCACCTTCAAAGCACTTCCAGGTGCCTTCCACTGCTTGAAGGCATCTCCAACTGCTGGTCTAATATAACAATCTTTCGAAGGTCATAACTTTTGAATCTGAACTTGGAATCAAGCTTTGTCAGTTGTCGCGCGTGCAGAATTCGAATGTCTACATTTTTCTCTACAATATAGAGTTAAAAAAAATATATTCATGAATATTTTATAAAGATTTATGAGTTAGATCCTGTCTTCCCAAGATCAAAATCTAGTCAAGGTCTCAATTTAGGTTTCTAAAATGAATCTAAATTGGACTGACGCCTACTATCCTCTCAAATGGGACACGTCCTCATCGAGTCACTCTCCTCCAATGACTTACCTTTACTTACCAGTTTGTCAATTGTCCGGTCTATAGACCCAACTAGACTTTCTGCCAGGTATCCGGTCAGCCCGTTGACCTATCTAGACTTTTTCCCAGATATCTGGTCGGTCCGTCGACTTATCTTGACTTCTTACCATATATTCGATCGGCCTGTCGATCTAGACTTCTTGCCAGATATCCGGTCGGCCCGTCGACCTATTTGGACTTCGCACCAGCTATCTTGTCCCACGGGCCTAGTTGGATTTTAGCCTGGTGTCTAATCCTTTGGGGTCGTTAATTTCTACACACTCGATAAAACAATTAGACAAACATCACATCTAACTTAAACATATTTGTCATACATTAAAACTAGATTATTAGTGCAACCAACACCAATAGTTATAAGTGTAGGTCCCTTACAGCCGACAAAAGGAGGGTGAATTGCCCTGCACGATAAAAACAAGAAATACCTTTCTCGATCTTATAGCTTGATTAAAATAAACACTATACAAAAAGAATTAAAAAGCTAATTAACAAAAAGAAAGAGACACGGAGATTTACTTGATTTGCAATCAGGGGATTGTTAATCCAAGACGTTGAAAACTCACTATCATATCTTCTTCTAGCGGAGAAGTCTCTTATAGCAGTTAAAGCACTAAATTATAAAGCTAAACAAAAAGAAGATCATTTACAAATGTTCTTTTAGCTACTGAGATCAAGGTTGTATTTATAGCCCTAATATGGGCGCCTAGAAGGGTTTCGGGCACTTGGGCATAGATAAAATTTTATCCACGTTGCAACGAATCACAACAGTTGGTGTTTCAATAAGATTTCTGGTCTAAGCGCTTGGACCAGGTCCGGGTACCTGAATCGAGCTAAACCAACCCTTAACCAGGGTGCGAGTCCGGGGCACCCTGGTTACCCCAGGGGTCCAGGCGCCTGAACCAAAGTCAACTCCGTGTTCACTTTCGGTTCGGGTCTTCTACTCTAGCTTCGCTCGCTTGGGTTATTTCGGTCATCTGAAATAAAGCTCATCCGAACTAATTTTCCGACCTCCTCGAGCAACCTTCCACTCTGGCTTCTTATCCCTCAGAAATGTTGCGCGCTTCCTTCTCGTCCGCCATCGTACTCTTCCACAGTGCCTCGTCCCTCTGACGCATCGAGCCAGTCGACTCTTTCTCTCGTGTCATCCTTCTCGCTAGTTGTGTGTTTCACTCGACTTCTTGTGCTTCTAAGTTACTGCACACTTAGACACAAGGATCAAATCACAACAGGACCTAACTTAACTTGGTTGATCATATCAAAACTACCACAGGGTACTTACAATAAGCCCTTGCTAATTTGTAAAAAGTCTGAAACTTATTAAACCTTTTAAGCAATGTTGGAAATCCTTTACGATGATAACGGAGGGCACATTTAGACTCCTGGGCTCTGCAGAAACCTATATGAGTTGGAATGAGCCTGATCGAACCCCATTGATGAACCTAGACGATATGAATTTCTAAAATTGTATAATGAGATGGAAGTGTGGAGTGTATAGAAGGGAGATATGGTGAGAAATCCTGGTCTCGAGTCTCCTTCATGAAGTTACAGACTTGTGCCAATTGGTACCAAGTTTGAAATTTTATAAATCTTCTAAACAATGCTAGGAATCTTTTATGATGATAACAGAGGGCACCCTTGAACTTTAGGGCATTGTAGAAACCTACAAGAGTTAGAATGAGTCTGATCAGAGCTCTCTAAATCCATCAATAGATTTTGGTCAGCCCTCTAAGTCCATCAAAGGATTTTGACCAAGACGGTGGCAAGACCCATTAATGGACCTAGATGACTTGGATTTATGAATTTTTGTAATGGATGGAAGTGTGAAGTGAGTAGAAGGTAGATTTAGTGAGAAATCTTGGTTCTAAGTCACCTTCATGAAGTTATAGGCCTATGTCAATTGACACAAAGTTTGAAATTTTCTAAACCTTCTGAACAATGCTGAGAATCTTTTACGATGATAACAAAGGACACTGTTGACTCCAAGGAACTATAGAAACCTACTTGGTGACCAGCACCATAGTGGTGTTGATCTTGGGAAACCAACACCACAGTGTGTGATCAGAACCAACACTGTGGTGTTGGTCTTCAAAAATCAGCACCATAGTTTGTGCTAATTGGAATGCGATCATAACTTTGGTTATGTATATTAGGATCAAGATTTGACACCATATATATCTTCTACATACTAACCTCTCCCATTTCATGGCAAAATTTTAAAAATCCAAATACCATAGATCCATCATTGGGTTTCGGTCAAAACTCATTGATGAACTTAGAGAGCTCTAATCAGACTCATTCCAACTCATGTAGGTTTCTACAGTGTTCATGAGATCAAATGTGCCTTTTGTTATCATCATAAAGGATTTTTAGCCTTGTTCAAAAAGTTAGAATTTTTCAAACTTTATGGAAATTGGCACATGTTTATAACTTTGTGTAGGAGACTCAAGATCAATATTTCTTACCATATCTATCTTCTACACACTCCACACTTCTATCTCATTATAAAATTTTAGAAATCTAAGTCGTCTAGGTTCATCAATGGATTTATGTCAAATCTCATTAATGGACTTAGAGACCTCTGATTAAGCTCATTCCAACTCATGTAGGTTTCTATAATACCTAGGAATCCAAATGTGTCCTCTATTATCATCGTAAAGTATTTCCAGCATTGCTCAAATGGTTTATAAAGTTTCAAACTTTATATAAATTGGCACAGGCCTATAATTTCGTGCAGGAAACACAGGATTAAGATTTCTCACCAAATCTACCTTCTACATATTTAACATTTTCATCTAATTATAAAATTTCAGAAATCCAAGTCGTCTAGGTCTATCAATGAGTTTCGATTAAAATCCATTAATGAACCTAGAGAGTTCCGATCAGGCTCATTCCAACTTCGATAGATTTATTAGGTGAACATGAGCCTAAATAAACTCTCTTTTACTATTTTAAAGTCTTCCTAATGGTGCTCAAAATGATTTAAAACTTTTAAAATATTGTGGTACTGATTTTTAGAGACCAGCACCACTGTAGTACTAGTCTTTAGAAACTAACATCATAGTGGTACTGTCAAATCAGTACCAAAATGATTTTTTTATTATTTTTAATTAATAAAATCAACTCTTGTTATTAATTTTATTTTTTTACTCTTTTATAATTACATATTTAAAAATTAAAGATATTAAAAAAATAGGGGGGAAAATATTTTTAATGTTTTATTAACCTTATTTTTATTTTTAAATTTTTATTAAAGTTTTAAAATAAAAAATAAAAAATAAATAAATTATTTAGAGAATTATTTATTAATGGTTAAATGTTGTTTAAATTAATTTAATTTAATTTAATTTAATTTAGGAGGAAAGGAAAAAGAAGAAAGATATGCATGCACAATAGGAAAAAAAAGTTCCATACAGAAGGATGAAATTATAATTTGATATGTCTTTTGGGAATAATAAAATCTTGATAGGTCTTTTAGAAATTCTACAATTTCACGTATGAATTTGCCGGAAGGTTAACGGTTGAATTGGTCAATTAACGAGGTAGCCTGCGTGGCGTGGAATCTTTTTTTGAAATTTAAAAAAAAAAGATTATTCTGAAAAAGTAAATAAATTTTTCTCGTTTTTTGAAATAATTTAGACAAATATTTTTATAAAAAAAATAAATTAATTAATAAAAAAAAAGAGACACAAATTTACGTAGTTTGTAATAAGAAAATCATTAGTTTAAGACTATGAAAAATTTAATAGAATTCTTTTGCAGACGAAGTAATTTCTTATAATGTTGATAACTCACAATTAAAGTAGTAAAATAGAAAATGAATTCGTGTACAAGTGATGATCTAAACTACTAAGACTAGGACTCTATTTATATAGTGCTGGTCGAATATGACAATTTGCTGACGTGGTAGCTCTGGGCACTTAGAAGGATTCCAGACGTCTGTGTTAGAGTGTATACTAAAAGCCTAGCTTTTGGTATAAATATTTATCTAGAAATAAGAATCACATTGGTCAAATGTCTACATTTATGATAAATATAGTTGTTCAATTAATTTATATTGTAGATAACATGGTGTGTGGTGTCACACACAGAAGATTATGTTATCGGTTTCCTTATAAATTATAAATAGTAGCTCACGACTAAGATGGAAAGGAACAAACCATTGGAAAGTCGTAGTGTAATTAGGTATTAGTTTATCTTAACTATATAATTACACTAATACACTTAGAGTGTATTGAGTAGGACCATTTGAGGTCGTTTCTTTTATACTGACTTTATAAAGAAACAAAGACCTCGGTTATTATGGAAGTGTGTGCTCTTAATCCTGATATAATAACAAGCATATATATTTGATATTTATTTCTTTAATTTATCAATGGGTGAGATTTAGTTCGATGAATCAATAAGCCCGATAAGTTGGGAAATGGTATCACTTATAGTGTGTGTTGTTGATTATAAAAGGAAACTGTGTCCTAGAGATACTAGGTTGATAATGTCCTCAAGAGGAGCTCATAAGGATTGTTATGTTAAACCCTGCAGGTGGACTTAGTCCGACATGATAATAAGGTTGAGTGGTACTACTCTTGGACTAAGATATTAATTAAATGAGTTGTCAGTAACTCACTTAATTAGTGGACATTCGATATCTTAAACACAGGGAGACTAACACACTCATAATAAGAAGGAGCCCAAAAATGTAATTTGGGATTGGTGCGATAGTTCAATAATAGTTCTCTAGTGGAATGAATTATTATTGATAAAATTAAGTTGTGTGTTCGGGGCGAGCACGGGATGCTTAATTTTATCGGGAGACCAAAACTAATTCCTCCTCTCGGTCCCTATCGTAGCCTCTTAATTATAGAGTACTATACCCACCTATACCCACCTTCTTACCCATCCTATAGGGGCCGGCCAAGCTAGCTTGGAGACCAAGCTAGGGCCGGCCATGGGTATGTTCATGGGTGAATTCATGTGGTCGACCCTATTAAATAAAAAGGAATTTTAATTTTAAAATTTTTCTTATGTGGATAATATAATTTAAAAGAGAGTTTAAAAATTTAAATCCTTCCTTTTATAAGATTCTACAAAAGATTAAGAGAAGAGTTAAAATCTCTTTCCTTATTTGTAGATTAAAAGGTTGATTTTAATTTTGGTAAAAACTTTCCTTTTAATTATATTCATGATTTAAAAGAAAGTTTAAAAATTAAAAATTCTCTTTTATTAGTTTCTACAAAAGATTAAGAAAAGATTTAATATCTTTCCTTATTTGTAGATTGAAAGGAGATTTTAATTTTTAGAGATAACTTTCCTTTTTGGAAATTATCCATATGTTTAAAAGAAAGATTTTAATTTATAAAATTTCTTTTTATTAACCAATCATGAAGGGATTAAAATTATTGGAGAAATTTTTATAAATTTCTATAAACAAATTAGGAAGTTTTAATTTTTGTTTTAATTAAAACTCTCCTTGTTTTGTGGAGAAGAGTGGCCAGCCATTATAATTTGAAAAGAAAAAATTATTTTAATTAAATAAATTTTCCTTTTCAATGGCAAAAGAATTAAGGAAGTTTTTATTAAATTTTCCTTATTTGCCAAGACCAAGGATTATAAAAGAGGGGGTAGAGGAGGCTTCAAGGCTAACGACTTTATTCTATTTTTCCTCTCTTTTCTCCTTGGGTGTGGCCGACCCTTTCTTTCCTCTCCTCTCCTTTGTGTGGCCGAAACCTTCTCATGGTGGAGATAACTTTGGTGGCCGGATCTAAGAAGGAGAAGAAGGAGAGAAAAGAAGCCTCTTTTCTAGCATCCCTTGGAGCATGGTGGTGGTGGCCGAACCTCTTCATCCTAGGAGAACTTTTGATGGCCGAAACTTGTAAGGAAGAAGAAGGTGCTTGGTGGTTCTCATCTCGGAAGATCGTTGCCCACACAACGTCCGAGGTTAGAAGAGGAATACGGTAGAAGATCAAGAGGTCTTTCTAAAAGGTATAACTAGTAATTTTTGTTTCCGCATCATACTAGTTATTTTTGGAAATAATACTAAATACAAGAGGCATACGATTCTAGAGTTTCGAATTTGTTTTCGATATAGTGTTCTTTTGTTTTTCTTTCCCTTGTGATTTGATTGTTCTTTTCGGTTAACCTAAAGTTATTTTAGGAAATTAAATATTAGCTTTCCATAAAAGGTTTTGTCTAGTCGGTGGTGGTTGCTCCCATATCCAAGAAGGCCATGTGCCTCGCCACGTCAGTACTGGGAACCAATTATGGAAATTAATATTTAATGGAATTAATAACTTAAGGTGATTTGGGTCGAACGTGTTAAGTTCCGCAGGAGACCCAAGTCAAAACCTAAAAGAACGAATAGATTAAGTTTTGGATCAAACGTGTTAAGTTCCGCAGGCGATCCAAAATTTAATTTAAAAGAACACATGGTAGCTAGGAAAAGGTTCAGACCTTTGTATAAAATTTTTGTACAGTGGAACCTCTAGATTTTCCGAGTAGCAACCAACAATTGGTATCAGAGCTAGGGTTTTGCCTCTGTGTATTTGGTATTAGTTTAATTATGCACATGTCATACATAATTTAGGCAGGATAATAGTAGGATGTGCTAACTTTGTGGATGCAGGATCCAACTATTATGGCTTTTAGTTATTATGTGTGTGATTGGACCCTTGGACATGTCAAGGGCATTTATATGTGTGCATGATTGTATTATAAAATACAACAGGAGCTGTATTTAGTTTTATTAGGATTTTATTTTTGATCTAGATACATGTACATTCCTTTTATGGAATATAGGATCAAAAATGTAAAATTCTATTTATGTCGTGGATCGAATCTTGCAAAGCGTGGAACCTTCTAAGGACCAGAGGCGCAGCGGAACTAGGAGCAAGATGGATGCGACAGCTAGACCCGGTGGCGGTGGCCAAATATGGCAGCAGCTTGGGATGACAATACACGGAGGATAACTAGAGATAAAAGCCATAATAGTTAAAAATTAGATTTTCTATTTATTGCTTTTATATTGTGTTGTGTGTGCATGTTGGTTTGCATAATTAGTAGGCTAGCATAGTTAAAATTCCTCATTTATAAATAACTAAGTGGGAGAGGGATTTTTAAGTAAATCCCATGGTCTCCATTACTGGTTTGTAAATGATGTAAACAAGCTTGCGCGTTGGCTCTGAGTGCCTTCCTCCATAACGGATGAGCTTGTTTGTGGATCACTAGAACAAACTTCCATTTTTGGATGACTATAGGAAGTTAATTAAGAGCGTGTGATCTTCCCCAACGGAAGGGGCATAATCTTATTAATGGACTTAGTGTCAAGTAATGGTATACACTTAGACATATTTAATAGTATCCTCCCCAACGGAGTCACTACTATCACTTGTGTGACTAAAGGGAAACCAACTATTGATTTGTCATAAAACTAGATTGGCAATATAATAAAATTAATAAACCCCTTTTACAAATGTTTGAATTTGTATACGTCCACACTAACGTGGCATACAAGATTCATGGTGTTTGAGGTAATTTTATTTGTCAAAAAGTTATATTGACAAGATAGTCAATGGGTAAAACCCTCCTCTTACAAATGATGAATTTGTATACGTCCACACTAACATGGCATGCAAAATTCACGGTGTTTGAGGTGTTGGTGAATTTAAATAATATTGTTTGAGGAATCAATGTTATTTTAAATTTAAAGAGTTTTGACCAAATATTTGATCAAAGACAGATCAATTATTAATTTTATTCGTCATAAAGAAAAGTTGACGAGATAATAAAATTAATGAATAAAATCTCCTCTTCGATTTTGTATACACAAAATTCATGGAGATTTTAAGGAGTTGATCTTGACCAAATATTTTTGTGATTCTTAGGATGTTTGTGAATCCCTAGTAGTCATACTATAGAAAAAGACTTAGTAGTCTCAATTGTAATGATTGGAAATAGGACTTGAACATTAAGGTAGACTGTCTTCTTAGAACTAAGAACAATTTAGGTGTATTTAATTCATTAGTTGAAACATGTCTAGTGGTGTTATCTACCAGAACCTGGAGTGTAGATACAAGATGTCATTAATCATGTCTGCAATTCATTGCAGGGTTGCATGAAACCCGACAACTAAATGAAAGGTAAATCACCGTCCACATGGGCACTACTATAAAAGTGGTAGCTGTTGCAGTGGGAGATGTTTATCCTTTGATAAGAATAAAATATGGATTTTAAGTAATTGTCTTTACGTACCAAGTTTAGAAAGAACCTGATTTCAGTTTCTAAACTATTATAGATATTGTGTCTATTTTGATAACAAAGTTGTTATCAAGAAAAATAGGAAAGTTATCTATTCTGGTATGATGGTTGACAATTTATAATCCAATAATTCCCACGATGCAACAAATGGAAATTAGTAACACATCTTCTAATTTTAAGAGAAAGCAACCTTCGGAAATGAACCAATTATATCTTTGGCATCTAAAGTTAGGTTATATTAACTTAAGTAGGATTCATTGGTAGCTGATGAACTTTTGTGTTCATTAGTAGTGAAAATCTTTCCAACCTACGAGTCTTACTGTAAAATACCGGAAAAATGACGAATATTAATAAGGGAATTTTTCGGAATTTTTGGACATTTTTCGGGAATTTTTCGGAGCTCGTACGGATGAGTTGACGGGGATAAAAACGGGGCCCGGAAAAACCTATTCGGGCTACCCCATTTAAGTGAGAAAAAGTTGATTTTTTTACTTTTTCTTTTTAAATTCCTTTTCTTTATTCTCCTCACCGAAAACTCTTCTCCCTACCCGAGCCTTCTCCTCTTCTTCTCTCACGCCCGACGCCGGCCCTAACCGCCGGCCGGCGGTCTCTTCCTCCCCGAAACCCGAAGCCATTGCCTCTTCCCTTCTTCTCTCCCGGCGCGTGCCTACCGAGCCTCACCTGACGACTCCACAGCCCGACGGCTGTGCCCTAATCGCCGACGCACCCCTCGGTGCCCTAGCCACCCGGCGCCGCCGATCGCCTTCTTCTCTTTTTCCCTCGCTGTGGAGATTCCGGAGCCACCACAGCCGACGGCCGAGCCTCTCTGCCGATTGGGTCGTGCCCTAGTACTGCCGGCCTCCCCTGTGATCTTGCGCCGCCGTTGTCACCCACAGCCGACTGGAACAGTGTGTCCACCCCGCCGAGCCTAGTTCTTCCTCTGTGTGCCACTGCCGAGAGCGAGCAGTATCGAGTCATGCCCTAGACTTGGTTCACCGCCGCTCTAGCGAGTTGGTCTTCAACCAAAGGCAAAACTCCAAGCTCTAGTGGCTTCACCGTGACCTATGCCTCACCATCGGATCTTCCTGCTTCACCACTAACTGTCGACAGAGAGAAAACAAGAAGGTATCGGGTAAGTAAGGTTTATTGGATTTGGATTTCAGATTTGGTACAGGATGTTGTGCTCACCGGGTGGATGTCTGTGGTTGTAGAATCAGTGTAGCTCCGGCCAAGAATTTGCGACAGTAGGTATTTTCAGCTAGCAATTTCCAGCAGCAACCTCCCTGCTGTGAGGATTGAGGTAAGGTGTAGCTTGGTTGGAAATTCTGTATGTTTAAGAATGTGGATTAATTACTGTTTTGGTTTGTTCGTTTTGTTCTAGCAGCAATTTATCTTTGCTGGCTGTAAACAATCATAATTGGGTAACAACTTTGTGACTTCTAGCGGTTGAATTGAGGTAAGGTTTATGGTTTTGATCTTTGTGTTAGATTATTGCTAGTTGTGTTAGCAATAATTATTGATTTAGGTTTAGAAGTTGTATAGCGGTGTAGTTGGGGTTAATGAAACTAACCCTAACTGGTCAGTGGATTAGAAATTAGTTTATCTATTTGTTTATAATTAAATTAGTTAAACTGTGGGATTTAACACAGGACTTTGACGCGAGACGAGTATCTCGGAGTCAGATTGGACCTTTCTATTTTCGGAGGCGGGTACTTTTGACTTATGTCATTTGATATGCTTAGTAATTAAATTAACATGTTGTATTAATTGTGTTTCTTATCTGTTTCGGTTAATCACTACCCAAATCTTACATGCTTGATTGATTGATTGGTTTTGCATCTCAGGTATATTTTACCTGTTTATACATGCTTATAGGGGTAGTGATATACCATGTTTCACCATGTTCAGGACCTAGGTTTTATACCTTCTGTATACCTTTGGATTGTTTTGGATTCGTTGACCTTTGATGCATTTTTATATATATGTGGATTAGGTCAGGATATTCTTGTGGTTAGTGCCATGCACCATTTGCATGATTGCATGCTGTGCGATAGTCCGCTCCATTATTGTTGAGCACATCGCCAGTTACATGGATCTGCACACACCACCACTCATGGGTTAGTGGTCGATTCAGGCTGAGTGTGTTGCAGCAGGGACTCTGTTAGGCACCGTTGGTCCGCTCATGGGTAGTGTGACACAACGTGTTATCCGGCAGGGATTCCTCCCGTCTTTGAGTACCGGGAGTTGAGAGCATTGCGCTCCCCCATCTATGATTTGGGGTAGGAGGATAGGTGTACTCCGACAGCATCCCGTCCACTCGGTCACTCATCAGGAGTAGTGACGACAGAGTGCACGGTTGTCACAACCCTACCCACTCGGCCTCACGTTTGTCGACATGGCGTCGGGGTGACCAGGGCGCATCATTGGCATCATATGCATGATGCATTTATTGCTTGTGTTTGTGTTTCTGCTTTATATGCTGCATATTGTTTGGATACCTATGTTTGACATGCATCCAGGATTTCCTTATCCCTCGGACTGTTTGACCTTATACTCAGGACTGGTTAGACAGTATTCTCCTGCTTATTTCAGATGCATTCTTATCTTTCTTATCAGGAGACTGTACGCATGATTAGTGCTAGGTGTTGTTTCTTTACTTTGCATATCAACTGTACCTGCTGAGTGTTGGACTCACCCCGCCTCCATTGTTGATATTTTCAGGTTGATGCTGTCAGGAGGGAGTTCCAGTCGCTAGTCCTCACTGCACGTAGTGCTGGTCCTGACCTCCAGGATATGTTTGGTTTTCTTTGGTTTCTTTCTGTTCTAGACTGTTTGAACTCGTTATATTCTGGATTTATTTGCTTATGGACATGATATAGATTTTATTATATCGATGGATTTGGATTTGGTTTTTATTCTACTACATGCCTGCCTGGATGGCAGAAGAGGTGAGTTCGTCGGTTTTGAGCTTTACGAGTGTAGTTGAGTAGGGTGGTTTTTGAGTCAGAGTATTATTACTACGTGGTTGTGTCAGCCAGAGGCTGAATATATATATAAACTGCGTGGTGATTGATTTTTATTATTGTTATGATTCCAGCCGCCTGTGGCTGAGTATTTAGTGCTTGTAGAAAATTTTTGATTGTCCGCCGTACAGGGGAGATGCTGCCGAAATTTTCTCGGACAGGGACTCTTCTGGGGGCGTGACACTTACTTGAAAGGAAAAATAACCAAGAAGCTTTTAAGTCTAAGGGGAATGAAGTCAAAGATATATTGGAATTGGTTCATTCTGATTTATGTGATCCTATGACAATCCAGACAAGAGGTAGTATCGAATATTTCGTCTATTTTATAGACAACTATTCAAGATACAAATACATTTACTTAATGTGCCGCAAGACTAAGTGCTTTGATTAGTTCAAAGAGTACAAGGCTGATGCGGAGAAATGTTAAAGTAAAAAGTCACTATGGAAGATCGTAGTGGCAAGTACCTCTTGAGAGATTTTAGGAGTCACTTATCAGAGGATGGATATCAATCCCAACTAACTGCATCTGGTACACCCCAACAGAATGGTGTAGTAGAAAGAAGATATAGGACTCTTATGGAATAATTAGATAGATGATGAGTTATTCAGAAAATTACCAAATTTGTTTTAAGGATATGCTCTGGAAACGGAAGTGAATGTAGTACCTTCCAAAGTCATAACTCTCTGCTCATATAGAATTGCTGAATAGGCGTAAGCCTATTTTGAAGCATATTCGGATTCGGGTAATCCAACACATATGTTAAAGAGAGATCATGATAAGTTGGATAAGAGTTCACTTGTTTGTAAGTTATCCTAGATAAACAAAAGTAGGTTTATAGTCTTAAAAATCAGAAGGTCATTGTTAGCATCAATGACTGATTTTTAGAAAATGACTATATAATGAACCACGTGCTCATAAGTAAATTTGTTCTTAAGGAAATAATAAAGGGCATGTCTAACCTAGTACCAACTGTACAAGATGAGATACCACAAGAAAACTGCAACACGTATCACAAATGATTCACAATTGCAGAAAATACCTTGTCATAGTGGGAGGGTTGTTAGGCAACCTAAATAGGTTCATGTTTTGGGAGAGTTTTTGGATTCGATCCCTGGAGGACATGAACCTGATCTCCGGTCATATGATGAAGTACTCCAAGATAAAAATGCAAGCATCTTGGCAAAGAGTAATGAATAATAGAATTAGAATATATGTATTCTAATAAAATCTGGAAGCTTGTAGAATCACCAAATGGTGTAAAAGCCATTGGGTGTAAAAAGGTCTATAATAGGAAAAGAGGGATAGATAGGAAGGTAGAAACTTTCAAAGCAAGGAAAACATCCATCCGAATTCTTTTATCTATTTGGTAAGTGGATATCAAGACAGCATTCCTTAATGGAAGTCTTGAAGAAAACATCCATATAAAGCAACCAGAAGTGTTCATTGCAAAGGGCTAAGAGCATCTTGTGTGCAAGCTCAATCAGTCTATGGAATGATACAAAGCTTCAAGGTCTTGGAACATCCAGTTTATCAAAGTAATCCAGACCTATGGATTTATTGAGTAAACGGATAAGTCTTGTGTATACAAAAGATGTGATGGAAACGTGGTGGTATTTCTTGTACTATACGTAGATAACATTTTTGGTAGTTGGAAACAATATCAAAATGTTGTCAGAAGTAAGGGTATGGTTGTCCAAATAATTCGATATAAAGGACTTGGGAGAATGTATATATTCTTGAGATCAAAGTAATAAGGGATCGCAAGAAAAGAATATTTTACTTATCCCAAGCTTCATACATCGGAAAAATCCTTGCTCGTTTTAAAGCATGCAAAACTCCAAGAAAGGTTTCTTACCTTTTCAGGATGGAGTAACTTTATCTAAAGATATGTCTCTGTAGACATCAAAGGAGATAAAGGAAAGGTAGTTCTTTATGCTTCGGCTGTCGGAAGCCTAATGAATGCTATGCACGAGATAAGAAATCTGTTTTGCCAAGGGCATAGTTGGCAGATATCAAAGTAACTCTGGACAAGGACAGTGGACTGCAGTAAAGCATATATTGAAGTACCTTAGAGGCACTAGAGATTATATGCTAGCTTACAAGGCAGTTAATTTGGTCCTTGTGAGTTGCATGGATTTTGACTTCCAATCAGATAGGGACAATAATAAGACCTCGGGGTTTTGTGTTTACTTTAGGAGGTAAAGTCATAACTATGGAAGAGTGATAAGCATAGGTATTTTTCTGGACTCCACCATAGAAGCTTAGTATATGGCAAGCCTCTGAGGTAGTCATAAAAGCTGAATGACTCAATAACCTCAAGATAGACTTAGATATGATTTCTGTTTTATCCAAAGATTATTACAATTTATTGTAATAATGTTGGTGCAGTAGCAAACTCGAAGAAACCATAAGTCTATAAGGCAAGTAAACACAATAGAGCGTAAGTACCACCCAATATGAGAAATCGTATAAACGAGGAGAAGTTGTTGCCGCCTAGATTGCATCAGGTGATGACCTATAGATCCTTTCACTAAGGTCCTTAAGGCAAGAGCTTTTGATGGGCATGTTGAAGGGTTGGGAATCAGATGTATGGCAGCAGATATGACAGCTTAGTCTTTTAGCATAAGTGGGAGATTGTTAGAGTGTATACTAAAAGCCTAGCTTTTGGTATAAACATTTATCTAGAAATAAGAATCACATTGGTCAAATGTCTACATTTATGATAAATGTAGTTGTTCAATTAATTTATATTGTAGATAACATGGTGTGTGGTGTCACACACAGAAGATTATGTTATCGGTTTCCTTATAAATTATAAATAGTAGCTCACGACTAAGATGGAAAGGAACAAACCATTGGAAAGTCGTAGTGTAATTAGGTATTAGTTTATCTTAACTATATAATTACACTAATACACTTAGAGTGTATTGAGTAGGACCATTTGAGGTCGTTTCTTTTATACTGACTTTATAAAGAAACAAAGACCTCGGTTATTATGGAAGTGTGTGCTCTTAATCCTGATATAATAACAAGCATATATATTTGATATTTATTTCTTTAATTTATCAATGGGTGAGATTTAGTTCGATGAATCAATAAGCCCGATAAGTTGGGAAATGGTATCACTTATAGTGTGTGTTGTTGATTATAAAAGGAAACTGTGTCCTAGAGATACTAGGTTGATAATGTCCTCAAGAGGAGCTCATAAGGATTGTTATGTTAAACCCTGCAGGTGGACTTAGTCCGACATGATAATAAGGTTGAGTGGTACTACTCTTGGACTAAGATATTAATTAAATGAGTTGTCAGTAACTCACTTAATTAGTGGACATTCGATATCTTAAACACAGGGAGACTAACACACTCATAATAAGAAGGAGCCCAAAATGTAATTTGGGATTGGTGCGGTAGTTCAATAATAGTTCTCTAGTGGAATGAATTATTATTGATAAAATTAAGTTGTGTGTTCGGGGCGAGCACGGGATGCTTAATTTTATCGGGAGACCAAAACTAATTCCTCCTCTCGGTCCCTATCGTAGCCTCTTAATTATAGAGTACTATACCCACCTATACCCACCTTCTTACCCATCCTATAGGGGCCGGCCAAGCTAGCTTGGAGACCAAGCTAGGGCCGGCCATGGGTATGTTCATGGGTGAATTCATGTGGTCGACCCTATTAAATAAAAAGGAATTTTAATTTTAAAATTTTTCTTATGTGGATAATATAATTTAAAAGAGAGTTTAAAAATTTAAATCCTTCCTTTTATAAGATTCTACAAAGATTAAGAGAAGAGTTAAAATCTCTTTCCTTATTTGTAGATTAAAAGGTTGATTTTAATTTTGGTAAAAACTTTCCTTTTAATTATATTCATGATTTAAAAGAAAGTTTAAAAATTAAAAATTCTCTTTTATTAGTTTCTACAAAAGATTAAGAAAAGATTTAATATCTTTCCTTATTTGTAGATTGAAAGGAGATTTTAATTTTTAGAGATAACTTTCCTTTTTGGAAATTATCCATATGTTTAAAAGAAAGATTTTAATTTATAAAATTTCTTTTTATTAACCAATCATGAAGGGATTAAAATTATTGGAGAAATTTTTATAAATTTCTATAAACAAATTAGGAAGTTTTAATTTTTGTTTTAATTAAAACTTTGTTTTATGGAGTGGCCGGCCATTATAATTTGAAAAGAAAAATTATTTTTAATTAAATAAATTTTCCTTTTCAATGGCAAAAGAATTAAGGAAGTTTTTATTAAATTTTCCTTATTTGCCAAGACCAAGGATTATAAAAGAGGAGGTAGAGGAGGCTTCAAGGCTAACGACTCTATTCTATTTTTCCTCTCTTTTCTCCTTGGGTGTGGCCGACCCTTTCTTTCCTCTCCTCTCCTTTGTGTGGCCGAAACCTTCTCATGGTGGAGATAACTTTGGTGGCCGGATCTAAGAAGGAGAAGAAGGAGAGAAAAGAAGCCTCTTTTCTAGCATCCCTTGGAGCATGGTGGTGGTGGCCGAACCTCTTCATCCTAGGAGAACTTTTGATGGCCGAAACTTGTAAGGAAGAAGAAGGTGCTTGGTGGTTCTCATCTCGGAAGATCGTTGCCCACACAACGTCCGAGGTTAGAAGAGGAATACGGTAGAAGATCAAGAGGTCTTTCTAAAAGGTATAACTAGTAATTTTTGTTTCCGCATCATACTAGTTATTTTTGGAAATAATACTAAATACAAGAGGCATACGATTCTAGAGTTTCGAATTTGTTTTCGATATAGTGTTCTTTTGTTTTTCTTTCCCTTGTGATTTGATTGTTCTTTTCGGTTAACCTAAAGTTATTTTAGGAAATTAAATATTAGCTTTCCATAAAAGGTTTTGTCTAGTCGGTGGTGGTTGCTCCCATATCCAAGAAGGTCATGTGCCTCGCCACGTCAGTACTGGGAACCAATTATGGAAATTAATATTTAATGGAATTAATAACTTAAGGTGATTTGGGTCGAACGTGTTAAGTTCCGCAGGAGACCCAAGTCAAAACCTAAAAGAACGAATAGATTAAGTTTTGGATCAAACGTGTTAAGTTCCGCAGGCGATCCAAATTTAATTTAAAAGAACACATGGTAGCTAGGAAAAGGTTCAGACCTTTGTATAAAATTTTTGTACAGTGGAACCTCTAGATTTTTCGAGTAGCAACCAACAGTCTGGGCGTGGATAAAATTTTATCTACGTCCCAACAGTTCGCAACGGTTCGATCTGGATAGATCTTATATGGTCCGGGCGCCAAGAGCACCTCCGGATGCCCGGACCATGCTGATGCGGCCCGTTCGAAACCCTGGAGCAGTCAATCTTTGTTGACTACTTGTTTCTCTTCCATTCCAGCTCCATTCGCTTGAGTGATTTTGTCATCCGGAATAGGGCTTACCCGAATCCATTTTTCGGCCTTCTCTTGAAGCAAGTTTTAGCTCCGGCTTCTTATCCCTCTGAAATGCAGTGTGCTTCCTTCTCGTCCGCCAGCGTACTCTTTGTTGGGACCGAAAAGTAGCTAGAGGGAGGGGTGAATAGCTCGTTGCGTGCTAGGTGCTCGTCGTTGCTTGTTTCTTCAAAGATGCGCAGCGGAAATACAAGAAACAAACCACACAACGCTAACAAGGTTGGTTTACTTGGTATCCACCTCACAAGAGGTGACTAGTCCAAGGATCCACACCTACTCACACACCCTCCACTAATAAAACCCTCCTTTTTGGTAACTACCGAAGGCGGAGAAGCCCTACAAGTTCACACTACAAGAAGAAGGGGAAAGGATACAAAATACAAGCACAAAGCTTACAATGAGTACAAGAAAACCCTAACCCTAGCTTTCTTCCTCTTGCAATAGATCCGCCTCTTGACTTGGAAGAACCTCCAAGAACTGGCGTGGAGAGCTATGTGGAGTCGCTGGTGAAGATCTGAGCTTTGTCGTGGAAACAATGCCGAAGGAAATGAACGCCTGCGGCTTAAATCGACGCTAACGGTCGAATCCCGATCGATTGGAATGCTCCCAATCGATCGGGGAGGCTTTGGATCGATCCACGGATCGATCCAGAGCACCTCTGTGCTCTGGAAAAATGCCTGGATCGATCCACGGATCGATCCAGTGCTTATCGCGCGAAGCAGCAGCGTCCCAATCGATCCACTGATCGATTGGGACCTCTGGATCGATCCACCGATCGATCCAGAGGGGTTATGTTCGCAGGGACTCACCGGATCGATCGACCGATCGATCCAGATCTTCTGGATCGATCCACTGATCGATCCAAATCTGCTGGATTGATCCACTGATCGATCCAGATCTGCTGGATCAATCGGCTGATCAATTCAGATCTGCTGGATCAATCGACTGATCAATCCAGATCTTGGTTTTTGCCCAAAACCAAGTCCAAAGCCCCCTAAACCAACATCTAGTCAACCATGACTTGTTGGTACATAAGACCTAGCATCCGGTCATCCTTGACCAGCTAGGACTCTCTCACCAAGTGTCTGGTCAATCCCTTTGACCCACTTGAACTTTTCTCTTCTTGCTAAGTATCCGGTCAATCCCTCTGACCTACTTGGACTTTTCTTCCTCGTGCCAAGTATCCGGTCAATCCCTTTGACCTATTTGGACTCTCACCAGATGTCTGGTCAACCTTGACCCATCTGGATTTCTCTTGCCTGGCTTCACTCACCAGGACTTTCCCAATTGCCTAGCTTCACTCACTAGGTCTTTCACCTGGCTTCACTCACCAGGATTTTCCTCCTACCTAGCTTCACTCACTAGGACTTCCCAATTGCCTAGCTTCACTCACTAGGTCTTTCACCTGGCTTCACTCACCAGGATTTTCCTCCTGCCTAGCTTCACTCACTAGGACTTCCCAATTGCCTAACTTCACTCACTAGGTCTTTCACCTGGCTTCACTCACCAGGATTTTCCTCCTGCCTAGCTTCACTCACTAGGTCTTTCACCTGGCTTCACTCACCAGGATTTTCCTCCTGCCTAGCTTCACTCACTAGGACTTCCCAGTCAAGTATCCGGTCATCCTTGACCTACTTGACTCTTCTTCAATCAACCTTGCATTGTCAAACATCGAAACCCAAACCAAGACTCAAGTTTGGTCAACCAGGTCAACCTTGACCTGAGGGATGTTGCACCAACACTCTTCAGTAGCATCTTGTCTCTCGAATGTATCGAGTCCGTCAACTCTCTTTCGTGTTATTCTTCTTCTCGCTAATTGTATTTTTCGCTATACTTCTTATGCTCCTAAGTTCATGCACACTTAGACATAAGACACAAACACACACAATACCTAATTTAACTCGGTTGACCACATCAAAAATATCTCAAATTACCTATAATCTCTCTCTTTTTGATACACATCAATTCGAGTTAATGTTAAGGTAAAAATATAGAATTAATAAAATGTAAATTAAAACTAAAATTTTGCAAACTATAAAATTACAAACATAACTTCCCCCTAAACTTAAAGCTCTCATTTCCATTCTTCCTTTTTATCATAGCAAAATAAAGTCGGGGAAATAACAAAGTTATATATAAAAAAAAAATTAAACTTATTCTAAAGGTTAAGGGTTAAGGAAACAGAATTCAAAATAAAAAAAATTACAAAATATTTTTCTAAAAATATGAATTTCCAAGATTTAATAATCACACTTGCAAATTTAATTTAAAACTAAGTTTAATATTTTGAATTTTTTTTAAAATTTATCATAAAGATCAACAGAAGTATATGAATATGTAAAAAAAAATCTTGAAAATTGTTGAAGTATTTTAGTATAAATAAAAAATTTTATATAGAAACATAATTTTTGTAAGATAAATTTTAAAAATTTATTTTTATTTAAATAAATCTCTCAAGTTTTTCTAAGTATTGAGAACAAAATGCATAACTAATGAAAAATTAAAATTTTCAAAAAAAAATTTAAAGACTTTTTAGTTTTAAAAATAAGGTTTTCGGTAAATAATCCATAAAAAATTTATTATTTATCAAAAATTTACAAAAAAATATTTTCAAATAGAGATTCAATGATTCTATCATTATAAAAAATTTTAGATAAGAATTTCGAATAGAAAGATGGTACAAAGAATGCTTAAAACAGACATAATTTTTTCAAAAAAAATATTTTAAAAATAATTTTATTAATCTAAAAAGCAGGTTAATTTTTATTTTTATTCAAATATAACGGTAATTCTATAAAAAAATTAGGTTTATAAAAATATTTATTCGATGAATTTTAAATTTTAAATTATGATATTTTAATTAAAAATTTATAAAAAAAATTTAATCGAAAAAAATTCTAAAAATTTAATACTAAAAGATTTTTCATTCAAGAACAGAAGAAAAAATTTCAACAATAAATGTTAATAGTAAGCATACGAACTTAATTTTGCAAGTAAAATTAATATTCCTAAACATAAAACATGCTTAATCATTTATTTATATTAAGCAAGATTTTGGGATTTAAAATAAACTTTTACCTACAGGATTGATAAGAAATTTCTTTGAAATATATTTTTACGATATTTTTCTAATTTGAATCTTATGATATTTAAGATATCAATTTAAGCTTCTATAATCTCGCCAGGTATTTTGATTAACACATGCAGAATTCCTTAATTTTTCAATTTGGTCCTTCAATATCATTTTTATTCTTTAATTTATCATACATTTCTAAATGACATGTATTTATTAAAATTATTTTCAATTCTAAAATTTTCTTTTTCAAATTATTATTTTTAGACTTAAGTTTATATAATGATCTAGTCATTGATTTAATACCTGAATATAATTAGTCAAAAGGTAGTAAATATACCTCACTTACCAGATTCGCTCTTAAGTTTGTTTCTTCCTCCAAGCTGTAACTTTTTTCTGAGGAGCCTCCTCCTTAGTCTATGCTCTCCTCTTGGTGACTCGCCATCAGTGCAAGTTCAGCATACTCCAAATCAGATTCTGATGATGACTCGTTCCAAGTCACCTTAAGAGTCTTGTGCTTAGTCCTTTCTTGTTGTCCTTCTTCTTCATCTTTGAGCAATTCTTTTTGATGTACCCCTCTTCATTACAGTTATAGCATCTTATCTTCCTTGCTCTTCTTTTCTTTGTCTGCACTTGATTAAATTTATTAGATCTAAAAAATTTCTTAAATTTCCTTACCATATATGTTGATTCGTCATCGTCGAGAGAAATGTCGGCATCTGATTCGTCCTTATTGGCTTTTAGAGCAATATTATTTTATTTTTCTATTTCTTAAGTATCTACACAACGAGACTCGTGAAGTTCAAATGTAGAAATCAACTTTTAAGCGTACTTGCTTCGAGGTCATTAGAAATATAGTAAGCATCTACTAAGGTTGACCACTCTTGAGTTCTTGAAAAGGTGTTAAGTGTGTACCTTAAAGAGTCATGATTTGTTACATTTTCTCTGAGGTTGTTGAGTTGGGTGATTAGATCTTCGATCCTTGCATGGAGTTGGTCTACCATTTCTCCCTTGCTCATTCGAAGGTTCGTCAGTTAGTTTCAGAGGATATCTCGCTTTGTTAGTTTAGCTTCCGAAGTATCCTTGTGAAACTCCAAGAATTTTTCCCAGAGATCTTTGTCGGAGTCATAGCTTCCGATCTGGCTAACCTCCTGGGGTGGAAGAACACTAAGCAAATGAAACTCTATTTTTCCGTTAGCCATGAAGTCGGTTTGTTCCTTCTTCATCCATGTGTACTCTTCTTTCTTAACTCCGTGTTAATCCTTAGGTGCTATAAAATCATATTTTATAATTAATAAGATTTCAAAATCGATCTTGAAAAACACCTCCATGCACTTTTTCCATGTTGCTAAGTTTCCCTCAAATTTTGACGGGTAAATGTTGGATCTAGCCATTTCTTTTGCTTCGACTGGCAGCTAGTCCTTTTGAAACAAGCCTGGCTCTGATACCAATTGATGGTCCTCGGTTGGCTGGCAAGAGGGGTGAATTGCCCTAAAAAAACCAAACAGACCTTTCTCATTTTTTTGAAATAATTTAGACAAACACTTGTATAAAAAGAAATAATAAACTAATTAATAAAAGAAAGAGACACAGAAATTTACTTGGTTTGTAATTAGAAGATTGCTAATCCAAGCCTATAAAAAGCTTACTAGAATTCTCCTTCAAACGGAGTAACCTCTTATAACATTGATAGCTCACAATTAATGTAGTAGAACTGAAAATGAATTCATGTACAAGTGATGATCTGAACTACTGAGACTAGTGTTGGTGCAACCTTAGGTCAAGGTTGACTTGGTTGACCTGACTCGAGTTGACCTGACTCAAGTTGTATTTTGATGTTTGACTTAGGAAGATTGTTGGTGCAACCTTAGGTCAAGGTTGACCTAGTTGAGTTGTATTTTGATGTTTGACACTCGTGGAAGAGTTGTATTCTTGATATGGGACAAGAATAGATGTTTGGGAGATTATTGGTGCAACCGTAGGTCTAGGTTGACCTGGTTGACCTGATTTGGGAAAGAGTCCGAGTATGGAGACTTGGCAACGGAAAAAGTCCAAGCAGGGAACTTGGCACTGGAAAAGTCCAAGCAGGGAGCTTGGCACGCGAAAAATCCAAGTGTGGAGACTTGGCATGGGAAAAGTCCAAGTATAGAGACTTGGCACTGGAAAAGTCCAAGTATGGAGACTTGGCACGGAGAAGTCCAAGCAGGGAGCTTGACACGAGGGAAAGTCCTAACTGGGATGTTAGGCAGGTGGAAAGTCCTGGTGAGTGAAGCCAGGCAGTGGGAAAGTCCTAACTGGGATGTTAGGCAGTGTGGAAAGTCCTGGTGAGTGAAGCCAGGCAGTGGGAAAGTCCTAACTGGGATGTTAGGCAGTTGGAAAGTCCTGGTGAGTGAAGCCAGGCAGTGAGAAAGTCCTAACTGGGATGTTAGGCAGTGTGGAAATCCTGGTGAGTGAAGCCAGGTGAAAGTCCTGGTGAGTGAAGCCAGGCAAGGGAAAATCCAGATGGATCAGGGATGATCGGACATCTGGTGTTGAGGAAAGTCCAAGTAGGTCAAAGGGATTGACCGGACACTTGGCGGGGAATTCTAGCAGGTCAAGGGAGTGACCAGATGCTAGGAATGAAGTACCAACAGGTCGAGGTTGACCGAATGTTGGTTTGGAAGGCTTGGGACTTGGTTTGGGCAATATCAAAGTGACTAGTTATCTGATCGGTCTGCAGGCCGATCAGAAGGTGATCAGTAGCGAGAAACGCGATCGGTGCGTGGACCGATCGAGGAACTCGATCGGTCGTGGCGGCCGATCAGGAGACGATGTCGCGGAAGGAAGAGCTTCAAAGAGGTTGGGATCGGTCGTGGACCGATCATCGGATCGGTCCACGCATCGACGTAGTACGCCTGAGTTTACGTGCCTCGATCGATCGATGCGGGGACCGATCAGGCGCCGATCGGTCCACGCACCGATCGGTTCTAGCTGCTGCAACGCAACGCCAGTTTCTTCGGCTTTTCTTCTTGGTATAAAGGACGAGGGCATCTTCGGTGCTCGCTTTCTCTTCTTTCCTGCTCTGGTGCTTGAGCTTTGTTGAGCTCTTCTTCGCAAGCTTCGCGTGAGCTTCTTCCTTCGGCTGGGACTCCGACTGAGCTGCTGCTGTGGTTGGCGTCTGAGAAGCTGTTGCTTCTTCAACAGTCGACAAGAAGGCAAGGGTTGTTTACATTTGCTGTGTATTTACTTCTTGCTTCTCTTGTATTTGTACTCCTTATCTTGCTGTTGCAAGAAGTAGTTGTAGCGAGGTTTCTCCACCCATAAGGAGTTCATATTAGCCGGTTTTCCGGGGACTCATCCACCGACGGATTGACTGGACTCGTCCACCTTACGGACACGCCGAGGAGTAGGAGCCCTAATCTCCGAACCTCGTTACATCGGTTTGTTTGAGGTTTGTCTTCTTTTCCTTCGTTTTTACGTGTCATTTTCCGCTGCGCTAACCCTAGTTTGTAGAAACGCGACGATTTGGGGTCGGCTATTCACACCCCCCCTCTCTAGCCTCCGTACGAAGGATCCTAACAACTAGGACTCTATTTATAGCCTGTTGGTCGAATCTAACCGTTTGCTGATGTGGTGCCTAGAAGGGCTTCGGGCGCTTGGGCATGGATAAAACTTTATCCACGTTGCAACTGCTTAATTTGGATAAACCTTATATGGTCTGGGCGCCCGGAGCACCTCTGGGCACCTGGACCGTGCTAGTGCGGCCTGTTTGAAGCTCGCCAAGGGAGGCGCCCTTGGCTGCCCCAAGGGGTTTGGGTGCTCGGAGCACCTCCGGGCGCTTGGAGCATCCAGGCGCCTGGAGTTGCTCCAGGTGCTTGGAGCAGTAAACCTTTGTTGACTGCTCATATCTCTTCCATTCAGGCTTCGTTCGCTTGAGTGATTTTGGTCATCCGAAATAGAATTCACCCGAACTCATTTTTCAGCCTTTCCTCGAGCAAGTTTCCACTCTAGTTTCTCGTCTCTCGGAAATATTGTGAGTTTCCTTCTCGTATGCCAGCGTACTCTTTCGCAGCACCTCGTCTCTTGGACGCACCTAGCTCGTGGCTCTCTCCCATGTCATCTTTCTCGCTAGCTGCGTCTTTCGCTCGACTTCTTGTGCTCCTAAGTTCTTGCACACTTAGATACAAAGCATCAAACACATAGGACCTAACTTAACTCAGTTGACAACATCAAAACCATCTTGGGGTACCTACACCATCAAATAATTAATCAAGCATCTAAGAGTTGAGTCCTAACTACTGTAGAATTTTTTTTTCAATGGGATAACAACTCTAAGAATATTGACTATTTAAATAAGCCTTCCTGAATATTTCTCAATTTATCTTGATAGTTGATAAAAAAAAAACTTTCATAAAACCGGATGAATTATCTTCAAAAATAATAATACCTAAATTTAAAAAAAAACATAATTTTCGAGACAGAGTGTGGAAAAAATATAGGATGAAGACCGACACTAAGAGCATCTCCAATGCAATGTTTTTAAAGAGGTTTGTAAAATGAAAAAGCTAAATAAAAAAATTCTAATTATTGTGGATGTAAGGTTTAAAGTTTGTTGTTAAAGGGCAGTAGTAAAATTTCAAAACTATTTTTTTGTGTTAAAATTAATGTAATATGCAAGTAGTCATGAATTACATATTATAAAATGTAGCACACAAAATTCATTTAAAGCTCTAACTATTGGAGATGCTTCAATAAGTTTTTAGAATATTGGTGTAATATGATGTGATATATTGAGATCATAAAAAAAAGTTTTTGTAAAATTCTAACTATTGAAGATGCCCTAATTATCTTATCTTGCTTTGGTTTTTGACGAGAATCAATGAATATTTGCATCATGTGTATTATGACTGATTTTTCTAGGAAATAGTACCATCATGCTACATTATGATCCTATCACAAAGTATTTATATAATAGAGTTTTCCAAAATATATGTAGCTCAATATTTTAAATAATAATAAAATAAATCTCCATTTTATTTTTTGGTCGAAAATAAAGTTTCTGTCTATCTCACATTAAACACGGTAATTATTTAATGTTTTTTTTTAATTCTAACTTTCTAACCCTTCTCAATTTATTTGTTTAGTCTTCTTCTATAAAGATGTTGAAAGGCATTTAAATATATTGAAAATTCCCATTTTAAAATTTGGTTTTCCAAAAATAAAATTTAAATTTAAAGATAAAGCAAATACTTACTATTAACAGTCTAACATTTTTTTTTTAAATCCAGGTAAAATCGGGTTAAAACTCTACAAGAAATGTATTTAAACCATGCTCCGTGGGACATTTTAACATCTTGAATTTGGTAGAGGTGAATACTGCCAGTAATTTAATGATAAATATTTGTTTTATTTCATTGTCCAATCTACAAACAATTCTTCTATATGGAATCATCCTTTTTTACCTCGTGATTGGTCTTTGTTAGCCCTTTTGTCTTAGATTCAAAGATGGAGCTCTGTCTGTGAACATGAAGGCAGGTTCCGGAGCATAAGGCTGGGATGCTACAACGTCTAGGGTAGCCACAACATCGGTCATGGTCGGCCGAGCATGAGCCTGCTCCTTCAGACACATTGAGCTTATGTAAACCAACTGTTGGAATGCCTGTGGAGGAAAGCAGTGTCGGAGATATGGATCAGTCAGCCGCAAAATTGTCTTCCGGTGGTTGAGAAAGGGATGCACCTTACAGAAAGACAATAGACAAACTAAAGCATCAGTAAAGCTTGAGAAGGGACAAGGAAAGCAAAATATTTTTTTACCAAGGCTACCATACGATATGATAGCTTTCTAACATGAACTGATGAGATTGCCCTTGATCTCTGAAACTTCAAACGAATGCATAGTTATGTTTCAAGAAATGGATTTACAATGCAGTTTTGCTTCATCAAAGGAGAACTAAAGATAAATCCAATGAGAACAAGGATTTTTTGAAAGTAACAGTTTGCGCTATCACATATTGATACCGATGCAAAAAAACTTAACATACTGATTACTGAACCTGAAGAGTTATGTCTAGCTCAGTAAGTATTACCATCATTGTTGAAGATCCTAACATTCCCCACTTCCAACCTTTGCTATAGAATTAACTTACTAAGAATCATAATGATTTCGATCAAAATAAGCAATTAACGGGACATGATAAAACTTGCACTGACTCACCCAAAGTGTCAAGTTCCGCTGTGCATAAGGCCTCAAAGGGTCAAAAGCTCGTCGTCCTGTTATCAGCTCCAGAAGCAGCACACCGAAACTGTAAACATCAGATTTCAGAGTGAGCTTACCAGTCATGGCATAGTCAGGGGCACAGTAGCCGTATGTTCCCATTACTCTTGTCGAAACATGTGTATCGTCGCCAACGGGTCCTAGTTTTGCAAGCCCAAAATCAGAGAGCTTCGGGTTGAAGTCGTTATCCAACAATATATTTGCAGCCTTCATGTCTCGGTAAATAACAGGTGGGTTTGCAACATTATGCAAGTATGTGAGCCCTTTTGCAACTCCAAGAGCAATCTTCATTCGCGCATTCCAGTCGAGAGGTGGTCTCTCTGGTGATACATCTGCCAAAACGACAGTAATAGATTGATAAACATTTGATTAGCAAAGCTAAAACATGATGCAATTCTTGATGTATTATTACAAACATCTGTCAATAACCAGAGAATTATAATCTTCTGGGTTATTCAAAATAACTTCAAGCCAATCTAAATATCATAATGATTCTCCTAATTTCTGTCAATAAACTTGATATTGCAACATCTGATTGAAAGTAAAGATCCCTAACGGACCCAAAAGCATTTCTCTGAAGATCAAATTGATTGATTGAAGCCATAAAACAAAGATCATAAGTTTGGATCGACAATGTAACAAGGGAAACAACAAAGCTTACTGAATAAGTGATCCTCCAAGCTTCCTTTGGGCATGTACTCGTAAACTAACAGTCGCTCACCTCCCTCGGCACAATACCCTACCAAACTCACAAGGTTCGGATGCCGCAACACCACCAGCATCAGAACCTCCACCAGGAATTCTTTACTTCCCTGCGCACCGTCATGGTCAAGCTGCTTGATGGCCACCATCTGCTCCCCGAGATGCATCAAAAGGCTCAGTTTTGTTCAGTAGGAAGACAAGGAAAGAAGAAGAAGAAGAAGAAGAAGGGGGAGGGAAATCACTTGCCTGGCCTGTATCAAGTCGCGCTTTGTAAACCCTACCGAAACCCCCTTCACCGATTACACTGGTCTTTTGAAAGTTCTGGCAGGCCATGGCGAGATCCTTAAAGGCGAACTTTTTCGCGGATTCTCTCCTCCCGCTCTCTTGATATGACGCATTCGTCTCATTCCCTATCGCGCGTCCAAAAAAGAGCTAACTTTTGAACCAAGCAAGCATGAGGAGGTAGTTTAGGGTTTGAGACGCCCACCTGAAGAAGCATCGACCGCTACTCTCGAAGTGGAATCGGAGCGAGGGGCGTGTTCAATCCTACCGTCGATTCCCCTCCGGCGAGGGCTGAAACAGGGAAAACACCTCATTTATAGCAGCAACCGAAATCTTCTCTTCGCCAAAACCATTTCACTTCTCGCCGATGCAATGACGAAGGTAACGCATTTACATAAGGAGATTGGTATTAGACCGCCCGACGGGCATTTCAAACTGGAAAGCTCTGAGTTATAATTTAGCCGGAAATCGAGACGAGAATGGAGTAATTTTGGATGAAAATTTTCCTTAAATGACATCGAGATCAACAAGGAAGCTTTCAGCACCTTACTTTTCTTTCATTTTAGTAAGAACTCGAAGGCCTTTGCTGCGAAGCAGTTGCGTACATATGAACAACAGCCCTTTCTTTTCTTTTTCGTAAAAAAATTAAATATATATATTTTTCTTCAAAGATATCAACCATCTTGATCCTTAGAACACATGTTTTTTATTATGTAAAAAACCAGTACAAATTCAGCACAAGATTCTTGCGGCCACGCTGCAAGGAAATTAAAGAGATCGTGTTGTATCTTGTTTTTTTTTTAACTTTCAAAGACTTTGCATTCGTCGGTCGACGGATTGGTCTGACAGAAGTCCTCGAGAGGATCTCCACTCGCCTGTGCAGGGGCTCCAGGCCACTGGCTCGCCACCAGATGAGCCAGATCGACAACTCTTTGGCTGCATCATCGAAGAATCATGAAATCATCACGTCGAACAATTCTGTTCTGATTCATGGTCTACGATCGACTATGCGAAAGCAATGCGATGATATATATACCTGTATCCCCATTCGTTGTCGTACCAAGCCACCACCTTGACCATGTCCTCCCCCATCACCATTGTCAACGAGGAATCTATCGTGGAGGAGACGTCGGTGCATCGGAAGTCAACGGAAACCAGGGGAATGTCGCACACGGCCAGGACGCCCTTCAGCGGCCTGTCAGCGGCCTTTCGGAACGCGGCGTTGACGTCTTCCGCCGAAATTCCCTTCTTCTCGACGTTGATGACCAGGTCGACGACCGACACGTTGGGCGTCGGCACGCGAAGCGCGATCCCGTTGAGCTTCCCCTTGAGCTGCGGCAGCACCAGCGACACCGCTTTCGCTGCGCCGGTGCTCGTCGGCACAATGTTCAGCGCCGCCGCTCGCGCGCGCCTCAAGTCCCTGTGCGACGCATCTAGCAACCTCTGCAAAGTGCTAACCACTTTGATAGATATCAGTCAATCAAACCATGCGTAAGAGAAGACATCAGACCTGATCTCCTGTGTAAGAGTGAGTAGTCGTCATGGTTCCCTTCACAATGCCTACAAAAGTAACAAGAAACACAAACAAGAATTACAAGAGTACGTAGCTTTCGTTTAGCTTGAAGTTCAAGAAGCACAAGCAATGGATGTATTACCGAATTCTTCGTCCAAGATCTTGACGAAAGGAGCGAGGCAATTGGTTGTGCAAGATGCATTGCTATGCGAAGATCAAATGACAGACATCAAGAGGTAGAAGAAATATTGTGTTCGATCGGGAGCAAAATAAAGGCTGCATACCTAACTATATTTGAAACCTCGTGACTGTAATCTCCCTCATTCACCCCCACAACGTACGTCGGAATGTCTGCTCCTTTTGCTGGCGCTGTGATGATCACCTTCTTTGCACCGGCCTGTATGTGTTTCCCAGCTCCCGGACCATCGACAAAGACTCCCGTCCCCTGTTCTTGTAAGGGATTAGCAAATTTGTTGTAGTAAGTTCACAATTGCTTGTGAAATTTAAATGGGAATCATGTACCTCAATGACGATATCGATTCCTAGCTCGGCCCAAGGTAACTTGAGAGGGTCGCGATTGGCTACGACCTTGATGGGCTTGCCGTCGACGCTGATAGTCTCATTGTCTACAATCTTCACATCAGCTTTGAAGGTCCCAAGCATTGAGTCATATTTGAGAAGGTGAGATGCCTGTTACAGAATAACTTGTTCTAACATTGTTTTGTTTCCTAGGAAAGGCTTAAACATCAGATGTGCCATACATTCTTGACACCGCCACTGTCGTTGACGACGATGACCTCCAGCGGTGAGTCCTTCCGGCCGTGCCAACAGCGGAGGAAGTTTCGACCTATTCTCCCGAAACCATTGATTGCAACCTTCAACTTTGCAACGGTCACCCCTTTTGGAGGAACAGCTCTAGCTGCCTGGAAGGGATACACAGAAGCATAACTACAAGCATGGTTTCTACATTTCATGCTGAAAATTGTGGAAGAACTTGCCTTGGTAGATAACTGGTAGGCCAACACATCCGAGAAGGATGCTTCTCTGCTGTGCCCTGCAAAAGTGATGCTCGAGCATGATTTTAGTCCGGAGAATTCAGCAAACTCTAGCCTCTGCAATCATGAAATTGGATTCAGATCCTTGGACATGGCACTCACACACCTGCAAATTACTGTTAAAATCACTTGTAGAATGAAAGAGAGAGAGAGAGACCTTGGTGAAGCAGGGTGAGTTGGTCTTGGAGTGGAACCCCATGCTGCAAGGGATTCTGGAGGAGGCAAGAGTTGCATGGCTCGCCATGGCTGCAACTGAAGAGCACCAGGGTTGCTGATAAGAGATTTATATGCCAAGTGAGGTACTCAAGAAAAAAAGAAGAAAAGAGAAGCCATTGGAAATGGCATCATCACTCATTTTTTGTATGGTGATGGTGGAATGAAGTGCATGGGGAAGGCCTCAGCTTTCTCATTGTGGAAGAAACAATCTTGTTCAGATAAGGTGGTTGTGTCTGATATCAATCTTCAAAGGCAGCCACACATTTTATTTCCCAACCACCGCAAATTCAATTCAGGATTATATATTGAGATAATTTTCTAATTGTAACAGAAGATGATTACTACGTTCATTTCTGAAGTTCTGCATAGCTCATTTTCAGATTATATGACTAGATATAAATCACGGACTATAAGTAGACTGTCAAGTTGTTAGGGATAAGTGCACCCCTTGCAGAGATAATTTCCCAACAAGTTTCAAACTGAGGTTAAATTTGTTTAAAATGACCCTAGATGGGTACCCACATGAAGAAGTTAATCTTCCACTAACAGACCTCAAAGGCCCTCAAGAAATGGCGCCAAGCTGTACAGAGACAAAAAGTCCCTTCTACTCAAAATGAGATGCAAATCACATCAAAAGCCGATAAACAAGAGCCTATAATAACTCAATGATGCAGCCTAGGTAAACCCAGTCAGGTCACCAATCTTTCAGGATCAGATACACTCAACCAATCTCCTTTCCCAACTGGAGAAACCCAGTTAGCTTTGGGCTAAATGGCCCCGTTAGGGGCCTGCTATAGAGGAGCCTGACTGAGCGATCTAGGATTTTAAATTTAGAGTGATTTAGGATGGTGGTGGTGGGATCTCCCAGCTGTGGGATGACTTGTTCCATGAAAGCGTCGTCATAGGATAGTGTGATCGGTCGTTCGACAATCCAAACTCTTAGCCTTCTGGGGAGGGGAGGGGTGTGGCCCCTAGTCCTACAGTAGATCCACCCCTAACTGACTCTTTTGGATGTTTACCCTCTAACCATCTATGATGCAGGATCAGTATCCACCAATTGGTCCCCTTATGGATTCTCTTTGGCCGAGGCTTTTTAAATCTTTACAAAGGTGGGTAAGGTAGGTAAAGGTATGATCTTTTTAGATATTTGCAAAGGCTATTTCGTTCCATCTTTTTCTTTCGAGCTCCTTACGGTCCTTTGTCCATCCATTGACTTGATTGTTAGACGGGCAATGTCAGCCCCCGACTAACGTTCGCTGATCCTCAGGCTGCACTTCTTGAAGGACATCCCTTGCGATCATGACCCTAAGAGAAGGAAGGAAAAAAGAAATCGAAATGGATGAAAAGAGACACTATAACTGAAGATGACTTAAGCACAGCAGAACATAAACACAAAAGATGAACTCACAGCTTAAACAGTTTCTGTAAGTTCTGAAGTCAGATTGCCTCAGAAGGATGCTCAATCATGCGGACGGGCTTGGCATGATTTGTTACAAGCATTCTATGGAACTAAGGAATACTGATGTTCAAGTTCGACAAGAACACTGGAAGTGGAGTATCATTCAACAAGGCGATCCCTGCCATTTTGTCAAATCTCTTTCTATAGATTCAACACCAAATAATGTGGTTAAAAGACAACTTGTACTGGTGATTGGTAGTCCTAACAAAACATCAGGTGCTACTGATGCGGTGATAATGAGAGTTCCACCCCGCTGTCACGGTAAAAGTTAAAGGAGGGCAAAGTCAAGGTGGTCAATGTGTAGATGACATCGTCCGGTCGAGCAAAGCATGCTCCGACTGGGGAGAAGGCTCCGACCCGCCGTCGCCTTCACTACAAAGAGAAGTCAAATAACCAACGCTCAAGGGAGACGACGTGCAGAAGCCGAGCGGCCGAGCCGAGCGGCTACCCTGCTCGGCCAGGCAGCAGAACCTGATATCGACAGAATTCAACTTCGGCTACCCCGCTCAGTCTAGCAGCAGGTCTCGACAGTGGCAGAGTGGAGCTTCAGTCGAGCATACACGCAAAGGAGTATCGAGGTTCTAACCGATCGGACGGGGCACCAGAGCGATGAATCACCGGCCGAGCGGCCAGCCCACTCGACCTAGCGGTACAGTACATTGATATCCATCAACATCCTTTTGAGAGTTGATGCCGCTGACACCGGGCATGGACTGCTAGAAGATCGTACGGCGGAAGCTTCCACTGTCACTTCAGAGATATGTTCGACCTGTTAAGGTACTGTGTCAGGGACACTTTACTGACAAATCTTTTCAGAGAAGTTTTGAGAAGTGTGCTTGCCTTGGGAAGCATGCACACGCACTACCGGAGCTCTATATAAAGGGAGGTCCAAGCATCGGCGGAGATATGCGATATTCATTATTTGTGCTACAGTCTTCTTGTTACTCCACTTTATTCTTCATCGCCGGTGAATGACTTGAGCGTCGAAGGGCCAACACCGGGGATCCCTTCCCTAACTCGGCACTAATGTAGTCTATGTTGCAGATCCGAACGAAGTCCACAAGAGATCAGCGTGAGCGTCACATCCCCAGCTTTCCGTCTCTTCGACTTTCGGACAAGATCATATTTGATGTCGTCTGTGGGAACGTAGCCTGCATCCGAGCCGAGAAGATGGAGGACGCTGAACGACTCACCACCGTGATGCTCACCCAGGAAGAGCTTGAGATGCTCGTTCAAGCATGAGTGGCAAAAATGATTGTGCAGCAACAACAACAGGCGTTAGCCGATCGGCAAGCGCCGCAACATACAACACCGACGGTCGACAGACGAGCAGGGTAAGAAGAACGAGCGGAGCAAATCTCCGTATGGGGGCAAAACTGAAGGCCGACCAACACACAGGGGGAAGCACCACCCGTGCTGATCCCCTTCCATCGCGCTTTGTTCCAAACCCCCTTGGAAATAGCCTAAGCAAATCAAGAGCGGGGATCGTCTTCGGATGATGCTCCCATTTGGAACACACGAAAGGGCAAGGCACCCCGAGGCAACGCATCGCCCGAACGGATCAACTAGCAGTTCTCCGAGGAGATCTTACAAGACCACCCTTTGCCTAGACATTATACCCCGCTGACGATCGGGACTTACAACGAATCGACTAATCCAGATGATCATCTGGATAGGTTCGATAATGAAGCCACGATGCACCAGTATATAGATGGAGTGAAGTGCTGAGTCTTCCTCACTACCCTCTCCGGATTGGTGCAGCGCTGGTTCAGAAGATTGCCGGACGACTCAATACGCAGCTTCAAGGACTTTCGAGCTGCCTTCTTACATTACTTCGCCAGCAGTTGACGCTATCAAAAGACGAGCGCCAGCCTCTTCTCCTTGAAGCAAGGATCAAAAGAAACGCTCCGAGCCTACATACAGTGTTTCAATCAAGTAGCCATGGACATCCCTTCAGTCTCATCCGAGACGATGATGTACGCCTTCACTTATGGGCTCGTCGAGGGAGATTTCTTCTGATCGCTCATCCAGAAGCCGCCTAAGGACTTCGATCACTTGCTCAAGAAAGCCAATGAATATATAAATATGGAAGAAGCCCAAGCAGCAAGGAAGAAGGAAACACCGATCGAGGTCGCGCTGGCGCCTGAGTGGTTATCTGCAAGCAGCCACCAACCGTCCAAAGGGTCGAGAGTGGAGGGAGTGCGGCCATACCAGGAGGCTAGGACACATGCCGCGCAGCATTTGGCCTCCGGTCGGCCAAAGATGACAAGAGGCAAGGTGTGGATGCCCATGTTTTGTTCCTTTCACTAGTTGTCGACTTACAACACACGTGATTGTCGCAGTATAACGCCAATCGTTAGTCAACCAGCTCCCAGAGGATACCGCTGTTGATCTCCAATTCCCAATCGGCGACAGAGGCAACGGTCTGTCGGACGACGAGAGTACGAAAGAGGAACGCTCGAGCGGTCCGATCGGCACCAAGGGAGGGATAACGTCGATCCTTCCCGAGTCTCTGCCGAGCGAAATAGACCCTCCACTCGGGAAGAAGAAAATAGAATCAATACTGCCCGAGGAGAAATAGGCATGATCGTCGGAGGGCCGACCGGTGGCGACTCTAATAGAATCAGGAAGTCATACGTTCGGCGATTGGAGATCCACGCAGTGGGATGCAGCAAAGAGAAGGTCAAAGGGCTCGAGATTAGCTTGGACCCCAGCGACTTGGAGGGAGTGGAGATCCCTCACGACGACGTGCTGATCATTCGAGCGGTAATTGCTAATTATACTATTCATCGAACTTTTGTTGATACAGGGAGTTCGGTGAACATCATATTCAAGAAGGCGTTCAATCAATTACAAATTGATCGAAGTGAGCTACTGCCCATGACGACCCCACTTTACGGCTTCACGGGCAACGAGGTACTGCAGCTCGGACAGGCCCGACTGACCGTCTCGCTCTGGAAAGAGCCATTGAGGAGAACTAGGACTATAAACTTCATCATGGTGGACGCACTATTGGCCTACAATGTTATCTTGGGTCGACCAGCCCTGAATGAGTTTCGGGCGGTGGTGTCTACTTATTGCCAAAAAATTAAGTTCTTGGTAGACGACCGGGTGGGTGAGGTCAAAGGCGATCAATTGGTCACTCAGTGATGCTATGTTGAGATGGTCAAGTCTGAAGCTAGGAGCGCTCGGAAGAATCCACGCTTGGAGGTAAATGTCGTCACCAGAAAGCTTTAGGGGTTGGTCTACGAAGAAAAGTCCAGAGTCACCCAAGCCGAATGAAGGCCGCCATATTAATTATGACCGATCGGAAACCCGAGAAGAGGGCAGAGCGGTCGGAGAGCGAGAATCATCTCCAACCCTACAGGGCCAGGATGAGAGGTGCGCGAATGAATTTATATTTTTGTATGATTCCTAAACGCAGGGCAAAATATGAATAAAAAGCGAAGGTCTCTTGAAATATGTCTCCATCGACGGTCTAGCGACGACCTTAAACCCTTGTCTCCATCAATGGTCGAGCAGTGACCTTAAATCTTTGTCTCCATTGACGATCGAGTAGCGACCTTAAACTCTTGTCTCCATCGACGGTCGAGCGGCGACCTTAAGCCCTTGTCTCCATCAACGGTCGAGTGATGACTTTAAACTCTTGTCTCCACCAGGGATCGAGCGACGACCTTAAACTCAAGTCATCATCAACGGTCGAGCGGCGACCTTAAACTCTTGTCTCCATTAACGGTCGATCGACGACCTTAAACTCGGGTGTATGTCAACAGTCGAGCGGCGACCTTAAACTCGAGTCGTCATCAACGGTCGAGCACGACCTTAAACCCGGGTCTACATCAATGGTCGAGCGGTGACCTTAAACCCCAGTGTTCGCATAATCTTCCTCGACGGTCGAGCGACGACCTTAAACTCTTGGCTAAGTAAGGGCAAGCATCGATGAATAGTTGACCATGAACCCGGGCTACTCAGCTCGAAGTCTTCAAAGTATAGTGAACGTTCGGCACTATTTTTAGAAATGCTCTGACGATCGATCGAAGTTACGAGGCCACAAGTTCTTGCAATGCTCAAAAGAGTTGAAAAATGTACAAGGAGATAAACCTTGTCCAAACGGACAAGTATTCATTAAGACTTCAAAATTTTACGAAACTCAAAATTAAAAGAGTTCTCGGCCTCACTCAAGGTAGTCCAGGACGTCATCAGGTAGTGACGAGGTAAGCTTGTCCCGGCTTATGATGTTACTGGTCAGAGCTGCCGACAAGTAACCTCCCTCGCAAAGCTGGTCGATCGTCCCATCGATGGCTAGATCAAAAAGGCGCAGAGCTCGATCGACGACATTCTCGTTGAAAGCATTCGAGCGAAGGTAATTCTTTTCATAGCCTCGAAACGGCTAGGCTCGGTATCTTGGCAGGTCTTCAGGACCGCTCGGGAGGCTTCCAACTCATCCTTGGAGGTGACCAGCTCATTGTTTTTGGCTGCAAAGAACAACCTCTTCAGCCAACCGCCTGTTTCGCTTAGCGACCAAAAAATCTTCAGCTTTCTTGAGTTTTGGGGTGAGGGTCCGGGCCTCCTTATTCTTCAGCTCGAGGTCTTTGATGACCCGATTCTTTCTCGCATTGG
Source organism: Zingiber officinale (assembly GCF_018446385.1). NCBI lineage: Eukaryota > Viridiplantae > Streptophyta > Magnoliopsida > Zingiberales > Zingiberaceae > Zingiber > Zingiber officinale. The sequence goes on along the minus strand of NC_055994.1, from coordinate 88,946,182 downwards.
CCGACTCGATTTATTGTCGAAGGTGGTGACTTGCTTATTGAGCCGAGCAAGAAGAGTGGCATGCCCTGAACTCTTTTCCCGTTCGACCTCGAGCAGTTTGTTGCTCTTCTCCAGATCGGGCTGCAGTTTGGCTACCTCGGCGTTTGTTTGCTCTTGAGCGGTGGAGGATTGGCCACCTAACGCCTTCATCTTCTTCATTTCCTCCTCCAAAAATGTGAGCCTTTGGCACATGGCCAGACTCTCCACCTAGTACTGCAAGCAACACGAAGCGAATATTAGCGCCAATTGGGAATAAACTATGAAGATGCAAAACTTACCCCAATAGACATCTGGGTTGTCCGCGAGCACCCCTGGAGGTATCATCGCCGCACGACCCCGGGTATCGGCCCATATTTGGACGAGCGGCCCCTGAATAATAATTTGGTGCTCCGGAGCTCATTACTCGACGCTGGATTCGTGCCATTCTTCTGTCGGCAGGTGAAGAACTGTCGTAATGTGGCGTTGGTCGCTCAGGGCCGATTGTGCAAAAGTAGCTCGTCCGAACGATCGTGATAAAGACGCTGGTTAGATGCCCGACTTCTTGGCCTTCGGTTTTGGTGGCATAAAGGCCACGGGCGGCGCGCAGACGGTTCCTTGCGGCGGACTAGATAGGGAGGGAGTCCGGTCAGATGATGTAGGAGTTGTTGTCTCTTGAACTGGAGTGTGGGTCGAAGTCCCATCCTGCTTGACGGATCGCATCGCTGAGGTAGCAGAACGCGATGACGTCTTCGCCCGGTGCCTCTTGCGCCTAATCAAGGGTTTTGCTGAAGAGGCTGAGCCTGATGCTACCTCAACTTGAACGACCGGATGCCGTTCGGGGGAGCCACCGATCGCTCCACCACTTGCCAAGGTGGGAGCCGCTTCGCTCTCGTTTTGCGGCTCCTCTTGTGAGCTGACCAGCTGCAGCCCGCGACTCCCTAGTTCTTCCACAACGACCACATTGATCGTGGCATCCGTGAGCTTTGCCTTGTCGGTCAGACGTGCCCGAAGCATGACTTCGGCTGCAAAAATAAGGAAGAAAAAACAGTTAAAATCAAAGGAAGGAGTAAATATGTCGCATACCTAGGCTGAACGGAAACTGGGTGCAGATTAGACTCAAGCCGAAGATATAAAGGACACCCTCCAGCAGCAGCTTGTGGATGTCATACTTCTAACCAGCCAACATCGAAGCTACGTTGAGGTAGTCCGATCAGCTCTTGTACTTTTTTAATGGAGGCTGAGCCATCACATCGAGTTGCCAGGAGGTGGGAAAATCCGATCGCTCGGGAAAGCACACAAAAAAAAAGTACTCGTTCCAGTGTTTGTTGGAAGTTGACATTTTATTAAAGAAAAATCAAACTCACTCGAGCTTGGAAAAGGAAAGTCCCCGGCTCGGAAGATTTGGGATAATAAAAGTAATGAAAGACGAGTCGGGGAGTAAGTGGAATGTCGTGCAGGCGAAAAAGAACTACCACGCCGCACAACAGTCGAAAGGAGTTCAGCACTAGTTGATGAAGGAAGAGTCGAAAATATTTACACACGGAAGAAAAAAAGGGGTGGATGGGAAACCACAAACAGGTGATAAAATGATCCCTAAAGAAGAAAATACAGCCGGGCGACGGAGAATTCGGTTGATCGAAGGGAGAAGGAAGGACAACTTCGTATTCAGGAGGAAACTCAAAAGCAGCTTTCAGACTCTCAGCATCGTCGGCGTCAAACCGAGACTCGGTAGAGGTGTACCAGAGCCTCTGGATGCCAACGGGAGGCTGCGAGAAACTTGTCATTGCAAAACAAGAAAGAAAGAGAAGGAATGAAGTGGCAGAATTGTCGTCAGAACACTGAGACGTCGAAAAACTCGAGGACGAGGAAGAATAGACGTCGGAAGACGTGAAAATAAGGGGAGATGGGGAGAAAGCTTACTGGAAAGGTCGTCGGAGGAGTGAAAAAGAAGGATGTCGCCGGAGCACAGGAGCATCGTCGAAGAATTCACTTCAAGTGCGCAAATGTGGCGACATGCACGGGCTTATAAGCCTGGGGGACGGCCGACCGAAGCCGTCCGATTTAGGTCACAGAAACCTGGGCCAAGATCTCACCGTTGAATTTGAACTGCCAAAAGTCACATCATAGCGGATATCCGCCTATCACATCAGGCGTGCGACGACAGAGAGCAGGACACGTGGCGCATCACCACAGGTCGGCATTTAATGAGGGCATGGGGGCGTGCTCGATCTTAATGCGAAGAGATTTGTACGCTTTCCCAGAAATCTGGTTGACGTAAACTTGGCTCACGTTCGCCCAAGACAGTCCTAGCAAAGACTTCATAAGTACAAACCTTCGTTGTGCCGATCGAATTGAGGGAGCATATCTGCGGCCGAACGACAAACTTCAATGGACCGATCGACAAGGAGCGGTCGCATCCCAAACATAAACCACATAGGGTCGAAGGCCGATCAGGTGGAAGACTGCTCAGACAATTGTCCAGTCAGTCGGACTTATAACCTCCTTCGACTAGATTTGAGGGAGAGGCATGTGATGCGGTGATAATGAGGGGTCCCACCTCTGCTACCACGATGGAGGTCAAAGGAGGGCAAATTCAAGGCGGTCAATGCGTAGATGGCATCGTCCGGTCGGGAGAAGCATGCCTCGACCGGGGAGAAGGCTCCAACCCGTTGTCACCTGCGCTATGAAGAGAAGTCAAACAACCGACACTCAAGGGAGATGACAAGCAGAAGTCGAGCCGAGCGACTACCCCGCTTGGCAAAACAGCAGAACCTGACATCGACATAGTTCAATTTCGGCAGAGCGGCTACCCTCGCTTGGCCTAGCAACAGGTCTCGATAGTGGCAGAGTGGAGCTTCGGTCGAACAGACACACAAAGGAATATCGAGGTTCTGGTCGATAGGACGGGGCACTAGAGCGGCAAATCACAGGCCGAGCGGCCAGCCCACTCGGCCTAGCGATACAGTATATTGATATTCATCAACATCTTTTTGGGAGTTGGTATCGCCGACACTGAGCATGGACTGCTAGAAGATCATGCATACGACGAAAACTTCCATTGTCACTTCAGATATATGCTCGGCCTGTTAAGGTATCGTGTCAGGGACACTTTATTGATAAGTCTTTTTAGAGAAATTTTGAGAAACGTGCTCGTCTTCGGAAGCGTACATGCGTACTACCGGAGCTCTATATAAAAGGGGGTCCAAGCATTGACGGAGGTATGTGATATTCACTGTTTGTGTTACAGTCTTCGTATTACTCTGCTTTATTCTTCTTGTTGCTCTGTTTTATTTTTCATCGTCAATGACTGACTTGAACGTCAGAAAATAAACGTCAGGAATCCCTTTCCTGACTGACTCGATACTAATATAATCTATGTATAGATCCAAACGGAGTCCGTAAAAGATCAACATGAACGTCAAATTCTTAACTTTCCGTGTATTCAACTTTCGCACAACATCAACTGCTTTATTTTTCACAGGTTCAGAATCTGCAATCGCAGATTCATTCAATGCCATGGATGTGTCACGTTGAGCTGCAGTATTCCTTGTCAGGGATTGTAAAGCGATGCAGAAGGTGCATTGAGATACTCAACCTCTTTGATGCAAGTGAGGCCTGTCATTCGACATAGTGGCTGCAGTTTGTGGTGGTGCTACCGCAAGTTCTAGGAAGACTCCATACATAGATCTCTTAAAAAGGTAAATAAAGTCGATTAGGGATGCCAAATTTTCTATATGCATTCTATTCCATCCGAATGAGAAAGGAAATGAAAGAATTTTTTTTAATCCGATTAAATAATTGAGTATAAAGAATTAAAGACGGTTCTGTAGAATACTATCAAAATAACTGATTATATATATATATATATATAGGAAAAAAAAATTATAAGTGTAATATGATATTTGAGTATAGTATGGATATCAGATCTTCTGATAGACATGAGGAGAAAAATAAAAATTGAATATTCGATAAAGAAATAATATTAATTAATCATCGTACATGTGCATTACATGTGCCTCAAGCCTTGGTGACGCTCAAGGATTCCCAAGCCCGGCGATACTTGAGAATCCTAATAAAAAGTTATTATTAAAAAATATATATAAAAAATTAATTTAATTTTTTATATTAAATATAAAATTGATAAAAATAGATATTATATTTGATCTTAGTCAAAATGTCAAGAAAATTATATTTTCTAATGTTGTCTGACCAAAATTTAGATAGAAGATTCTCTCATGGTACTCCGTACTAAAAAGAAACATGACAATATATGTTTTTATATAAAAATGACTAAAAAATTTATTAATAAATCTTAAAATTACTTTTAAATAGTAAAGAAAAAAATAAGTAATTTAATCAAAATTAATTATTAAAGATTATATTTTAAATTAAAAAAATAAGTTATAATAAATAAGGAGGAAGAAAGGATATACCTTTATTATAGTTGTAATAGCAATCCTGAACATTTTAGAGGTATTCTGTAAAGTTTTGAGAGATCGTTTTAGAAAGATGGTAAATTATAGATAGCAAAATGGAAATTTTACTTTATTATTTATTTCAAGGTAATTAATATCGAATCCCAACAGCTGTGAGCTCACTCCACAGGCGCACGCCCTTCTCTTCGCTACGCCAATGCCCCGGGCGGCGAGAATCCTGCAGGCGAACTCCGATGTGCTACCGGCGACCCAGCCATCGGATCCGTTCGCAGTAGACTCCGACGTGGTGGTGATCCTCGCGGCGCTTCTCTGCGCGCTGATCTGCGTTGTCGGGCTCGCGCTCGTGGCCCGTTGCTCCTGGCTCCGCCGGGGAGCCTCCGCCGCGCCGCCGTGCAAGGGGCTCAAGAAGAAGGCGCTCGGGGATCTTCCCAAGGTCGCTTACGCCGCCTCGGCGGACGCGAAGCCCGCCGAGTGCCCAATTTGCCTCGCGGAGTTCGTGGGTGGCGACGAGATCCGCATCTTGCCACAGTGCGGACACGGATTCCACGTCGGGTGCGTCGACACCTGGCTCATGTCCCGTTCCAGCTGCCCCTTCTGCCGCCGGGTCCTCGTCGTCGCGGCCCCCGCTGCCCAGCCGTCGCCGCGGCACGGAGCGAGCTCCGAGAATTCATGCGCTTCCACCTCCGCCGCCTCTGCGACGGAGGCTACAGAGGACGGCAGCGCCGGTACGTTCCTCCCCTAGCTTTTACCTTTTCATTAAAAATACCTGTAAAATTCATCTCTCTGGTTAGGGTTTGTTCTTGTAATGGATTACAAGGCCATTGTTCTGTAAATTGGTGCCTTTGTATTGTTCAATACCGCAAAAATCGAGCAAAACTTTGACTTGAAACATCCGGAATATGTAAGCACCTTTAGATGCCGATTAAAGCTTTAAAAGAACTTTTTCATCAGTTCAAGAAACCTAAAGCCATTATTTTCTAGTCCTTTGTTGACATCTTAAGTTTGATCGAGAAAGACAACTCTTCCTCCACCGTACTGTATTTTACTCCACCAATTGTCTTGGATGTAGTAGTAAGAGTAAAAGAATGATAATTTGATGTTCTTTCAGTGCACCGTAGTTCTGGAGGCATATTCTCCTAAGAAGCTGAACAGATGGGAGTGTTTGATTGATATTTTTCCTCGAGATTTTCTTCTCCCACTAACTTATGTCGACTTGGGAAACAAGGTCATTTATTGGCAAATTGATGTCTTAGGATTGTAAAATACCATAGAAATCAAACGAAAAGCTTGTGGAAAACAACCTAAGCTGAAGCATCTGAATATGAACTGAAGTTGGCCATTTCTAGTCTCCTTTGTAGTCATCTTTAAGTTTGATTGAGAGAGGCAACTCTTCCTCCACCTCTGGATTAATTTACTCCACCAAGGGTCTTGGGTGGTGGATTTTTAAAGAAGCGAGATAGCATGACACTAAAAAGAAAGTGGAATTTTCCTCAAGAAGTTCAAACAAATGGAAGTGTTTGTTCTGGTGATGGATTACATAATCACCATTGGACTATATCTTAACATCTTTTAAGTTTGAATGAGAAAGGCAACTCTTCCTCCACCATTGGACTATATTTTACTCCACCACGGTTCTTGGCTGGTGGATTTTTAAAGAACAGAATGCACTGAAAAAGAAAATGGAATTTTCTCCAAGAAGCTAAACAAAAGGAAGTATGATTATTTGATTTTAAATTCTCCTTGGATCAAAATGAGAAGTGGGAGCAGGAAAATAAAGGGGAAGAATCATCCCTATGTAGTTTGGCAAGTTTGGTGGGAGTAATTATTGGAGTGGGTTTGTGCTTGGGGCCTACATGCCTGCCTTCAAACTAGAAACCATGCTGTAAAGTTTGCAGTTTGAGAATTCAAAAGTGGCGGCTATAAAATACAATAATTCTGTTGATGGACAAAGTTTTGAAGCATGATCTCCATTCATTGTTTTTTTTAATGTGCTTTTGCAGCTGCACCATGCCAGGGGCACATTCATTGGATCCTCTATAGATGATTACGTTACATCCAATTCCTATGCATATAAAGCAGGAGAAGATTCTGCTTTTCTTCTAGTGTTTGGCTGGTTGTCAGTTGAATATGGATGAAAAATCTAAGTGGTTGACTGCTGAATAAGAAATTGCTCGTGCTTCCGGATTTACCTAATGGACGAATTGGGAGAAGACCGTCCACCTCCATAATTAGTTGAGTCGGTAAAGATGATACCTGGATTATCAAGCAAAAATAATAATAATAATAACAGCTGCAGGACTAAAGTACGGCCCATTAAAAAAACTTACATCTTTAATATCTCCAATGAAATCCATGATATACTGATCTATCTGTTAAGCATGCTTGATAGGTAGGCAGCAAACCATGTTTTCACAGTAAAAAACACAGCTTTGAAGAATCTTCTTATAGGCCACCCTCCATTCAATGGCCAATTTCCATCTCTCCAGATACCTCCTAACTTTCAGCAGTTGAATATGATCATACCCTTCCTCTTTGATGCCATGTGCTTGAAAAAAGTCCCTAATTTCATTGTCCTGATAGAGAGTCTCTGTCGATCCTAGACAAGAATACTGGTCTATCATTCTGTCAATCTTGCTAAGTAGCCTGTTATCTTCACCAATTGTAGTGTTCAACCTTCCTAATATACATGTGCAGCATTTAGCTAACCATTTCATGATCAAACGCTCATTTTCCACCGACACTAAAGATCCACTATAAATTCGACTCCCAATTGTCTTACGTAGTTTTGCCGGAGTAGCCCACAAGCGTAAAGCACATAACAAGGCAAATGAAGGAGTTCCATCCGGTTGGATGTAAAGAGAATCTTTAGGCCAACTAGTTGATGTGCACATTCCTCCATTTAAGTCAATGAACACCTTGTCATTTGGATTTTCTTTCAATAGAAAACCATAATGTTCTAGAAGCTCTAAGTTAGTATAGGTCCCATACCCAAGAAGTACCTGAAAGGAAAATTTCAGGTACAACAGCCAAGTTAATCACAGTTGCGAAAAAATTAAGTGTAAAACATAGAAGTTCAACAATCTATTAGTCATTTATGATTCAAAACTTCTAATGACATAACAGTTGTAATCACAACATCTCCAGCTTCAACCTAAGAGCAGAGTGATAATAGAGGTGTACAACAGGCAACAATATTCAAATTAATTAAATTATTTTTATTACATTAACTCTTTTTGATCTCTCTATCCCTTACACCTTCAAATCTAATCAATTCAACCCTTCTGATCGTCTGGCTTTGAGCATGTGCATAGTATCTCAACCTATTTTCTCTCATTTTACTAACCAAACAAAAAGCTCAAAAAAAAAAGAAGAGTATACTATGAAGGAAAATATCTATGGAGAGAACCAAAACTTAGAAGACGTTACACTATGGTGGCTCTAAGAGTATATGATTCAAACATGTCAGCAAAGTACCTGCTCTCCTTGCTTGTAATTTTTTCTTGCATAAAAGCAGTATGAACTTTTACTTTCCTCGTATCCACCATCAGTTAACCTCAGTACTGAGACATCAGGATGTGTATCTTCTGAGTTTTCAGGAGAATGTTCTTCATCAGGTGCAGCATAATTAAACAAATCGCCGATGGGGCATAAGCAACCAGCACTGTCCCAGGGTATGTGCAATGTCCGAGAGGATACCTGCAAGCAGAAAACAGATAAAATTACTAATAATTAAGTGATTGGAAGAAACAATAAGCAAAAATGGTTTAGGATCCATGACCTACAGTTGCTGAAGCCCAACGCCAGGAACTAAAAGTTAAAAATTGAGGCTTAAGGTCCAATTCCTTCAAGACGCCAACAGCCTCTTTCCAGTCTGACTTTGCCAGAGCAATGGCTTTCTCAGAAGCTCCAATAGCATCTTCAACCTGACAATAATAAGAATAGTCTTTTTGGTGGCACATAAGTATGCTAGACAATCATAAACTACAAGAAAACAAGGGAAACAACTATACCAAACATTACTTGAAAAGCTTTAACTTCAAAATTGGTGAAGTTAGCTAATGTATCATAACTACGAGGTAAATTCTCCAAGTAAGGGTACCACTGAGAACTTCTTCCTTTTCCCACTTCAGCCAACAGGGATACTGCTAGCATCTGAAAATGAACCATTAGTTGGTCATAAAAATAAGAGGAATTTCGGAAGGAGAGAGAAGTTTTATGAAACGGTCTAACTTCTCATAAGATGTAGATCCGCTACATTAACAGCCACCCTAGTGCCGGCCCCACGAATATGGAGGGAGGTACATGCAGGTTCAAGCGCATGGTGGGGTAAACCCCAGGTCGTCAATTTTTGAGAATCAACCTCTGGCCATTACGCCAGAGATGTCATGCGCCCACCGTCTGTACTACGCCCTAGGGGCCTCATAAGATACAATTATATAGAATGGCTATGTGGCTAGTTTACAAGATATGTTATGAAAAGTCTTGTATATATAACTAAAAAATTTACAGCATAAATCCAAATAGATATACAATCCACAAAAGTATGTATTTGAGATTTCTGATTCAACACCACAAATGATGAAACTACAATTTATTTTATATTATAGAACTTGATTTAGTAAACTTGTCAAGTTGAAATGCTAAATAAACTGTATTGTAAAAGGATAGACATAGTTGATTGACCATGAAACCTGCTCTCAGGGATTTTCTGATGCAGTTAGATTTAATGGGGCAAAGAATAGATTAGTTTGATGACAAATGATTTCAGTTGTACGATTTTTCTTTGTTATCCAACATAGTGCCAATATAAAGGGAAAACCCACATAAGATACAGAAATTTAAGTTTAGATGGCATTTCCATTTGCACATTTAGGCAAACACAATAACTCGAGTACTCGACAGGTATTTAGAAGGTCTTAGATGAGATTTAAAACTACTTGGTCAGTCAGATGTACTCAGACCAATAGAAGCAGAAGCTAACAAGCAGGAATTGTTTTATTTTTATATACTTCAAAATAATATAACAAGAGATAGCCATTTTTTTAACCAATAAAGTTCTCTTGCGCATAAGACATTAACCTGATGACCAATATGATTGGCTATTCTTAGGTTGTTTCACCAAACTCTATTGTGATAAATATATTTTATTTTATCGGGGTATGCCCTAAATCAACTCTCCAATAATCTACCCCCAAACACACACACATACACACACACACAAAGGAAAAAGAAAAAGCAAAGCTATATAGCTATCATATAACCAAGAGAGCTTATAATAAGATACAAAAGGTCTGTGCTTGTAGAATTGGGCATTTCCAGAGGTCCTGGACAATTCATGGTCCACAACTCTCACATGCAAAACTAGTGATCCAATTTGTTATTGCGTGCATATGTGCCTCTCATACACACATGATTAATCTGTATCCTTCAAAAGATTTCAGAAACTGGGTTACATATTGCCTTCTTTACAAAAGATCTCAACCATCAGATTTACTCTATTCTCCTTCACATTTCATTAAACAGTGTTTAATACCCAAGAGGATGAATACTTCAAAAGTTCAAATGTCTAATACAATGCTAGAGTGCTTTTGCAACAATATATCAACTGAGTGTCCATAGAATTGTCAGATATCCTACATAAGCATAACATGCAAGGAGCGTTTAATTATCATGGATTCAGACAGTTTTCCACATTCAACTTGTATTACTCCATAACAACACCAAATAAATTACTATTTTTTTCCCTGCTCTTTTATCCAGCATCATTTACATATGTGCTTTCTCAAAATACAAGCATAGGGCAAAATTTTAGATCCAGTTTCAGGTTGAGAAGGATTAGTTTGTCTATGCAGTTAGCTGGATCAAGGATGACCAACAAAGATTCAACCTTGAGAAGAAATTGCAGTGGTTGATAGTCGGGCTATCTCTCAACTTATTCATCCATTAAATTCGAACATCTTCATCTGCATACTTATGTCTAATAATTCCATCTTATGCAAACAACACTAGAACATAGAAATGAAATGGAACAAAATCTAAATTAATGAAACGAGCCGACCTGAACGGGGGAGAGGCGATGTCGATGCCTCTCAAGGCAAGACGCCAATTTGGCATCAGCCATCGCGCTATCCGTTGTAAAAAGAGCAGCCTTTGGTACTCTTAGAATCAGCTCGCCCTTCTCGAGGTCTCGGGCAGCGGCCAGTCCTCGGCTGCAGACCAAAAGGAAGATTATGAAAATTCAAGAGCAATAGAAAATAGCAGCAAGTAAAGAACGAAACACTTACCCGCCGGCATCGGGGAAGTAGAAGACGAAAAGGGAATGACCCAAACAAGGAAACGAGGAGGTAAAAGAAGAAGCATGGCCAGAGTTAGTGGAGAGAGTAAGCGATGGAGAGGGCGGCGAATCGGATATGCCCAGCTGCGCCGCCAAACGGAGGAGGGCGGCGATGCAATCCTGTTCGGCGGATTTAGCCATCTTGAGACTTGAGTCGCCCTTCCGCCTATCCCTTCCCCTTCGTAGCTTAACTAGGTAACAAAATGTTTAAATAGTAATTTTAAAAAGAAAAAAAAACATTTTAACATTAATGAAGTCCCAAAATATTTTTAAAAATTACCTTTTGATTTTCTTTTTTTTTCATTTGGTTCACAAAAAGAGCCTGAAATCGAGGAAAATGTAAGATACAGAGAAAGTAAAGTGTGAAAAATATTTAATAATTTGAAACTCTCAACAAACTAATCTTAAACATCATGAGTAGTAGATATTAATAACAAATCTCAATATAGATTTAATTGTTTATTTTTTTCAATTTTGAACATCCTTAATTTAAATGTAAGAACTCTAATATTAACATTAATATTTCTATTATGAACAAGCAAAGTGGGCTACTAAACTAACTCTAAGCATCACTTGATTTGGCTCTCTTTCCCTCAAGTTCATCAAACTCTTTGATATGAGGTTTGTTCTTGGGTTCCTCCATCTCCACTTGATTTGGTGTTCTAACTTCGAATTCATTTCCACTCAAATCGTGCTACCAACCTTAGCGTGAGCTTCAAAGTTATCATTATTAACTTAACATATATTTTTATGAATGTGAATCTGCAAATTCATGCATATGTAATTTAAGTTATTGTATACTCCTTATTAATACCCAAGGTTTGAACTAAATGATTTTTATAATATGATACTTAAAAGTAAAATATACTCATGATGACCTTCAAGTATGAAGAAATTAGAATTTCTTAAATAATTATATTTCTCCATCTTGACTTCTCTTCTTATTTACCTTTTTTTTAATGGAGTAAAGATCTATATACTGGATAGAGAGAGGATCATTTTGTCACTTTTCATTTACACATTCCATTAGCATGTCTGAGCATATCTTCCTCCATATTTTGATCATTGCACTAATGGCTAGTAGTCACTCATGATTTATCTCATCCGTGTTGGCCTAGGAATGAGTTGGTAAAGGCGTTAGGACAAGCGAATCATCTTTTGCTATATTTATACGTTCCATCAATGTATATATTCAATTATCTCTTAATGCAATACATTAATTCTCATATTACATGAATATGAGAATGATATTTTCATTTTCCTTTAAATTTATTTGCATGAATACGAAGAGAATTGTCTCTTCATTGGTCAATATAAATATAGTCATTAATAATAATTATGGCTATTTAATCATAATAAAATCATATGAATGAATAGAGAAATAAATGTATGGGTATTAATTAAAAAAGGAATTATTTCTAACATTTTCCCATTTAACTATATAACTTTATTCACTTCAAACATAATGCATAATATGTAAAATAAATCCTTTCTTAAATTGGTCAATTATAAACCATCATTAAGTAAAAACTAATAAGGATCATGGCAGTTGTACATCATTAGTTTGACATACTTCCTTCTATGTATCACAATATTAGTTATATACTTGAACTAAAATGAGACACAACATAATGGTCCATCTATAATATTTTTATTAGAAACAAATCTTGCTAATAACGACATAATTCATACTAACATAGAAAAACATGATGCATTAATGTATCAGAAACAACATTCAAAGAGCTCTGAGAATCATACAAATGAGCATAAACTTAATTATGGAGTCATTAACAATTTTTCATAATGTCTATCCTTATGGCATGTTCATTAAATGTCGTTGGTGGTAGTCCTTTAGTTAATGGATCTGCAATCATAATTTGGGTGCTAATATGTTCAATTTGTTGGAATCTCAAGGTTATTTTGATGTGATCAACAAGTTAAGTTAGGTCCTACGGTGTTTTAATCTTATGTCTAATTGTGCAGGAGCTTAAGAACATAGGGAGTCGAGCAAAAGACGCAGCTAGCGAAAAGGATGACACGGGAGAAAGCCGACGGGAATGGTACGTCTGAGGTATGAGGTGCTGCGGAAGAGTACGCGGACGAACGAGAAGGAGGCGCGCGACGTTTCCGAGGGACGAGAAACCGAAGCAGAAGGTTGCTCGAGAAGGTCGAAATTAGGTTCGGGTGAGCCTTATTTCGATTGGCTGAAATCACCCAAGCAAGCGAAGCCGGAGCGGAAGATTCGGACCGAGGCGAGAAGCACTGGAGCAAAGGGCTCGGACCAAAAGTCAACTGGTTGACTTTAGTGGTCTGGGCGCTCGGACCCATTCCGGGCGCTCGGACCCATTCCGGGCGCTCGGACTAGTCCGGGCGCCCGGAGCAATTCCGGGCGCTCGGAACTGGATTTTAACTGGATCATAGTCAAACGCGATTCGTTGCTAAGGGGATAAAATTTTATTCCCCTCCCAGGCGCCTGGAACCATCTAGGCGACCCGACCAAGGCTATAAATACAACCTTGGTCCAGAAGCTATTCATTCATTCAAGCAATTAGCAAACCAACACTTGTGCACTTCCATTTTTAGTTTAGCTTCTATTTTTTTTGTACGTCATTGCTGTAAGAGGCTTCTCCGCCTGAAGGAGATACTAGTGCGGTTCATTCCTTGGATTACCAATCTCCCCGGTTGTAACAAAGTAAAAATTTCTATGCCTTTACCTTTTTAGTTCTTTCTTTAATTAATGCAAGTATTCTTTTGAAAGTCCGAGAAGGGTAGTTTTGTTTTTTATTTGGGCAGGTTATTCAACCCCCCTTCTAGTCGGCCAACGCGATCCAACAAGTGGTATCAGAGCTAGGACGCTTCAGGAGGACTAACTGCCGATCGAAGCACCGAACAAATGGTCGAACCAAACATATATCCACTGAAGTTCGAGGGGGAGTTCGCCAGCTGGAAAAAGTGAATGCAGGTATTTTTAAAATTGACTTTGATTTACTTTTAATTATAGAATTTGATTTTGTAGTACTAGAGGGCAAAGAAAAATACGAGTGGACGAAAAAGGAGCAGGTCGATTACGTGGCAAACGACAAAGTGGAATTTCATCTACTGAGCATCCTTCCGCCATAAGAAGTCAACCGGATTGACAACTACGACTCAGCAAAGGAACTGTGGGAAAAGTTCCTTAAGCTGCATGAAGGGATGTCCGAAGACAAGCTCGCAAGACGGGATTTACTTCGCAACCAGCTCACCAGCTTGAGACATGAAGAAGACGGAACAGTGGCGCATCTGCACTCAAGAATTAACGAGCTTATCACCGGACTTTCGAATCTCATAGAAAAGGTAAGTAACCGAGATTCACTAAGGTACGCACTCAATTCATTTCTTAGAAATACTAAATAGGCATCAATAGTAGATGTTTGTTTATATATCCAAGGACTTAGAAACTATTTCCTTAGAAGAAGTATTTTCCACATTTGAAGTGCATGAATCGAGATGTGTAGGTACGAAGGAGCCAAAGCACAACATCGCCCTAAAGGCATCGAGAGACGAACAAGAGTCAGAATCCTCTCTCGACGATGAAGAAATGGTAATGATGGTAAGACGATTTAAGAAATTATGTAAATCTAGAAAAACTAACCATTCGCAGGGTAGAAAGAAAAGGATGATCCGATGCTACCATTGCAACGAAGAAGGGCAAGTCAAGGACAACTGTCCTAAGCTAAGAAACAAGGACAAAGGAAAGAAGCCTGTCCAATCGAACAAATTCAAGACACTAAAAGCAACGTGGGACGATACGTCGTCCAAATCGGAAGTCGAGGCCTTCTCCAGACTTGCATTAATGGCAAGTTATCAAGATGAGGACTACGATTCAAGCTCGTCTGAAATGAGCATCGAGAGCATCAATGAAGGGGGAGCTACGTCAGAAGAAAGCAGCAATTCAGGAGGATACACGGATAACGAGATCGACAAGGTAAGTCAGGTAGGATCCCTTTCTCCCGATAAATTATTTAAGTTTGTTAAATTGTTAACTAAGGATTGCTGTAAGTTAGAAAAAGAGATTAAAAATTTAAAAATAATTCTAGCTAAATCTCGCCCATTAGAAGAATTAGACAAATTAAAATTAGAAAATGAAAATTTGAAAAGACAAGTAGATAACTTAAAAAATCATACATGTTCATCAAATACAAGCTTTAGAAAATTCACTAATCTAAACTGGTATTTTAGATATCACAAGGGATAAATTAGAAATATTTCAAACAAGTATGTCCCTAAGAAATTCTTAGTTAATCAGTTGGCTGGAACCTATATTGGGTTCCAAAGTCTTGTTTAAAATAAACTCTAAATTAGACTTAGCACTTTCAGCGAGAAAATTAAACATTAAATTTCTTTATGAGGCTTTGTCTAAGAAAGTGGTTGTTGCTCCAATAACCAAGAAGGTTTAGTGTCTTGTCACTGCCTGAAAGTCAAAATATTGAAATAAAATGTTTAATTAACTTACTGATAAAGCATTAAAATTGAAAATAAATAATGCTTTAAAAAGTTGTTTTTCAAACATTTTTTTCTAAAATTTTCTTAAAATTCCTTTTAATCGTAGAATTTTTAACTTAGAAAATTTTCTTGCTTTAAATTTTTTTTACTTAGAAAAGTTCTCAAAAATATTTTAATTTTTTTTGCTAAAGTTATTGCAAATTTGTGATGATATTAATAATTTTAAAATTTTTATAACCCTTAGATTTTTCTTGGAATCTCATTTTTTTTATGTGATCAAAGGGGGAAAAGGAAAAGGTTAAGTCTATGGGGAGGTAGATGATCAATTTTTTATTTTTTATTTTTTTATACTTTATTGCAATATTATTTGTTTTACTTTTATATCTATTTACCCTAACTTAACTTAGGGTTGCTCACATCAAAAAGGGGGAGATTGTTGGAATCCCAAGGTTGTTTTGATGTGATAACAAGTTAAGTTAGGTCCTGTTGTGTTTTAACCTTGTGTCTAAGTGTGCATGAGCTTAGGAGCATAGGGAGTCGAGCAAAAGACGTAGCTAGTGAGAATGACGACACGGGAGAGAGCCAACGGGCTCGGTGCGTCTGAGGTACGAGGTGCTACAGAAGAGTACGCGGAAGGACGAGAAGGAGGCGGCGGTGTTTCCGAGGGACGAGAAGCCGGAGCGGAAGGTTCGAGAATGTCGAAATTGGGTTCGGGTGAGCCTTATTTCGGTTGGCTGAAATCACCCAAGTAAGCGGAGCCGGAGCGGAAGAGTCGGATTGAGGCGAGCAGCACCGGAGCAGAGGGCCCAGACCAAAAGTCAACTAGGTTGACTTTAGTGGTCCGGGTGCCCGGACCTGGACCCATTCTGGGCGCCCAAAACTGGATTTTGACTATATCACGATCAAACGAGATCCATTGCGAAGGGGATAAAATTTTATCCCCCTCTCAGGTGCCTAGAACCATCCAGGCGTCCCGACCAAGGCTATAAATACAGCCTTATCCAAAGGCTATTCATTCATTCAAGCAATTAGCAAACCAGCACTTGTGTTCTTCCATTTTTAGTTTAGCTTCTATTTTTTGTATATCATTGTTGTAAGATGCTTTTCCGCCTGAAGGAGATACTAGTGCGGTTCATTCCTTGAATTACCAACCTCCTCGATTGTAACTAAGTAAAAATTCATGTGCCTCTACCTTTTTAGTTCGTTCTTTAATTAATGCAAGTGTTCTTTTGAAAGTCCGAGAATGGTAGTTTTGTTTTTTATTTGGGCAGGCTATTCAACCTCCCTTCTAGTCGGCCAACGCGGTCCAACACAATTGAATACTTGGCACATTTTGTTTGGGTAGTTCTGAATTTCTTTTTTAACGATAAAGTATTTTATTTCCATGTGTTTAACACATTTTGAATACTTGGCATTCTAAAAAAAGAAGATTGTTGTAGTATTATCATAAAAAAAATTTAACGGCTTAGAAATATTGTCGACTATTCTAAGTCCTGAAATGAAGTTCTGTACCTATAATCCATGAATGTTGGCCTCAAAGCAAGCCACAAACTCAACTTCCATAATTGAAGCATCAATGATTGATTGCTTCACAATTTTCTATAAAATTGTTCCTCCAACTAAGAGGAACAAATAGCCAAATATGGATTTTCTAGAATCCAAGCATCCAACAAAATCTGAATACGAGTATCCTATCACCTCAAGATGATCACATCTCCTATAAGTAAGCATGTATTCTTTAGTCCCTTATAAATATTGCAAAACTTTCTTTGCAACTTTCTAATGATCCAATCTTAGATTCCTTTGATACCTACCCAACATTCCAACAATAAAATTGATGTCTAGTCTGGTACAAGTTTGGGCATACATTAAGCTTCCAACAAGAGACGCATAAGGAATTTGTTTCATTTGTTTGCATTCAAATTCATTTTTTAGGCATTGCATAAGACTCAATTTATCACCTTTCAGAATTGGTACAATACTTGCAAAATATTTTTCTATTCTAAATCTTTCTAGAACTTTAGTAATATATGATTTTTGAGACAACTTTAACATTTCTTATGATCTATCATGAAATATTTCAATTCCTATCACATAGGATGCTTCACCCATATCTTTCATTTCAAAGTTTTCTGAGAGAAATTTCTTAGTCTCATGTAATAAACTAAGATCATTAGTAGCAAGCAAGATATCTGATCCTGTCCTAATGCTGAATCAACGGACGCTGGGCACATGACGCTCTCCGAACTGCTGACGTGGACCTACAACCGGTCGTACGGACCTCCGGCGAACCTGCAAGGAAGTCGAGCCGGGAATGGGTTCCTGGCGACGACCCTCGGACGCTCAAGTCAGGCAAGTGGACAACAAAGAGGTGGCTTCGAATATGCGAGAATGCGTACCTCCGGTGAAGAATGAGGACCCTTATATAGAGCCAGGAAGAGGCTTATACACACGTACCAAGGCAAATACGTGTCTTCTCACCATACCTCAGTATGGGCTTGCCAGAAGAGCTTACCTGACACCATACCGCTACAGTCCGAGCACATCTCTGATGGGACAGTGGAACCCTCTGTCGTAAGATCCTGCGTATGGCCTGGTCGTTGAGCATATCTGCTGTCAGAAGTTGTTCCCTTGTCCTTTTGTCTCTTCTTACCCTATGCCGAGCGTCCGGCCGGTCGGCAGTCCCCTCACGTCCGGCCGGTCGTATGTGCTGGTTCGCTCGGGAGATTCCCGGTCGTGTGCTCTACTGACTGTTCACTGTAATGACGACCCCGTTCCCCATGAGCGTCAGAGACCCGACTCCCCGTCGGGTTGTTTCTGATTCCGCTGTAACCCCGTTCGGCCGACCGGTCTCCCCTTCTCCGGTCGGCCATTTGACCCTTTGACTTCCACGTGGCGTTGACTTCCCTGAGAGGGGGGTCCCTGTTCTGACCACCGGATCACTTGCCTCCCCTTCAAGTCTAGTCGAAGGAGGCGATTAGTCCGACTGACTGGACGATTGTTTAGCCGAGTGGCTCATCCAAGAAACCACCCTCCGCTCAGCTGATGTGGTGCTAACTACGGCCTCAGTCAACGCCCCTATCCCTCGGATCTCCTCGAAATTCGTGCCAATCTCCGTCATTAAGGCCAAGCACGCACTCTGTGCCTCGATAAGGCGCTTATTAAATGCTCTCCCGTGGTGGAATGTCACATGGCATTGCTGCCGTCATCGTACAGCGGCGGCGTCGCAGGCGACGAGACCGAGGCGATTTGAAATGGACGGGCCGATGCGTGCTTCGGTTCTCGCGACCTGAATCCGACGGTGGAGGCCGCTCGGGCTCATCCCTATAAAGTCTTCGCTTTCTCCGCCTTCGCCGCATTTCTGCTCTCGCGTGCCCAGAAGCTTCAGCGTTTTCAGTGCTCCGGCGACTCCGATTCTCCCTTTCCGGTGATCCGGCGTTCTTCATCGATCCCCCTTCTTTTCTATAAGGTTTTCCTTCTTTCTCTCTTTGTTTCTTGTGTTTCCTCTGCATTTCTTTCCCGAGTTTCGATCCTCGGGGCATCGTTTCGTTTGCTGTCTTCTTTCTCCTATCCTCTACCTTTCTTCGCCATTTTTGATTTCATCCGCTCGGACAATGGCTAGCTCTTCCTAGCCACAAGACCAAGCCCTCGGCTCATGGTATACCACCATGGAGTCGCGATTCGATCGGCGCGACGCCGACATTCTGATAGATAGTTTTGACATCCCTTCTGACCTCGAAATTATCTTACCCACTCCCTCCGCTCGGCCACACAAACCGCCGCACGGAGCCTTTTGTGTTTTCCGCGACCAGTTCACTGCCGGTCTGTGACTCCCCATTCATCCCTTCATCATTGAAGTTTGCAACTTTTTCGGCATTCCGCTCGGAAGCTTAGTCCCCAACACTTTCCGCCTTCTATGCGGCGTTGTCGTCTTATTCAAAATCCATAGCATTCCCCTCCGACCGGAGGTCTTCTACTATTTCTACTACCCTAAACAGTCCGAGCTGGGCACCTACATGTTCCAGGCTCGGCCCGGTTTAGTTTTCTTCAATAAGCTACCCTCTTCCAATAAGCATTGGAAAGAATTTTACTTTTATATTCACCTTCCCGAGCGGGCCCCCTTCCTAACGAAGTGGCAAATCGGACCACCAACCTCACCAGAGCTCAAAAGGTTCAAAACCCGACCGGACTATCTTCATGCCGCCAACATCTTTACAATCTACACAAATATCTAGATCAGTAAAACCCAAATCATGAAGGATTCATTCTTTACTAATCTTTGTAATCGTTCTTTGGATATATGACCCAAATATTTATGCCACAAGTAAGTTGAACTTTCATCCATTAAACTATGTTTTATTTCGACATTATGATGCAAGGTTAATAGAGTCTCAGCAAACAACTTATTAAGCTTTAATTTGTATAAGTCATCACAAAGAACACCAGAATTAATAGAGTGATTATTCTTAAATAAACTAAAATATCTATTTTTAAACTTAAATGAGTATCCAACAACTATATCAAGTTTTGATAAAGAAGTTAAATTTGTACTAACAGAAGAAACATAAAGAGTTTGAAAAAGATTTAAATGATATCAAACAATAAGTTCCAATAGCTTTACCGGAGCCTTGACTCGATTTCCCATAAAAATAAACTTTTCATTTGGTTTTATGGTTTGGATTCTAAGGAATCCCTGCATTATATTTGAAACATGAGTAGTACAACTAAAATTAATCCATTGTGTATTATAAGGAACTTCTACTAAATTTGATTCAAAACATACAAAAGTACTAGGCTTACCTTTTTTTTTTCAAACCAAGCTTTTCATTTTTTGGCAATCTTTTTGAAAGTGTCCATGCTTGTGATAAAAATGATATTTATCATTCTTTTGTCCCTTCTTTTAATTTTAGACAGATGACACATTTAACTTTAAGTGTTTATTATTGTCCTTTGTATTTTTGTTTCTTAGTTTCTTTCTGGTATTAGGATGACTTATAAAATTAATTGAGTGAACTCTTTATTTTTTACGTCTCGCTTCCTCTTGAATAATCATACTTTGCAATTCCGTCACATTCCATTTATCTTTTATGTATTATAATTGATTTGGAATGAACCATACTTAGGAGACAAGGTGTTTATAATAAATTGCACAAGAAAGCTTTTGCTCAATTTCATTCCCATGGAATTCAATTTTGTTGTAGTATTCGTCATCTGAGTAATATGATCATGCATGGTATAAGAACCATCAAATTTCATGGTGATCAACATACTCATTAATTTCCCACAAAGTGACTTATCAACAAATTCAGATTGAGATATATATTCTACAAACTTCATAAATTCATTAGCATCATGAATTTTAAGGATTGTTAACTTAATGATGTCTGCTTTGCATAAATATCAAGCTAAGTATATTTGATCTTTCCCAAACCTTATGGAAAGATACTTGTTCAGTGCTGTTAGTATCAGTAAGTGCAGCAAGTTTATCTATAAAAAGTGTCAAATCAAGATCCAAAACACTTAAATGTAACTGGATTTGTTCACTCCATTTAGAAAAATTAAGTCTATTAAACATTGTAATTGACGAAGTTTGCAAATGAAAAGCAGCAATTGTTGATGCTGCAAAATATGTAGAATGTTCACACTTCAATGCTTTGATTCATAAGTTATAATACAAAATTTAGATAACATTCATATGAACTTTAAATGCATATTGAAGTTCTCCATTAGATGATATTACAATATACACACATAATTGATGCTTAAATAACATTTTATATAATAGATAATTAAATATGCTCTAATTAAATATGTTTGTTATCTTTGGATATACTAAACATATCTAATAAACTATATAAATTAACCATAATTATATTTATGATCATAAAATAAAGTAATCAACCTTTGGATGATTCTTAATTATTTTATAATCACTGAACTTTAAATTATTCATGATAAGACTTAAGTATTTTCATCATATCATCTCATAGCATCACATACTCATGAATAATTTAATAGTATTTAATTAATATCTTAACTTTTAAATTTGGTCACTTTAGCGACTAATAAATTATGCATAATATACACATTAAATTAAATAATAATGATAATAATCATTTAAAAGTTCATATGTGTTTAATTTTAATTTTAACTTTATGATCCATCAAGCATAAAACATGAGTAAACATAATAATCATGCTCATAGTGATCTAAACATAATCATGCTCAAAGTAAGAAAATATTCATAACTCACATACTAAACAAATATGTGATTATCAAAATCATTTATTTTTAATGAATGACACTACAAGAATTTCTGGATTTAACCACACCTAATAGACAACAGTTTTTCAAGAAATTGTTGTATTTTTTTCATTTAACAACAGTTTTATTGAAAACTGTTGTTGTTCACCATAATGTTTTTTTAAATAACAACAGTTTTTCAAAACATTGTTGTCTAATGTGTGTCAAAGACAACGGTTTTAAAAAACTATTGTCTTTTAGTGTTGCTTATGTGATAATATACAACAGTTTTATTAAACTGTTGTCTATTGAATGTTGTTGAATCCTAAAAACACAACAGTTTTTTTAACTTCATGAAAAAAACCTAAAACCCACTTCTCTGTGACTCTTCAAACGAACAACAGTTTTATTGAAAACTGTTGTTGTTCACCATAATGTTTTTTTAAATAACAACAGTTTTTCAAAACACTGTTGTCTAATGTGTGTCAAAGACAACAGTTTTAAAAAACTATTGTCTTTTAGTGTTGCTTATGTGATAATATACAACAGTTTTATTAAACTGTTGTCTATTGAATGTTGTTGAATCCTAAAAACACAACAGTTTTTTTAACTTCATGAAAAAAACCTAAAACCCACTTCTCTGTGACTCTTCAAACGAACAAAAACCTATCTTTGACTCCTCCTTCGCGACTCCTCCGCGAAAGACGCTCCTCCTCCAAATTTGACTTTATTTGGAGGTCAAATGATTGAGATCAAGCAGAATTAATATGAGTCGTTGATCCAAATCAAAAGAAATCTTCCTCCTTCATTCAGATCTAAGTCATCCAACCCTCCATCCAGATTTGAAGCTACATGGACCATTGGATCGAAGCAAGAAGGCAACTAGATCTGCACCACTCATCTCTCATCACGATCTTTTCCCTTTCATTTTTTTTGCTAACCTAAAACTTTCCCTTCCCGCAGCGATCGCATTTCCTCTCCGCAGCATAACACGATCTTCTTCCATCGCCGACAAGGAGGCCGCTGACAAGGAGGCATGCGACAAGGTTGGGCGCCGACTGCTCGAGAGGTGGCTACTGAGGCTCAGTCACCAGCAAGCAGCCGTTGCCTCGCTTCGCTTGTAGGCGGTTCGCGAGCGGCTACTTGAACAGCGAGGTAACCCTTTCTTCCTCTCGTTGCGGCAATCCACAACAAGATCCTCGAGGTCGCTTATGGCCACCTTGCACTTACGCGACTTGTTCTCTGCTAACTAGAATGCTGCCCGCACCTTGCCTCCTCTGCCACTCCTTCGCACCACCCGTGACCTAGCTTCCTCCGCCACTTCTCCCGCCGCCCACACCTAGCCTCCTCCGCCCACTCATCATCATCATCATCATCATCATCCAATTCTTCAACTGTTAGTGTATATCAAATCTACGGTAAGCTTTAAGATCTGCGTCTTTATTGGAGATTCCATCGGTTGCAAGTTAGGATCCAGCTGTGGCAGGGGTCTGTTGCCATAGTGACCATTTTAGGTTTGCAGAATCAGATCTTCCAATTACGAACAAACTCATTAAGGTTTGTTTTCTTATCCATATTTCTTATTCTTAGGGTCATATGAACATGACTTTCTCTGAAGGACCTTAAAGTAGATTTGTTTCAATGACAATGATTCATCATTTTGTATTCTTACTTATATTTTGAATTTTGATACTTACTAATATATCTAGGTTCACCAACATATACACTTTCACTTATATTTGCAAATTATAGTTGAATGATGTTTAAGGAATGACTTTTTAGTCGATAATGCATTGGTCTTAGAATGCATTGATATGGTATTTATCCAAGCCATATTGTCCAGTGTTTGCTTTGTTCTATCCAAATAAACTTTCAATTTCTTTAAAATACAGCTAGATTCATTTTTAGAATTCATTGGTTATTCTTTTGAGATTTTTTCTCCTCACTTTGATGGCTGATATATGACTTTTCTTCCATAAAGCCTTTCACCTATCCGAAGGCTGAATCAACGGATGCTGGGCACGTGGCGCTCTCCGGGTAGCTGACGTGGATCGACGACTGATCGTACGAAACTCCGGCGAACCTGCACAGAAGTCGGGCCGGGAAGGGGTTCCCGGCGACGACCCTCCGACGCTCAAGTCAGGCAAGCGGACAGCAAAAGGTGGCTCCGAATATCAAAGAACGCGTACCTCCGGCGAAGGGTGAGGACCCTTTATATAGAGCTGTGAAGAGGCTCGGGCACACATACCGAGGTGCATACGTGTCCTCTGTCCATACCTCGGTATGGACTTGTCAGAAGAGCTTACCTGACCCCTTACTGCTACAGTCCGAGCACGTCTTTGATGGGACAGCGGACTCTTGTTAAAAGATCATGCGTATGGCCTGCTCCTCGAACATACCCGCTGTCAGAGGACGTTTCCTTGTCCTATTGTCTATTCTTACTCCGTCTCGAGTGTCCGTCCGGTCGGTAATCCCCTTACGTCCGACCGGTCTTATGTTGTGTGGACTGTTCGCAGTGTTGCTACTTTGTGCCTTCGGCCGAGCGGGCTACCCGCTCGGCCATACGACTCTGTTCAACATGAGCGTCAGAACCCTGGGATATGGTCGGGTTGCCTTCCGTTCGGCCTGGCATGCTTCCGTTCGGCGAGGCATCCTTCCGTTCGGCTCGGCATGCTTCCGTTCGGCGCGGCATCCTTCCGTTCGGCCCGGCATGCTTCCGTTCGGCGCGACATGCTTCCGTTCGGCCCGGCATGCTTCCGTTCGGCGCGAACTTGGGGTTGACCTCCACGTGTCTTTGACCCTCCGCCCATGAGGGTCCCCCGTCCTTACCACCAGATCACATGCCTCCCCTTCAAGTCTAGTCGAAGGAGGCGCATACTCCGACTGACTGGACGCCCGTAGTGCCGAGCAGTGCATCCAAGAAACCATCCTCCGCTTCTCCTCGTTAATCGCCTCTCATCCTACCTCTCTTGCGTTTTGCAAGGGATTTCTCACGAAGTATTTTGCGTAGCTTTTCCACTCGGCTTAATATATTATGTCTCGACAAAAGAGGTTGTTCGCTGGACGTTGACGAAGTACTTTTGGGTACTTGGCCGATCGAATAAACGACTCACCAGCGAAACCTCTTTATTGCATTCATCCGGCTGGAGGGTTTATAGACGCCGGTTCGTCTCTCGATTTTTAACGTCGGAGCTCGACGGTCTTCCGGCCGGAGGGTTTATAGTCGCCGGTCCGACTCTCGATATTTAATGTCGGAGCTCGACGGTCTTCCGCTCGGAGGGTTTATAGACGCCGGCTCGTCTCTCGATTTTTAAAGTCGGAGCTTTACGGTCTTCCGGCCGGAGGGTTTATAGTCGCCAGTCCGACTCTCGATATTTAACGTCGAAGCTCGACGGTCTTCCAGCCGGAGGGTTTATAGTCAACGGTCCGACTCTCGATTTTTAACGTCGAAGCTCGACGGTCTTCCGGCCGGAGGGTTTATAGTCGCCGGTCCGATTCTCGATATTTAACGTCGGAGCTCGACGGTCTTCCGCTCGGAGGGTTTATAGACGCCGGCTCGTCTCTCGATTTTTAACATCGGAGCTCGACGGTCTTCCGGCCGGAGGGTTTATAGTCGCCGGTCCGACTCTCGATATTTAACGTCGGAGCTCGACGGTCTTTCGCTCGGAGGGTTTATAGACACCGACTCGTCTCTCGATTTTTAACGTCGGAGCTCGACGGTCTTCCGCTCGGAGGGTTTATAGACGCCGGCTCGTCTCTCGATTTTTAACATCGGAGCTCGACGGTCTTCCGCTCGGAGGGTTTATAGACGCCGGCTCGTCTCTCGATTTTTAACGTCGGAGCTCGACGGTCTTCCGCTCGAAGGGTTTATAGACGCCGGCTCGTCTCTCGATTTTTAACGTCGGAGCTTGACGGTCTTCCGCTCAGAGGGTTTATAGACGTCGGCTCGGAGGGTTTATAGACGTCGGCTTGTCTCTCGATTTTTAATGTCGGAGCTCGACGGTCTTCCGCTCGGAGGGTTTATAGACGCCGGCTCGTCTCTCGATTTTTAACGTCGGAGCTCGACGGTCTTCCGCTCGGAGGGTTTATAGACGCCGGCTCGTCTCTCGATATTTAACGTCGGAGCTCGACGGTCTTCCGCTCGGGAGTTTATAGACGCCGGCTCGTCTCTCGATTTTTAACGTCGGAGCTCGACGGCATATTAAGGCTAATTTTTATTATATACTCCCGAACGGCATGGGGTCTTCGTCATTGAGCCTCCGACTCGGCTAACATACTCCCGGCCGAACGGCGCGGGATCTTTGACCTCGATCTTGCTTCGAATAATATACACCCCGCCCGAACGGTACGGGGTCTTTACCATCGAGCCTTCGACTCGTGTAATTTATATGTCCGGCCGAACGGCACGGGGTCTTTGCCTTCGAGCATTTGGCTCGTATAATTATACGCCCGGTCGAACAGCACGGGGTCTTCACGCAGTAGGCCTTTCGGCGGATAATGCTCAATGCGTTTTTATCTTTTTGCTTCCTGCATTACAAGGACATAGGCGACCGAAATGTATATAAATTTACATTTAGCGCACCTTTCACCCAGCTCGGATAACGTACTCCCGGCCGAACGGCTCGGGGTCTTCTTCGTCGAGCGCTTGGCTCGGATAACATACTCCCGGCCGAACGGCTCGGGGTCTTCTTTGTCGAGCGCTTGGCACGAATATTATACCCCCGGCCGAACGGCTCGGGGTCTTCTTTGTCGAGCGCTTGGCACGAATATTATACCCCCGGCCGAACGGCTCAGGGCCTTCAGCATCGAGCGCTTGGCTCGGATACTATATATCCGGCCGAACGGCTCGGGGCCTTCATTTGTCGAGCGCTTGGCTCGGATATTATACCTCCGGCCGAATGGCTCGGGGCCTTCGTTGTCGAGCCTTTGGCTTCGATGATATACGCCCGGCCGAACAGCACGGACCTTCTTTCGGAAAATTACGATGAATTCTATGCCCGAAAGAAAGTATATATCTGAAAGACTAACCTGGCGATCAGCATAAGATCTGACTCAATTTCTCAACTCCCAAATACCCGTGGAGTGAGGTGGATACAATGTACTCGTCGAAATTTATCAAGGCCAAGAGGATGGCGAAACTTCCCGGTCGGTCCTCCATGGCCGCTCGGCCCCCCCAGAGGTGGAGGCGGCCTGCTGCGTTATCCTTTTGCTTGTGCCTTCTGCTCCTATTGCTCCACGAGCCTAGCTACTCTTGCCTCTATCATGCCTCTATCAGAGTGTCGAGTTTCTCCATGGAGAGCATCACCATGTGCGGTCGTCCAGCTTCATCCATCTCTTCCGATCGGATGCAGGAGTGTTCCCACAGACGGCGCCAAATTGATCCTGTCCGAAGGCTGAATCAATGGACGCTGGGCACGTGGCGCTCTCCAGGTAGCTGACGTGGATCGACGACTGATCGTACGAAACTCCGGCGAACCTGCACAGAAGTCGGGCCGGGAAGGGGCTCCCGGCGACGACCCTCTGACGCTCAAGTCAGGTAAGCGGACAGCAAAAGATGGCTCCGAATATCAAAGAATGCGTACCTCCGGCGAAGGGTGAGGACCCTTTATATAGAGCTGTGAAGAGGCTCGGGCACACATACCGAGGTGCATACGTGTTCTCTGTCCATACCTCAGTATGGGCTTGTCAGAAGAGCTTACCTGACCCCTTACTGCTACAATCCGAGCACGTCTTTGATGGGACAACGGACTCCTGTTATAAGATCATGCGTATGGCCTGCTCCTCGAACATACCCGCTGTCAGAGGACGTTTCCTTGTCCTGTTGTCTATTCTTACTCCGTCTCGAGTGTCCGTCCGGTCGGCAATCCCCTTACGTCCGACCGGTCTTATGTTGTGTGGACTGTTCGCAGTGTTGCTACTTTGTGCCTTCGGCCGAGCGGGCTACCCGCTCGGCCATACGACTCTGTTCAACATGAGCGTCGGAACCCCGGCTATGGTCGGGTTGCCTTCCGTTCGGCCTGGCATGCTTCCGTTCGGCGAGGCATCCTTCCGTTCGGCCCGACATGCTTCCGTTCGGCGCGGCATGCTTCCGTTCGGCCCGGCATGCTTCCGTTCGGCCCGGCATGCTTCCGTTCGGCGCGACATCCTTCCGTTCGGCCCGGCATGCTTCCGTTCGGCGCGATCTTGGGGTTGACCTCCACGTGGCTTTGACCCTCTGCCCATGAGGGTCCCCCGTCCTTACCACTGGATCACATATTTCTTATTCTTAGGGTTATATGAACATGACTTTCTCTGAATGACCTTAAAGTAGATTTGTTTCAATGACAATGATTCATCATTTTGTATTCTTACTTATATTTTGAATTTTTGATACTTACTAATATATCTATGTTCACCAACATATACACTTTCACTTATATTTGCAAATTATAGTTGAATGATGTTTGAGGAATGACATTTTAGTCGATAATGCATTGGTCTTAGAATGCATTGATATGGTATTTATCCAAGCCATATTGTCCAGTGTTTGCTTTGTTCTATCCAAATAAACTTTCAATTTCTTTAAAATACAGCTAGATTCATTTTTAGAATTCATTGGTTATTCTTTTGAGATTTTTTCTCCTCACTTTGATGGCTGATATATGACTTTTCTTCCATAAAGCCTTTCATTCCATTCATAGGGATGGCAAACATCATCCACAAGTGATGTGGAATGTGAATGAGAAGAATTTTATGCCTCACTTGGCTTCATCTTGGTTTGTGCTACTCATTGTTATAGATTTAGTGAAATATAATGTATTTACAATTTTTGCCTCATTTAGACTATTATATATATATAGCACAAGATAGGGAAGTGGCTAATAGTTCTTCTTACTTAACCTACACTATTGTTATCCTTATATCCCAGCCTAATCTGATTCTACATTAAATCCACAGATGAGATTGTTGGTGTGTATTAAGATTCAAATGCAATGTTATTTTGCTTCTCAGCTATTCAATTTCTAAATAGTGAAATGTTTCATAATTGGATTTTTGAAAGTCATGTATCAACACATGCATGGATGGAAGGTGTTATCATGTTCTTTAATCCATCTAGTACCTTGCTATCATGGTTATGTATATTTTCCTTTTATAGATTCGTTATGCATTTGAACTTTTGACAAATGCTTTATGGAAGAGAGATTATGACCTTTTTGGCATTGATGAACACTCTGAATCCTTTCTTGTTGGAGAATTTCAAGTTTTAGTTACTAGTATGATATGTTTTTTTACTCAATATAGAATGATATGTTGTTGACAAGTATCCCATCTTTGGCTTTAGCATGTCAGTAATAATTCATCCATTTCTCAGAGATTGAACTTCCAATTATTAATTCATCTTCACTTAGTATGTTCATTGTTCTACTGATGCAAAAATGTCAGCATGTGCATATGAGGTGTGTAAGCCTTTATGTAGAAGAATTGATTAGCAACTTTTATGATTGCAGTTAGGTATGTTGAGTGATATGATATGTAGAAGAATTGATTAGCAACTTTTATGATTGCAATTGGGTATGCTGAGTGATATAACCAAAGTTCATTTCTATTGTCGGGAAATCAAAGCCTTCGCTCATACAAGTAAGTTTTTGCAATTCAAAATATTTTCCATTGATTAAAGGAGCACACATGATAAGTTTGGTTTCTTAATTACTTCTTTTAATACTACAAGAAGTAAGTTCAGGTCCTGAGCTGAACACATTCCTTATCGCAACAAGTTTATTCTGCATCACATAGAGACCTAATTTTGGCCTCTGTCTTGTGTAGCTTTCTGTGAATATCGGCATTTTTCTAGCTTATCTACTGGGTATGTTTGTTCATTGGAGATTGCTTGCAGTTATAGGTAATAATTTTGGGCAGCTTGATCCCAGAATCTCGATTTCATTTTGTTTACCATTTTCAACTGCTAAAAATATGCACTTCTCTATAATATTCTTTGTAAGACCAGCATGAATTTCTGAGATGTTTTGCACAGTTAAATTTGTTCTTGTATTTGATCACATATGAACTTTTGTCTTTGCCAAATTAATCTCAATTGATTGCGCATCCAGCATCTGGCATCATTTCTAAATTAAATCATGGATTTGGCATTGGTGTAGATTGAACCATTTTTCACATATGGTTTTTAGGAATATTGCCATGTACCATCCTCATTCCCAGTCTTTTCTTCATTCCAGAGTCGCCAAGTTGGTTGTTAAGGTTTCATCAGATAATTGTCTATATCAAGAAGAATCTAAAGTTACATATTTAGATTTATCTTTTCCTTTATTTGTGCAGGCAAAAATGGGCATGATGGAAGATTTTGAAGCTTCTTTACAAGTTTTGAGAGGTTTTGATACTGACATCACTGTTGAAGTAAAATGTTATGCCAAGTAGATTTTTAATGTTTCTTTTAATTTAGAGTATATCACAATGAAAAAAATAACAAACCTTGTTAGCTAGTTTTTGTTATATACTTTGCAAACTCTAAAGCTCTATATTACTGGAGACTAGCTAGACTTGTTGTTGTTGAATTGGATTAAAATCATATGATTTTTATTTTCACATGAAGTAAAAGGGTGTTTAGAAGATGCACAAGTAGAGAAGATTTGATCCAACAAAACAAGATACTTTGGCATATATATGTGTGATATATTGTTATGGGTACTATTTAGTTTTGTAAACTTCGATGTTTGGATGTTGATGTTTGGTACTTTAATGATGTTTGGATTGTAGGTTGATCAATGATATTTTGTAGATAACTTGAACTGAAATTGAGGTATGCAGTAATTTTAGTTTGTGCCTAGAAAGAAGTATTGTTATCATATTCAATTGTGTACAACGTCTTTGTCATCATCATCTTTATGTCATTTACTCCTGGGAAATGACTTAACTTGCAATCATATGCTATTTACCTCAGGGAAAAGATAATGACCATACCTAGAAAGGAGAAGAAAAGAAAAGCTAGGAGGGAGGAGAAAGCAGAAAAGGCTGCAGTTCTCAATATGGTGTTTAGAAGATGCACAGGTAGAGAAGATTTGATCCAACAAAACAAGATATTTTGGACTTCATATATATGTGTGATATATTGTTACGGGTACTATTTAGTTTTGTAAACTTTTGTGATGTTTGGATGTTGATGTTTGGTACTTTAATGATGTTTGGATGATGATGTTTGGTACATTAATGAAATTTGCACTGGATGATGATGTTTGGATTGTAGGTTTTTGATCAATGATATTTTGTAGATATATTATTTAAATAAAATAATGGTTATAAAATGATGGAAAAGATTCAGTTTTTTATTTATTGTCAAAATGTTGTATATTGTACCCAAAGACATCAGTTTAAATATGTGAAACTGTTGTCAATGGCGTTAAAAGACAACGGTGAAAAATCATTGTCAAACTGATGTTAAATAACATTGATGGCTAAAAAGACAACGGTTTTTAACTGTTGTCATTGGCTAAAAAGACAACGGTTTTTAACCGTTGTCGTAGACAATTCAAAATTGTTGTTGAAGAGCATATTATTAAAGGAATACGCTCAAAGACAACGATGAACAACTGTTGTCGTTGAATAAAAGGACAACGATTTTTTACCGTTGTAAAACTGTTGTCTTTGTCTTCAAAGACAACGGTTAAAAACTGTTGTCTTTGAGCACCCCCTTTAACAACACAACCTTTAACAACAGTCCGAAAGGGACTACGACAACGGTGAAAAACCATTGTTGTAAGCCTTTTTTCTTGTAGTGTGAATATATTAGAAAGCATATAAAGTGTTGGTGTAGTTTGCACTAATATTCAAACTCAGGTTTTGATGTATGACAAAAGGTTAAAGTTAAGTGTTATATTTATCTAACCTTTTTACTAAGTGTGTAGGATTACAAGGCTTAGGACCTAACACCAGGTTGAATCCCATGTAGGTTGATACCTAGCAGGAAGTCCAGTTGGGTCTGCGAGGTTTAACAACTGGCTGAATCCGATGTAGGAAGTCTAGCTGAGTCTGCGAGTCCTGACAGCTGGCTGAAGTTCAGATGGGACATCTGGCAGGAAAATTTGGTGGGTTAAAGAAGTTAAGTAAAGACTGCAACTAGTAAGTGAAGGTAAGTCACTGAAGGAGAGAAATCCGGTGAGAAAAAATCTTGATTGGACTATAGGCATGGTCTAGCTTAGAGTCATTTTAGATGTCTAAGCTGAGACTATGACTAAATCCTGATTTTAAGAAGACATGATCTAATTAATAATTATTTTATTTTAACTGTGCTAACTCTGTTTTGTAGATTATATTTTATTTATGGATTAATGCTTTTTTGTAGGGTTCAAATGTAAAATTGAAGCCCAGATGAATAGTATCCCAAGTGCCTCAAGTGGGACATGAGGCACCTCAGTTCACACTAGAGGTGCCCTAGATGGCTGAGGGTGTCTTTACATGGATAAGTAGCAAAGATCAGAATTTAGCGTTGGAGGCGCCGTAGCTGGGAACCAAGACACCTCAATTCGAACTCGAGGTGCCTCGGATAAGACTAAGGGCGCCTTTGAGAGGATAACCTACGCAGTTTGCACATAAGATTAAAGCTACGAAGTGAGGCACCTTAGTTGGGAACTATCAAATAGAATTGCTAGAAGAACTATCCCGATCATTATGTCGTTTCGTTCTCTAACTGCTACGACTCTACTATGCCCGACTGCTTTTGACAGATCAATACCAATACACGAGCTCGATCAAATTCCATTCTTCTAAGTGTTGGTAACGATTTCATTTATTGTGTATCTTTTATGCTTGCAAAAGGAAAGTGTAGGGTGTTACACTTTTCTTATTTATGTAATCGACTACTCTACTGGGAGTTTACTGGTAGAGAGATTTAGTGATTACTCGTCGAAAAAGGTCCAAGGGGTCTAGGTCTTAGAGTGGGAGTTGTCGAAGGCTCCAAACCAAATAAAAACCCTTGTGTTCTTCTGTTTGTGTTTTTGTTCATTTTCGTTATGTACTCGTATTTCTAAAAATTGAAAAAGAAAGATTTTAAAATACACGTCATTCCCCCCCCCCCCCCCTTATGTGCATCGGTCCTACACAAAGATCTAATAAAACACAAATAAGTGTAACATGACATTATGTCCATTAGACAGTTGAGATGGTAATAGAAACATACACAACTTTTAGTCTCAAAAATCTTTTTTGGACAATTACTCGACATGTTAATCATATAAGCTTTCTCAATTAAGTTATCATACATGTCGAGAACATTCATAATTACATGTTCATACTTGCACATGTAAATCACAGAGGAAGAAAACATAAAAAAAATTAACATGGGATCGATCAAGAGAAAAAAAGTATTCTTTAATGGAAAATCATAAGTTTTTAACAAGAGCACTAATACCACATATTAGCATAACATATATGTTCATGAATGTGAATATGCATATGTAAATTAAGTTATTGCATATTCCTTAATACCCAAGGTTTTGAACCAAATCATTTTTACAATATGATATTTAAAAGTAAAACATACCTTAGCTCATGATAATCTTTAAGCATGAATTAAAAAATTAGAACCCCTTAGACAATTGTGTTTCTCCTTCTTGACCTCTCTTCTTACTTAGCCTCTTTGAGCAATGTGGTTGGGTAGAGGGAGAAGTATTTTGTAATCTTTCATTTACACATTCCATCAATGTGTGCATTCAATTATCCCTTAATGCAATACGTTAATTCTCATATTGCATGAATATGAGAATGATCTTTTCCTCTTCCTTTAAATTCATTTGTATGAATATGAAAAGAATTGTCTTTTCTCAATATAAATATAGTCATTAATAATACTTATAATTATTTAATTATAATAAAATTGAGACATATGAGCCATTGAATAAAGATACAAATGATACATATGACATTAATTAAAAATAAGAATTATTTCTAACAATCATATCACAACTAACTTGTACACTCAATGCAATAGCATCAAATATACACTTAACACTCAAAGCACTATGGTGCTTTAGTATTAAATATCGATCTTAGGGCGTAGCCGGGTTGGTTATCACATGACATATTTGTAAAATTGAGTAAGGTTTGAATCCCGACAAAGATTGAAGAATTACCCTCCCATGTGATAGTTAACTTCCGTTTTCTGATTTACTTCCAATGATATAGGACAGTCATAGGGGGACCGCTAGGATGACAAATTTCACCTTATTACGGAACTAAGGTTAAATATAATCTCCAAGAAGAAATTATTTCACCAATACACTATGTTTATCTTTTTCCAATTTATCGAGCTCACTTATTTCTTTCAATCAATCAATTGATGGACTTTATCTCTCCAACTTGACTAGCTAACTCGATTTATCAAGCTTTTTCAAATTTCTTACTTATTTAATCGAATTGTTTCATCTAATTAATTTATTGACTCTAACTATTTGATATGAACTATTTACTCTATTTGGTATAATCTAATTTGTTTATTGCCTAGCTCATTAACTCAATTTTCCTATACTAGCTATCTATTCTACTAAAATAATAAACACATTCAGTTAGGTTCATCCATTTCATCTGGTTGGTCGAACAGGTACCTTCAGTCCATTTAAAATAATAAGCATTCCAAAGACAAGAATACTTTCTATTTGATAACATTCCAAAACCTACCAAACAAAACATAAATGATCATTTCTGATATCCATATCTACTAACACTCTGAATATCCAATACTCATGTCAGTCATGTCTAATTTTTTTTAATAGAAATACTTATGTAGAACATCTAAATTTAGACAAATGTCCAATGCTCATATCCAATATCTGAGTAACCAATCCATTCATCTGATGCGTTCTGTCATCACCCAAACCAGAGTCAGAACTATCAACATTATGCTCTGTGATCCATGAATAGATTGTGGTTATGACCCTTTGGGTGGTCCATCCTCTCTTGAACTAGTACATCAGATAGTCAGAAGAGCATTTAGTGCTGTTTGGTTGCTTATGCAGTGGAATTACAAGGTTTTAGGAAACTAGGGACCCCTCAATGACAGTGCATTTAAGGCCACCATGTTCCATTCCTTCCTCCACAAGTGCGGATCATTTTTCCTCCATGTTTAACAACTAAAATCGTTATAACTGAGTTGAATTTTCATTAAAGATGTAACTTTGCATAACAGTAGTACAGTACATCAGTTGTCCATCAAAGCTCGACCTAACTTTGTCCAAGGCACCATGATTATGATTTGACTAACTCTCTGAAGATCGCCTACAAGAGAGAGAGAGCGAGAGAAAGGAGAGAAGACTAAGGAAAAGCCATGAATGAGAACAATCTGTGGAGTGGGGACGCTGCTCAGGAGAAGCCATGATTGCAGTTTGCTCGTGGAGCAGGAAAACTGTGTTTGATTGATATTGATTCCCAATGTAGTGTTTGTGTATATTTTATTTACATATATCCAAAAGCCTTTCAGCAAAACTTTTGCTGCTGTGCATGGAGCATGATGGTGGTGGTGGTGGTGGTGGCCTGGCCTGGCCTGTGGCCTAAGTGTAAGTAAGTGTTCACCACCTTCATGCGCTGCCTTATGATGTGGTCATCCTCCTCCCTCGCCGACCACCTTCAGACCCTTCTATCTCCTCCTAAAGACAGGTCTCTTTCACAGTTGTCTCACACACACCCCTCTTCCACTTATGATCTCAGTGGCATGAAGGAGATGAATAAGTTTTTTCTTTTTCATGTGATAGCAAATACTCAATCGATTCACTGTCTGCACTTCACCACTATTACATGGAAAAGAAACAGTAGCAGCAGTACCATTATTATTCCTTTTAATAGTTTGGCAACATGAATTCTGCAACCGCAGCAATTCCCATCATTCTTTCTGCAGACCCACCTCTTCAGATCAATGGCGACAAAAAGAATTAGACCATGCAGCAGATTTAGCTCCCAAGTCCGCAACTTTATCAACACCTCCGAAGAAACATTCAGGACTAGTTATGTGAGGGCTGAGTTGGTTGCACCTCAACCAAGTTCAAGTCCGTCCGTCTAAGTTTGTGTGGTGAAGGAATAACAATTCTGAACCTACTGGTTTTGGATTCAGATTTGGGTATTTGTTCTCTGAACTTCCATTAGTCTACTCTTGGCACCAATCTAGCAGCCATGCATGTAATTTAGACGACTGGACTAAACCAGTCGATCGCTGGAGGTTTGGTTTGGTCTTCAAAGCATTGCCCAGTAGTCCTTTATTAGGTCTGATCAGCCCTGCACGAGGCAGGAAGAATTTTCAGAGGTTGGCAGCCACTGACTAGGCTTTCAAGTACTCACCCTGCAAAAGAGTTCAATGCATGCAAATACTTTTTCCTCTTTGTTGGCTTCTGCAACACCAACATTGCTCCTACAGGGCTACTCCTGTGAGCCCATTTCAGTGCAATATTAGCAAAAAAGGGAAAGGCTTAAATCCCTGAGCAGGGAGGACCTCATCACTAATCTGTGTAAATAAATGTGGTTGGTTCAGGCCAGCAGCTCTGGTTTGGTTTTAAACACATTGCAGGACTCTGATCTCTGGTTTGTATTTCTTCAACTAAGGGGCAAACACTGTATCATATGAATGGGTGATGGAGGTTTAAACCATTGAATTTGTACTGAAAGTGCATGCTTAAACCCTCCATTCCTTTTTCTCGAAAAGGACCCTGAAAGATAAAAACCTGAATAATAATAAATGAATAGATAATAGCTTTAGTGAGATTGACACAAGATAAAAGAGAGTGAGTTTTGGCACAGGAATGGTAAAGAAATCCCCTGCTCAGAGATTCTACGACCGTTTTCTTGTGTTGCTCCTTCCAATGAACTACGAGCTAGCCTTTTGGCTCCTCAAATCTGCTATCTTTGTCCCTAGTGTGTAGGTGGTCAAAAAGTCTGCAACTAAATAATCATGATTATTTAACATTTCTTCTCAGGTCATGGTGGCCATGGAGGAGCCGAGGAACATCACCACTTTGTCCTCGCCTTCTCATATATAATAAAATCCCCACTCCACTCCGATGGATTTTACATGCAATGCAAATATGCAATGCCAGTATGTTCTCTTGTGTGCCTTGTATCAATGATTAATCTCATGCAGGCCACGTGTAAGCACCTCAAAGGTAAATGTTTTGAAGAGAGATTTTGTAGTTTATTTTAATGTAATTTGTCTGCCTATAAAATGCCACTCTCGTTACACCTCAAGAAGACTGATCGCCATTCAGAGGAAGAATGGGGAACTGTGGGAGGAACGGAGCAGTGAGGCAGTACACAAGATCTAAGCTTCCTCGCCTCAAGTGGACTCCTGACCTCCATCACCTCTTTGTCAACGCGATTCAGAGGCTTGGAGGCCAAGACAGTACACATCGTTCCCGTCTCTCGTTCATTTCAATCATCAAACAATATCTCTTCTTCTTACTCCTCTCAATTCTCATTCCTTGTTGTTTTTCCTCTTTGCACAGAGGCCACTCCTAAGCTTGTGCTTCAGTTGATGGATGTCAGAGGCTTAACTATATCTCACGTAAAGTCCCATCTCCAGGTAACTAACCAATTTGTGTATCAAGATTCATACGATCTGATACATTACCGGGTTTTCACTTTCGTTTCAGATGTATAGAAGCCTAAGGAGTGACCTGAGCAGACAAGGTAAGGTCAATTATTAGTATGTTCTTAATTCATTGACAATCATTCTTGCTGCATTATTTCTACTCACTGTTTTTAATTTAGAGTTGCAAGCGAGAAAGCACCCTGCGAGCTATGAAAGTGAGGAGAAAGTTGATGGTGCTTCATGTCCTCATTCGAAGTTCAGCAAAGAGTTGCACTCTCAGTTCTTTAAGCCTCTGAAAAGGTAGTTAAGTTTGTTATGTTTCTGCAGTTAAACCTTATCAAATTTGCTCTGGCCACGCACTGTCTTATTTGTGTTTGATTTGCTAAAAGAATTAGGGCGGAAACGCAGCAGAAAGAAGCTGATTTCTTGGGGTTTAACGATCGCCATGCCAAGCTCATTAATGCTCCAGGAACAGTGAAGCAGGAATTCAGGCTTTGTAAGGTAAAAGTGCAGAAACTGAAGCTGAGAGAGCTTTATCATATTTCGTTCTTCACATTGTTAAAATTTTCTTGAAAGACTACACCGAAATGCTTTATTATCAGGCACAGTGTATTCAAATATCTGACTAATTATGTTCTGTAAGCATCTGTTCTTTTATTAAAAACACAAAAAGAAAGTGCAAGAAAAGTGGCAAGAGATTCAATGTGTTTATAGGAGCATTTTGAGCATCATTAAAGCTGATCGTTTGTTTAACTTTGGAGAAAAGTGCAGAACAATTTAAACACCAGGCACTGCTACGTGAATGGATGCTACAAGTCCCCAACCTTCATTGATGAGATATTGGACAAGGAAGAAGCCTATGGCTGTTCGTTATCGCTATCGTTATCACCGGCTTCTGCTCAAAGAAAGGCAGTTTCTTCGTCGAGTAGGCAGATCAGTGGATGCTCTGGGGGTCGCAGAATCAATCTGGATCTTTCCATGTCTATTTGCAGCTCTTAAATAGAGACTCTTGTGTGTGGAATTGTGAGACAATTGATGTATACTAGTTCACTAGAGGGATTAATTGAAGCTGCTTTTGCATTAGGATTCTTTTTGCAAGCCCTGAGTGAAGTAAAACCTCTTCTTGTAGGATGAAAAATATGTTTTATGTTTTTTTATGTTTTTTTTTTACAAATAAAAAGCATCATTTGACTATTTATGTGCCAGGACAAAATTTGCTGAGTGGCACTTGAAGACAGGAAAGACTGGATGCAAAATAGTCTAAAAGCTAAGAAAATGGCAATTAAAAAAATACTCAAAAGAGCAATTAAAGAAAAATCAAAATTTAAATAAACGTGTATAAATTAGGTTTCGAATTTATCAAAAATTAGGATGGAAAAATATCCACCTATAAGATTAATAGGTGAAATCTTTCTCTAAAGTATAATCGAGTTTGTTATCACATGATAGATTGTAGGGGTGTCAAAAATGAATCCGGTCTGATGATTCAATCCAAATCGACCCGAAAAAAATTAGGTTCGGGTTGGGTATTTTTAGATTCGGGTTGGAGGGTTGGAGAGTAAAAAATTTTCGGATTGGGTCGGGTCGGGTTCGGGTTGATCCGGGTTGACTTAAATATAGGGTTTTGTGAATTTTTTGGGGTTAAATCAATTTTTATTTTTAAAATTTAGATGTTTTTATGTATATTTGTATGATAATGATGGAGTATTGAGATAAAAGTGAAGAATTATAGGGAAAATAGTCCAAAAAATCATTTTGAATAAGATTTTCGGGTTATATGGGTCGGGTTCGGGTTAATCGGGTTGGTCGGGTTCGGGTTCGGGTTTAGGTGTTTTGGGTTGAACTCGGGTTCAGGTCGGGTTCGGGTTGGGTTAAAAAAAAAAACTCAACCCGATCCAATCCGATTTGATCCATCCGAATTGACACCCCTAATAGATTGTACGTAGTCTAACCAGAGTTTAAAGTTACTTGACTAAGTTCGTGATTTAGGCTCCTTCCAAGAGCTTCCTCAGCAAAGAACAAGAAAGGGATTGTAAGGAGGCAGAAATGACAATAACATTAGCAAATTCGATAAATATTCATCTTTAAACAATTAATGAAGCAAGAGTTGGTATGAACAGATAAAACATTTAGAGAAATAACTAAGAGAATCAGAATTTGAATCCAAGTAAGATGAATATCAACAGAAATGATGTTTAACTTCAAACTCACTAATGATAAACCAAAATGAGCACCCAAGAGCGCAAGGAGAAGAAATGCATCGTCCATATCTGTAAAATACCGAAAATGGGTGAATAACTATAAGAGAATTTTTAGAAATTTTTCGAAAATTTTTCAGAAACCGTATGGCTTCGGTTACGGGGATAAAAATTGGGCCCCTGGGAAAGTCTGTTTAGGCTACCTCATTTAAGCGAGGAAATTTTTATTTTTTTATTCCTTTTTCTATTTCTTTTCCTTTATTTTCTTTTCCACCGTGTCTTTCCCCTTCATTTCCTTCCCCGCGTGCTCGACGCCTCACTCGACGTCGATCCTTTGCCCTAACCGCACGCGGCGGTTTACTTCTTCCTGTGCATACAAAACCCTCGGCCAAGTATCGCCTCTACCCAATCCTCTTCTTCTCTTCTCCTCCCACTCCTGCTCGCGCCGATCACTGTCGCCTTGCCGCCGGCCATCCCGAGAGCCACGGGGTTTCCTCACTCTCACCGTCGCCTTCCCTCTCTTGGCCACGGACACTCAGCGTTCACCGGAACCCAAGATCCCTTTTGTACCATGCCCTAGTGCTACCCCGATTCATCTCTTTTTCTCGGTTTCCTTAGCCCCTTTGCCCTAGTTCACCACCACAACAACATTTGGGGGTTTTCGGCCTGAATCCTGGCCAAACAGCACTATTCTCGCGAGGGAATTAGAGAAATACAAGGGTAAGTTGTATGGTTTAGAAGTGGTGGATTAAGATCGAGTCTTATGCTCAAAGGTTAATGTGTTGTTTGCATTTTTAGGATATTTGTGTTGTAGATGGGCAATCCCACCTTGCTGTAGCCATTGGATCCGGGCAGAAACCATCTCTTGGCAGTGGATCAGTGATCACGGCTGTGAGGAAAGGATTCCAGCAGGGTAGTTTTGTGCTATGGGTTGTTCTTGGGTCCGGCAGCCGCCTTCTAGTGGCGAACAACCCTAATATTACAACCACTTCCATCCAGCAGCTTCTTGTTCTAAAACAAGATTGTGATTTGAGGTAAGACATAAGGATTTGAAAATATTTTGTAGGTGGTTGCTAGTTATGTTAGCAAGGAGTGTTAATTTTGGTAGGGTGAATGATCATGTTGATTAGGGTTTT
This sequence comes from Zingiber officinale, assembly GCF_018446385.1. Taxonomy (NCBI): domain Eukaryota; kingdom Viridiplantae; phylum Streptophyta; class Magnoliopsida; order Zingiberales; family Zingiberaceae; genus Zingiber; species Zingiber officinale. The sequence continues at coordinate 88,905,779 of NC_055994.1, read as the reverse complement.
CCCTAATTAGGTTTGAGCATTTTATTTAGCTACTTAATTCATTTGAATTTAGTTAAATAAAGCACTACATGTACGATTTATTGCAGGACTTTGATTCAGGACGAGCACTTCGACATAGAGATTGATTAGCTCGATCTATATTGGAGGCGAGTACTTTGACTTACTGTTTTAGATTTGTCATTTGATGTGCATAGTAGTTTGTTTTAACAAATAGAAATGATTATGTATTATATCTGCATCAGTATGTCACTATCCATTAACTGTGCATGCTTTGATTGTTTCCTATTTTGCATTCATGTTTATATCTTTCATATTACTTATGATCATAAAGGTAATGGCATACCATGCCATAGGATATACCGGACTTATTTGATACCATATCTAACCTGTGTACCTAGAATTTCCGATTTGATCCATGTATATTTTTGGTACATATTTTATAGAGGTAGATATGGTCAGAATCAGGATATTTCCATGCTTAGTGTCATGCACCATCTCGCATGATTGCATGCTGTGCGATAGTCAGCTCCATTATGGTTGAGCACATCGTCAGTTACATAGATCTGTATACACCACCACTCATGAGTTAGTGGTATGTCAGGCAGGTGTGTGGCAGTTCTGCTGTTGGGCTCCGCTGGTTCGGTGACTCAGCGTGGTAGCTGGCAGATAGTTCTGCTCTGTTAGGCTCCGCTGGTCTGGAGACGCAGCATGGTAGCCGACAGATAGTTTGCTCTGTTTGGCTCTATTAGTCCGCTCATGGGTAGTGTGACGCAGCGTGGTAGCCGGCAGGGATCCCTTCTCTGAACTTGCTCAGGGAGATGAGAGCATTGAGCTCCCCCACTTATGATTTGGGGTAGGAGGATAGGTGTACTCCGACAGAATCCCGTCCACTCGATCACTCATCAGGAGTAGTGATGGCAGAGTGCACGGTTGTCACAGCCATACCCACTCGATCTCATCATCGTGTGTGAGACGGCTGACTGATAGTAGGGGTGACCAGGACATGTCATTGGCATTATACGCATTGATGCTGATCCGGCAGTGAGGATGGGGGACCCCCCTTTTTAAGCAGAGTCAACGCCACGTGGAGGTTGAAAGGTAAGAGGTCAACCAGAGGCTTGGCCGAGCGGATAGAGATTGGGGCGACCGGTCGAAAGTTCCGAACGGAAGCAAAGACACCCCGACGGGGAGTCGGGGTTCCGACGCTCATGTTGAATAGGGTCGTATGGCCGAGCGGGTAGCCCGCTCGGCCGAAGGCATCAAGCAGTAATACTGTGAACAGTTTCATCCGAGCACACGACTTGAAATCTCCCGAGCGGATCAGTACTTACGTCCGGTCGGACGTGAGGGAACTGCCGAGCGGCCAGACGCTCGGCGCGGGAACAGAAGAGACAAAAGAACAAGGGAAACATCGAGAGACATCTTCTGACAACAAGTGTGTTCGATAACTAACCCATACGCAAAAGCCCATGACGGAAGGTTCTACTGTCCCATCAGAGAGGTGCTCGGACTATAGCAGTATGGTGTCAGGCAAACTCCTCTGACAAGCTCATACTGAGGTATAGTAAGAGGACACGTATTCGCCTCGGTGTGTGTGCATAAGCTTCTTCACAGCTCTATATAAGGGTCCTCACACTTCGCCGGAGGTACGCTTTTTACGCGATCACGCATTCTCTCATATCCGAAGCCATTTCTGCATTTCCTCTTGTCTGACTTGAGCGTCGGAGGGTCGTCGTTGGGAACCCCCTCCCGGCCCAACTTCCTTGCAGGTTCGCCGGAGGTCCATACGACCGGTCGGAGATCTTTGTCAGCAATTCGGAGAGCGCCACATGCCCAGCGTCCGTTGATTCAGCGTTCGGACAGGATCAATTTGGCGCCGTCTGTGGGAACGCACCTGCATCCGAGCGGAAGCAATGGACGAAGCTGGACGACCGCATACGGTGATGCTCTCCACGGAGGAGCTCGACGCTCTGATCGAAACAAGAGCAGCTAAGCTTGTGGAACAAAAACAGAAGGCACAAGCCGAGCGGAAGCACCCACGACCACGGTTCCATTTCATCGGGCCCTATTCCGTAGGCCTCCAGAAGCCGCAGCAGTTAATCGCGATCGAGGATCTTCATCCGACGAGGTGCCTATGCGAGACAACAGAAAAGGCAAGGTTCCCCGAGCGGACGCCTCCCCCGAACGGATCAACCAGCAATTTTCAGAGGCCATCCTGCGGGACTCTCTACCAAAGCACTATGTGCCCCCCGGCGATCGGTGAGTACAACGGAACCACCGACCTGGATGATCATCTAGGTAAGTTCGACAACACAACTACCCTTCATCAATACACAGATGGAGTAAAGTGCCGGGTGTTCCTTACCACCCTCTCGGGATCGGCGCAATGGTGGTTCCGGAGGCTGCCGTACGGATCCATTACAAGTTTCAAGGAGTTCCGCACAGTCTTCCTCCACCATTTCGCAAGTAGTCGGCGTTATCAGAAGACAAGTGTCAGCCTGTTCGCCATCAAGCAAGAACCCAGAGAGCCGCTCAGAGCTTATATACGACGATTCAACCAGGTGGCCATGGATATTCCAATGGCCACCTCAGAAATGATGATGAATGCGTTCACGCAAGGCCTCGTGGACGAGGACTTATTCCGCTCGCACATTCGGAAGCCGCCCCAAGACTACGATCATATGTTACACCGGGCCAATGAATACATCAATGTGGAGGAAGCCCAAGCGGCCCGAAGGAAGGAAGCTCCAACCGAGCGGGCACCCACTGCCGAGCGGAAGCCGCGCACTGCTCATCAGCCGCCCAGGGGACCGCGAGCTGAAGCAGCCCGCCCCCAGCAACATGCAAGATCCAACGCCATTCAAGAAGTATCTGCCAAGCAGCCCAAACATAAAAAGAAGGTATAGACCCCAATGTTTGCTCATTTCACCGGACAGACACGCATAATACAAGAGATTGTCGGAGTCTTCCCCTGATCGCCCACCCCGTGCCCCGGGGTGGCCACCGTCGATCGCCATCGTCCGACAGGCGACAGCGACACTGTGAAGCCGATCGACGACAGTCTCCCGAGTGGTATCACCCTCAGAGGCATGAGAACAATCCTCGGGTGTCTAAGGAGCGGCCTAGGCCGTCCGCTCGGGAAGAAGAAAATAGAAGTAACACTTCCCGAGGCGAAATCAACATCATCGCTGGGGGGCCGACTGGAGGCGACTCCAACAGAGTAAGGAAGATGAGCGTCAGACAGCTTCAGATCCATGCGGTCGGCTGCAGCCAAGAACGGGCGCGCGGTCCCGAAATCAGTTTCGGGCCCAAGGACTTGGAGGGAGTCGAAGTGCCACATGACGACGCTCTCCTCATCAAAGCAGTAATAGCTGACTATACTATTCATCACGTTTTCATCGATACAGGAAGCTCGGTCAATATTATATTCAAGAAGGCCTTCGACCAACTGCAAATAGATCGAGCTGAGCTGTTGCCCATGACAACCCCCCTCTACGGGTTTACGGGCAATGAAGTTCTGCCGGTCGGACAGGTCCGACTGGCTATTTCGCTGGGAGAGGAGCCGCTCAGAAGGACGCGGACTGCAAACTTCGTCGTTGTCGACTCTCCCTCAGCATACAACGTTATCTTGGGGCGACTGGCGCTCAGGGAGTTCTGAGTGGCTGTCTCCACCTTCCACTAGAAAATCAAGTTCCCGGTGGAAGATAAAGTGGGAGAAGTGCGAGGAGACCAGCTGGCAGCTCAGCGATGCTACGTCGAGATGGTCCGAGCTGAAGCTAATTCCGCTCGGAAGGCGCCACGGATCGAGGTAAATGTCATAACCGAAAAACCACCCTCTTTGGTGTATGAAGAAAAAGAGGAAGTGCAGATTCACCCAACCCGATCGGAGGCCACCACATTCATTGCGGTCGATCTGGAGGCGAGCCAGAAAGAGGAAGTGATCAAATGTCTCCAGAGAAACTGTGATGTTTTCGTTTGGTCAACACATGAGCTACCCGGAATTTCGCCAAGTATAGCGCAGCACGAGCTCCATATCCGACCGGACGCTCGGCCGGTGAAGCAAATGAAGAGGGACTTCAGCGCCGAACAAAATGTCATCATCCGAGCGGAGGTTGAGAAGCTCCTGGAGGCCGGCCACATACGCGAGGTCCAGTTCCCGAGCTGGCTGGCGAACGTGGTACTAGTCTCCAAGCCGGGCAACAAGTGGAGGGTTTGCATCGATTTCCGGGATTTCAACAAAGCATGTCCAAAGGATTTTTATCCTCTACCCCGGATCGATCAACTGGTGGACTCCACAGCCGGCTGCGAGTTGATATACATGCTCGACGCCTATCAGGGCTACCATTAAGTGCCGCTCGCTCGAGAAGATCAAGAGAAGGTCAGCTTCGTTACAACCGACGTCACTTACTGCTACAATGTGATGCTGTTCAGACTGAAGAACACGGGAGCAACTTACCAGCGCTTGATGAATAAAGTATTCAAGGAGCAGATCGGACGAAATTTGGAAGTGTACGTGGATGATATTCTCATCAAGTCCGTCCGAGCGGCCGATATCTTTAAAGACATGGAGGAGACTTTCCAAACGCTGAGGAAGTATGGAGTTAAGCTGAACCCTCAGAAGCGTCTGTTCGGGGCAAAAGGCGGGCGTTTCTTGGGTTATATAGTGACTGAGCGGGGCATCGAGGCAAATCTCAGCAAGGTGAAAGCATTACAAGATATGTCGCCCCCAAGAAATCTGAGGAAAGTACAGCACTTGACCGGTCGGATAACTGCATTATCCAGATTCATCTCGAAGACAGTCGATCGGAGCCTCCCGTTTTTCAAAATCTTGCGCAAAGCCACTAAGTTTCATTGGGATGAAGAATGTGATCGGGCGTTCGAAGAACTGAAGACATATCTAAACTCTTTACCTGTTCTAGCCAAGCCAGCTGTGGGTGAGCCGCTTTGTATCTATTTATCTTCAACTGAGCAAGCAGTAGGCTCGGCATTAGTGAGGGCGAGCGGAGAAAAACTCGTGTATTTCTTAAGCCATATTTTAAAAGACGCTGAATCTCACTACACTGGGCTCGAGAAGCTGGCTTTTGCTTTGGTCCTCGCCGCTCGGAGACTTCGCCCCTATTTCTTGGCTCATACTATCATCGTCCGGACAAATAGCCCCTTGGGAAGAGTTTTGTTGAACCCAGAAGTGTCCAGACGGCTCATCAAATGGACCACGGAGTTGAGCGAATTCGACATTCAGTATCAACCCCGTTCGGCGATAAAGGCGCAGTCCTTGACAGATTTTGTCACCGAAGTACAAAAGCTAGAGCCCGAAGCTATGTGGAAAATATTTGTGGATGGATCGTTTACTCGGCTCGGAAGCGGAATTGGGGTATTATTGCTCTCTCCACAAGAAGAACGAATGCATCTATCCGTTCGGCTGGACTACATAGCCACAAATAACGAAGAGGAGTACGAAGCCCTCATAGCCGGCTTGCAGGCAGCTCGGCATGTAGGAGCCGGTTGGGTGACAATCCATTCCGACTCTCAGCTGGCTGCCCAACAACTCTCTGACACTTTTGAGATTAACAACGCTCGGCTCAAACTTTACGCTGAAGCCTTCGAAAAGCTCAAGGTCAACTTCAGAGAAGTCATTATCCAGAAGATACCCCGAGCGGAAAATCAGGCAGCAGATGAGTTAGCCAAACTCGCAAGTTCAATATCACCGGTTGTCATCCAGTAGCCAATTGAACAAGTATCTTTGGTGGTGCACGTCGACCGGATGGAGGGCCTCGCGTTTCCGAGAGATTGGAGGACAGCCATCATGGAGTTTCTTCGATCGGGGGCAACGCCATCCGATCGGGAAGCAGCCCAGCTATTAAGGAGGAGAGCCGGTCGGCTCACGCTCATTGGAGACCAACTCTACAAGAAGGCTTTCTTCTGCCCACTGTTGAAGTGTGTGAGCTTGGAAGATGTGGAGTACATCTTCCACGAAGTGCACCAAGGATCGTGCGGGGGACATCCGGGCGGATGATCGCTGGCCAGGAAGATCTTGCTGGTCGAATACTTCTGGCCAACCCTGCACACAAACGCCACTCGGACCGTCGAGACGTGCCTTTCCTGCCAGAAGTATCACAACGTCTCCCACCGACCGGCGGGGGAAATGAAAGCATCTACAATATCATGTCCGTTCGACTAGTGGGGAATGGATATTGTGGGTCTGTTCCCTATGGCGACCGGTTAGCGGAAGTTTCTACAGGTGGCGGTCGACTATTTTTCCAAATGGGTGGAGGTCGAGCCACTAGCCAAGATCACCAAGCAGATGGTCAAGAAGTTTATCTGGCAGCATATAATCTGTCGTTTCGGCATCCCTCATCGGCTCGTATCTGATAATGGGCGGCAGTTCGTCGAGCGGAAGACCGTCGAGTTTCGACGTTAAAAATCGAGAGTCGCGCTGGCGACTATAAACCCTCCGGCCGGAAGTCCGTCGAGCTTCGACGTTAAAAATCGAGAGTCATGTTGGCGACTATAAACCCTCCGGCCGGAAGATCGTCGAGCTCCGACGTTAAAAATCGAGAGTCGAGCCGGCGACTATAAAACCTCCGGCCGAAAGACCATTGAGCTCCGACGTTAAAAATCGAGAGTCGAGCCGGCGACTATAAACCCTCCGGCCAGAAGACCATTGAGCTCCGACGTTAAAAATCGAGAGTCGAGCCGGCGACTATAAACCCTCCGAGTGGAAGACCGTCGAGCTCCGACGTTAAAAATCGAGAGTCGCGCCGGCAACTATAAACCCTCCGAGCGGAAGACCGTCGAGCTCCGACGTTAAAAATCGAGAGTCGCGCCAGCGACTATAAACCCTCCGGCCGGAAGACCGTCAAGCTCCGACGTTAAAAATCGAGAGTCGAATCGGCTACTATAAACCCTCCGAGCGGAAGACCGTCGAGCTCCGATGTTAAAAATCGAGAGTCGCGCCGGCGACTATAAACCTCCGATCGGAAGACCGTCGAGCTCCGACGTTAAAAATCGAGAGTCGAGTCGGCGATTATAAACCCTCCGAGCGGAAGACCGTCGAGCTCTGACGTTAAAAATCGAGAGTCGAGCCGGCCACTATAAACCCTCCGAGCGGAAGACCGTCGAGCTCCGACGTTAAAAATCGAGAGTCGCGCCGGCGACTATAAACCCTCCGGCCGGAAGACCGTCGAGCTCCGACGTTAAAAATCGAGAGTCGCGCCGGCGACTATAAACCCTCCGGCCGGAAGTTCGTCGAGCTCCGACGTTAAAAATCGAGAGTCGCGCCCGCGACTATAAACCCTCCGGCCGGAAGACCGTCGAGCTCCAACGTTAAAAATCGAGAGTCGAGCCGGCGACTATAAACCCTCCGAGCGGAAGATCGTCGAGCTTCGACGTTAAAAATCGAGAGTCGAGCCGGCGACTATAAACCCTCCGAGCGGAAGACCGTCGAGCTCCGACGTTAAAAATCGAGAGTCAAGCCGGCGACTATAAATCCTCCGAGCGGAAAACCGTCAAGATCCGACGTTAAAAATCGAGAGTCGTGCCCTCCGGCCGGAATACAATAAAGAGGTCGGCTTGTTAGTCGTTTGGCCATTCGGCCAATGAACCAAAGGTACTTCGCGAACGTATATCGAAAATCCTATTCGCGAAGCAGGATATATTCAGCCGAGCGGACAAGCTATGCAAAATACTTCGTAAAAAATCCCTTCCGAACACAAGAAAGGTGGGATGAGAGGCGAATGAATAACAAGGGGAAGTGAGGGAATCTAAACGGGGGTTGTTGTGCCGAGCGGATGGCACACATATTGATTAGCAAAAGGACAAAGCAAGCAAAAGGATATCATATCATTAGAGAAAATAAGGTCGAGTGGCCAAATTACAAAAAGGGATAGTTTTTTTTTGCCGAGCGGCCGAAGAACATGCAAACTTCTATTCTAAATAATCGTAAAGATCCTTCGGGATGGTGCTAAGGAGCGTCACCTGGTCTTGAGCTGGAATGGTGGCGGAATCAGAAAGTTGCCCTTTGGACTTCAAGTAGTCTGTCGTGGCAGTCATGGCAAGTTCAAAAGCTGTGTACATCCGCTCACAAACTTTCTCCGAAAATTCGGCCGAACGGATGTAATTCTGTCTTAGGGCAGCGACCCGGCTTGACTCGACCTCTTGATATTCATTAAGGGCTGCTCGGGAAGCATCGGCGGCTGCCTGGTGTTCTTGTAAAATAGCCCTGAGTTTCGTCACCTCATCCAAGCGGGCAGTCTTCTCGTTGGCCAGTTGGTCCATCAGCTCTTTAACTTTTTGCTCCAACCCCCAAGCCTCTACGTTTTTCTTCTCCAGATTGGAGATAGCCGTTTTCTTCCGCTCGATGGCCAGGCTTATCTTGCGATCCAGTGATTTGTTCAGGCGATCAAGTTCGCCCAGATTGTGAGCCTGATCGGCCGTCTTCTTCCGTTCGGCCTCCAACAAGTCTTGGGTCTTTTTGAGCTCCTTCTACAGCTCGGCATATGATGGGCATTGGGAAGGAGCGCCGCCCGAACTCCGTAGCCTTTTGAGCTCCTCGTCCACCATGGCGAGCCGATTGGAGACAGCAATCTCCTCCACCCATCTCTGACAAAAGAGAAAGGAGAAATTGTTAATAGCCGATCGGAAAGAATGCGTAAAGGACTTAAAGAAATTAGACTTACCCCCGTGGCCTGCTATATGTGGCTGTTGGCCAGGTTGCTGAGGGGGATCAGTGCGACGCGTGCCCGAGCGTCGGCCCACATCTCGGCTAAGGGCCCCTTCATTGTGATCATGTGCTCGGGCACGGTGGGTTGAGCGGCCTCGGGCATTAATTCCTCGGTAGGGAGATGCAAAGAAACCCGGATGGTGCGGTGCCGGGGAAGGATCGGAGGCCGGCGCTGAAAACTGGGACAGAATTGTTGAACGTTGAACTTGGCGAGGAGCGGGCGGAAGGGAGCTGACGGGTATGGCCTCCAAGGGGTCCGCCGACGCGTCCAATTGCGATGGGGCCCGATCAGACGAAATCGCCTCGACCTCTGGAGCTTTGCCGCGAGCAGTTGCGGTGGCCCGTTCGGACGGCTGGACCGCTGACGTGGCCGATCGGAGGGGAGTCTCCACTCGGCGCCTCTTTTGTCGGAGAGGCCGCTCTTCTTCTTGAGCGGAGCCTTCCCCCCGGATGGAAGGCTCTTGGCTAACAATTGCTCCCACAGATGGCTCCGGGAGAGAAGCCTGAGCGGCCGACTCCTGTTGAGTCCCACTTTCCCCTTCATGTGAGCCGACCGGCTCAATGCCGAGCGCCTCCATCTCTTTAGCCGCCACGGCCTCGAGCGCCGCCGCCTTTCTTTTCAAAATGCCAGCCATCACAGACTCCATGTCGACGCCCGCTGCAAAGGAAAAAGGAGAAAATTAGTTAGCAATCAAAGTGAATGCACAAAGTAAAATTCTTACCGAAGCCACTCGGAAGGGGGGTCCTGATCGGACTCAGACCGAATATATACATCACCCCTTCAGGCAAGAACTTGTTGATGTCAAACCTCAGACCGGCTAGCCTGTTTACGGCATGAAGATAGTCTGGTCGGGTTTTGAACCTTTTGAACTCTGGTGAGGTTGGTGGTTCGATCTGCCACTGCGTCCGGAAGGGAGCCCGCTCGGGCATACGAAGGTAGAAGTAGAATTCTTTCCAATGCTTATTAGAAGAAGGCAGTTTATTGAAGAAAACTAAACCAGGCTGAGCCTGGAACATATATGTGCCCGACTTGGACTGCTTAGGGTAATAAAAATAATAGAAAACCTCCGGTCGGAGGGGGATATTGTGGGTTTTGAACAAAACGACCACGCCGCATAAAAGGCGGAAAATGTTGGGGACTAGGCTTCCGAGCGGAACGCCGAAAAAGTTGTAAACCTCTACGATGAACGGATGGATGGGAAAACGCAGACCAACGACGAACTGGTCGCGGAAGACGCAGAAAGCTCCGCGCGGCGGTTTGTGTGGCCGAACGGAAGGGGAAGGTAATATAAGTTCAAAATCAGAAGGGATTTCGAAAGAGTCCATCAAAATATCGATGTCGCGCCGATCGAAGTGCGACTCCAGGGTAGTATACCATGGGCCGAGGGTGTGGTCTTGAGGTTGGGAGGAGCTAGCCATTGTCCGAGCGGACGAAACCAAAAAAGACGAAAGGCAAAGGATAAAAGGAAGAAGATGATGGACGAAACAGTGCACAAAGGAAGAAAACACGACAAGAAACACAAGGCTAACAAAGAAAGAAAGAAGAAGAACCTTACGGAGAAGAATGAGGATCGGAGAAGAACATTAAATCGCCGGAAAAAGGAGAATCGAAGCCGCCAGAGCACTGAAACGCCGAAGCTTCTGGGCACGCGAGAGCAGAAATGTGGCGAAGGCGGAGAAAGCGATGGCTTTATAGGGTTGAGCCCGAGCGGCCTCCACCGTCGGATTCAGGTTGCGAGAACCGAAGCGCGCATCGGGTCGTCCATTTCAAATCGCCTCGATCTCGTCGCCTGCGACGCCGCCGCCGTACGATGACGGCAGCAATGCCATGTGGCATTCCACCATGGGAGAGCATTTAATAAGCGCCTTATCGAGGCACAGAGCGCGTGCTTAGCCTTAATGATGGAGATTGGTGCAAATTCTGAGGAGATCCGAGGGATGGTGGCGTTGACTGAGGTCGTAGTTACCGCCACACCGGCCGAGCGGAGGATGGTTTCTTGGAAGAGCCGATCGGCGAAACAATCATCCAGTCAGTCGGACTAATCGCCTCCTTCGACTAGACTTGAAGGGGAGGCAAGTAATCCGGCAGTGAGGATAGGGGACCCCCCCTTTTTAAGCAGAGTCAACGCCACGTGGAGGTTGAAAGGTAAGAGGTCAACCAGAGGCTTGACCGAGCAGATAGAGATTGGGGCAACCGGCCGAAAGTTCCGAACGGAAGCAAAGACACCCCGACGGGGAGTCGTGGTTCTGACGCTCATGTTGAACAGGGTCGTATGGCCGAGCGGGTAGCCCGCTCGGCCGAAGGCATCAAGCAGTAATACTGTGAACAGTTTCATCCGAGCACACGACTTGAAATCTCCCGAGCGGATCAGTACTTACGTCCGGTCGGATGTGAGGTAACTGCCGAGCGGCCAGACGCTCGGCGCGGGAACAGAAGAGACAAAAGGACAAGGTAAACATCGAGGGACATCTTCTGACAACAAGCGTGTTCGATGACTAACCCATACGCAAAAGCCCATGACGGAATGTTCTACTGTCCTATCAGAGAGGTGCTTGGACTGTAGCAGTATGGTATCAGGCAAGCTCCTCTGACAAGCCCATACTGAGGTATGGTAAGAGGACACGTATTCGCCTTGGTGTGTGTGCATAAGCTTCTTCACAGTTCTATATAAGGGTCCTCACACTTCACCGGAGGTACGCTTTTTACGCGATCACGCATTCTCTCGTATCCGAAGCCATTTCTGCATTTCCTCTTGCCTGACTTGAGCGTCGGAGGGTCGTCGCCGGGAACCCCCTCCTGGCCCGACTTCCTTGCAGGTTCGCCGGAGGTCCATACGACTGGTCGGAGATCTACGTCAGCAATTCGGAGAGCGCCACGTGCCCAGCGTCCGTTGATTCAGCGTTCGGACAGGATCAGATGCATTTATTGCTTGTGTTTGCTGCACTTATATGTTGCATATTGGATGGATGCATTTGTTTGACAGGCATACAGGATTTCTATACATCTCAGGTTATTATCCATATACCAGGTCCTGGTTAACACAGTTGTTCTTCTATTTATTTCAGTTTGCATTTATCTTTCTTATATCAGGAGACTGTACGCATGATTAGTGTTATTTGTTATATTTATTACTATGCATGTCAGTAGTTACCTGCTGAGGAGTTGACTCACCCCGTGGATATTTACTATTTTCAGGTTGAGGCTATCCGGGGGAGTTACAGACGCTAGTCTCCTGCAAATCGCGAGGATGTATGTTTTTATCTTTTGGTTTTCTTATTACTATCTAGACTTGTTCTGGTTTTAACACTTGGATATTGTATGGTTTTATTGTCGATGGGTTTTATTGGATATGTTTTGCTATATGCCTATCTGGACGGCAGAAGAGGTGAGTTGATTTTATCATTGTGATTTGTGTTTTATGGGTGTAGTGGAGTAGGATATAAGTTTTGAGCTTTATGTGTGTAGTTGAGTAGGATTTTTGACTTGGTTTTTCCTTATCATTACATTTGTTTAGTTTTTTACTATTAACTGTGTGGATGCTTGCCTATTTTACTTTTATGTTATATGTATGTTCCGTTCGTGTTGACCGAGGTATTTGGATGATGTAATAAAATTTCAGATTGACACTCATACAAGAGAGATGCTGTCGAAATTACTTCTAGCAGGGACTCCCTCGGGGCGTGACAATATCGAATTTAAAATATCGTGTCAAAAGGGAAAAGAAAAGTGGAGACCTCCAATAATGTATTTTGAAGGAACACAATTGATCCTGTCTGGAAGTGGTGAATTGTGGTATGTCGATAAGTTGGCTAGGAGTTTGACTAGAAGAAGACTTCGACAGGGGAACGTCGAAGAACGCCCGCAAACACCAACAGAAGGAGGGAAAAATCATCAGTAGGCAAGTCAGAGGCCCCTGGCGTAACTTCTCCAACGATCAAGTCAGAACTCAGAAAGAAGAAGAATAATGACGTAATGAGAGAGAGGCAATAGATTCACGTACCTGCACTAGCGGAGAGGGACCCCTTGTATAATATCTCCTATAATCTCCGCATTTAGTGAGATATTATATCACTGCTTGACAATCTGTCTAATCATCATGCTTCCATCGTATGTTGCAATCTCATCGTAGGCACAGGGGAGTTTTGCATATTCATGTGAAGATAATCTTCTAATTTTCTAACAAACTTATGTGTGGTACTAATAGTAAAATGAGCTCATGAACTGGGAGGTATATTGGGCTGCTAGTCAAAAGATGGAGAGGAGTGAATGAGCTATGATAGTATCGGGGGTTGACCCCATAGACGACTACAGATCGAGGAGATGAGCCCCTTGGAGAATGTCCAATCGAGGAGATGAGCCCCTTAGTTAACTGGGAATGGTGGGGACCAGGGCCCTTTAGAGTCGATCCAATTGGTATTAGCCGATCGAGAAATGGTGGGGTGCATAACCCCGTAAGCGTCCAACAAAGTTGGGTAGTTGGACCTTTGAGAGTAGGTCCAGTCGGTATTAGCCAACTGATAAATAGTGGAGAGTAGAGCCTCGTAAGTGTCTAACAAAGTTGGGGAGCTGGGCCGCCGAGAGTTGGTCCAATCGGTATTAACCGATCGAGAAATGGTGGAGAGCAGAGCCCTATAAATGTCCGACAAAGTTGCGGAGCTGGGCCTTTGAGATTCAGTCCGATCAGCCTTAGCCGGTTGGACGATTGTAGGAAACAAAGTCTCATAAGCGTCCGACAAAATTGGAAAGCTTGGCTCTTGAGAGTCGGTCTGATCGACCTTACCAGTACGGGTGGGCATAATTCGGTTCAAATCGAAAAAACCGGCCGAACCGAAAAATTTCTGTTTTTTTGTTCGATTTTTTCGGTGTTTCGGCCGGTTTCGGTTTAAGTTTTTTAAATTTCGATTATTTGGTTTGGTTTACGATTTTGACTTCCAAAAAACCGAAAAAACTGAACCGACCGTATTATACTTAAAACATTATTTTTATGGATATTGGATCATACAAGTGGATTAGTTTATAATCATTTATAATATAATAGCATAATCAAATTATATATTTATATTTATTTATTATTACCAGATAATAAAATTTTAATATTACTTTAAATTCATAATTATTTTAATAAATTGATATTTTTTCTTTGTCTCTAAACTAATATTTATAGTAGTACAAAATTAATTTAATTTATTATATAAATCGTATATAACCGACCGTATAAATCGGACCGTATTACAATAAAAACCGGACCGAACCATATTAAAATGGTTTGATTTTGGATCAAAAATCTTTAAAACCGAAATTGAAAAAATAAAATCATAGTAAAGTAAAATCGGACCAAACCGATCGATGTCCACCCCTACTTATCAGGTTGAGAGATGATGAAAAACAAAATCCCGTGTCCAACCCAATTAGAGAACTGGGCCCCTTGGGATGCACCGGTCGGCCACTGACATGGGGAAATCCCACTGGACAGATTATTTGTCCTATTTTAGACTTTATCGTCATCTATTCCGATCTGCTGACCTTTAGACCCTCCCTATTCGCCGAACCAGCAATAATAACAAATTTCGAGCTGTTTTGCAAACCTAAAGAAAAAAAGACATGGTGATGAAAACGACCCTTCAACAGCCAAAATTATCCCTTCAACAGCCAAAATCATGTAAATCCATAATGTGTTTTGAGATGCAGAATCTAAAGAGCCTTTTTTCACCAATAATGTGGATTTTTGACTATATATCCTCAACCATTTCTAATCAGATTCTAAGTCCTCTCATTCCATTAATATATAAAACGACAAATTACCGAATCAGGTACGAAATTTCCGATATATATTCAATCCCAATTTTAAAATTATTAAATCATGTTATTTTTATCTTTTCAGATCGATGGTTGGTTCATTAAAATAATAATGTTCTAAATCTTAGAATAATAATGTCCTGGATTAATTAAAAAAATAATTTATATTCAGAAAAATGAAACGAATATATAAAACTTAATTTCATGTCATTTTGAACTCTTCAAGTCAAACAACTAATTTTGGTCTAAATCTGATGAACCTTAAGAGTTTAAAATGTCATAAAACTAAGTTTCATATGTTTATTTATTTCTCTTAATTATACATATATTCTCAAACATTAATTTAATACATTGTAGTGAAAGAATGAATTTTTTATCATAAAAGATTTTTTTAATTATTTTTTAAAAAGTTTTTAATCGAGGACTACATTATACAATTGATTTAGTTTACTATTCATACTCACATAAACATTTTGATTGAAAAATATTTTTTTAAAAAACTTACTGTTTTGAATAATGTATTAAATTGATATTTGAAGCATACAAACATATAAAATATTAATCCATATTATATTAAAATTTTTAGGTCCATCAATCAGGTTTAATTAAAATCGATTGATATATTTAAAGAACTCAGAATGACATAGAATTAGATTTTACATATTTATATAATTCTTTTAATTATATTCATTTTCTTAAATATCATTTCTATACGTCATATTAAAGATTATTTATTTTAAAATTAATATACCTGAAAAATTCACTATTTTTAATATTATAGATTTAGTGAACTCAAATTTACATAGAATAAGATTATATATACCCGACAACAACAAATTTTTATCATAAAAAACTTTTTAATTAATTTTTTTTAAAAAATTTAATCAATTGCTAAAATATAATAATCAGCAATCGATTAAACTATTGTTATTATTATTAATCGATTAACTTACGGTAGCATTAAAATTACTGTTATTCACGTAAACATTTTGAATTGGTAGGGATAAAAATGAAATTGAATATGTGATTCGGTAATTTTAATATTAATGCACGTTATTTAAATATTTTCAAAATTTTGCGTGGCGGTTATTTAACGTATATAAAATTATTTGTATCGACTTAAAATATGATTTTTTTTTCACTTGTGCGATAGATATTTTACAATGTTCTTGCGCAGTAAAACAGACAGGAATGTTATTTGATTGTTTTTTCCTCATAAAAAGGAGCCCTTTTGATATTTGTTTCCTTGCATAGTTTTCATTGCTCGGTCTTGTTCCTCCCAAGAATTCTCAGAAGAAGTAGAACAGCATCCAGTGAGATGTTTTCTTCTATATTTCTTCTTAATCTGGGCAAGTAGTTTCCTGTCCCTGTCTCTATTAATTTCTTCTGCAGAACACCAGACATTTGGATCCATTTCGATGGAAAGAACGTGAAATTTGTTTGCGCTTCGAGTTCGAAGTTGGGCCACATGTTCCTATTTCTCCTCCTTATCTGCTCTAAGTCCTGCAATTGTTTCCTTTGTTGTTTTTTCCCCTTGGATTCACACCTCGACTTCTTTTGAATTGAATTTCTTTTCTTTTCCAGTTCCTCATGGATCTTGTTTTCAGCAACTCTTCTTTTTTGCTTTTTTGCTAATCGGCGCATGTATGAGATGGATTTATGATAAGTTTGTAAAAATAGGGGAAAAGTTGAGATTTTTCAGTGTAAATCTCATACTATGAAGCTTGCTTTGCTTCTATTTTTGGCTATCTTTCTTAATCTTTTCCTGAGCGGCCTCAATATGAATGACTCCACCATGAGGCCTGCTACAGTGCACGTTGGTGCCATTTTTTCACACAATACCACCATTGGAAGAGTTGCCAAGGTTGCAATTGATGCTGCAGTGAGAGACGTCAATGCAGATCCAAGCATTCTCCGAGGCACCAAACTTGCTGTTGTAATGCAAGACTCCAATTGCAACAACCTCATAGGCGTTGTTCAAGGTGCATAGCACATTGCCTGTTTGTTGAAATGCCTGAGTGAGCTCTAACAATATGGACTCATTGTTTCTTCTTGGATTTGACTTGCACAGCCTTGCAGTTCATGGAGACGGACATTGTTGCCATCATTGGCCCGCAGTCGTCTGTGATTGCTCATGTCATTTCGCATGTTTCGAATGAGCTCCAAGTCCCTCTTGTGTCCTTTGCTGCAACGGATCCCACACTTAACTCTCTGCAATATCCCTTCTTTGTCCGGAGCATCCAAAGTGACCACTTCCAAATGGCTGCTGTTGCTGATCTAGTCGATCATTATCAGTGGAACCAGGTTATAGCAATCTTCATCGACGATGATCATGGTCGAAATGGAGTAACTTCTCTCGGAGATAAGCTTGCAGAAAAGCGCCACATGATATCATGCAAGGCTGCATTGCGGCCCGGGGCTACATCAAGCGACATCATGGACTTGTTGGTGAAGGTTGCACTCATGGGTTCAAGGATTATTGTCCTACATGTGAGCCCAGATATCGGTATCAAAATTTTCTCGACAGCAAGATACCTCGGTATGATGTCGAATGGGTATGTTTGGATAGCAACAGATTGGCTTTCTTCTCTGTTAGATTCTTCCGCGCCGTTGGATGCAACAACTATGGAGACAATGCAAGGAGTTCTTTCACTGCGCCAGCATACTGCAGATTCAAAGCTCAAGAACATGCTAATTTCAAGATGGAGCCAACTAATCAAGAATGAGAAGGCTGAAAATTTCAAGTTGAACTCTTATGGACTGTATGCTTACGATACTGTTTGGTTGGTTTCTCATGCATTGGATGCCTTTTTCAGCGATGGAGGGAGGGTTTCATTTTCTAATGACTCGAATTTGCTTGACACGGAGGGAGGGAGCCTACATCTCGAGGCCATGAGTGTGTTTGATCAGGGACAGGTTTTGCTGGACAAGATTCTCAGCACAAGTTTTGATGGTGTAACTGGTAAATTCCAGTTTGATCATGAAAGGAATCTGATTCAACCAGCCTATGATTTGCTCAATATAATAGGAACTGGGTGGAGAACAATTGGTTACTGGTCAAATTATTCTGGTTTGTCAATTGTATCTCCTGAAAAGTTGTATGAAAAACCAGCAAATCTTTCCACTTCAAATCAACAACTGCTCAATGTGATTTGGCCCGGTGATACCATGGCCAAACCTCGCGGATGGGTCTTCCCTAACAATGGAAAGGAACTGAGAATTGGAGTTCCAAAAAGATTTAGTTTCAGACAATTTGTTTCAGTATCATCAGATGGCAACGACATCAAAGGTTTCTGTATAGACGTGTTCACTGCTGCAGTCAACTTGTTGCCTTATCCTCTTCCCTACAGATTCTTACCCTACGGAAATGGCCATGAGAATCCCAGCTATGCGAAGCTCGCTGAAATGGTTGCATTGGGTGTAAGTCTTAAGGAAAAAATGGTTCTGCAAAAACAATTCAATGAAGATATTGGTTTTTCAGATTACTATATAGCACTAAGAAGAAACTTACTGAGCATGATGAATCTTTGCTTCTTGTAGGAATTTGATGCTGCCGTTGGTGACATGACCATAGTAACAAATCGAACTAAGATTGTCGATTTTACACAGCCATATGCTGAATCTGGGCTTGTACTACTGACCGCCATGAAAAAGACTAACTCCGGCGCATGGTCTTTCTTGCAGCCGTTTACTTGGGAAATGTGGTGTGTCACGGCGATCTCCTTACTTGTAATAGGAGCAGTGATTTGGATCCTCGAGCACCGGCTCAACGATGAATTCCGTGGCCCTCCTAGAAAACAGATAGTTACTGTGTTTTGGTTAGTGTTCATTTGAACTTGATCTCACACAAGAATAAGCATTTTAATTCATTTGAACTTTGACACCATGCGATCTCCGATGGCTTTGCAGGTTCAGCTTCTCAACTCTATTCTTTGCACACAGTAAGTGAACCCTACGTGATCTTCAGTAACTAGGATCAGCATTCTCGTGCCTTGAATATTCAGATTTCTCTGTTTGTTCACAGGGGAAAACACTGTAAGCGCTACAGGGCGTATGATCCTCATAATATGGCTCTTCGTCGTGCTGATAATTCAGTCGAGCTACACAGCGAATCTGACCTCAATTCTAACTGTCCAACATCTGCAATCGCCAGTAACAGGCATTGATAACTTGATTGCTAGCGATGAGCCTATAGGGTTCCAAGGCGGTTCATTTACTGAAAACTATCTCGCCGAGGAGCTTGGCATTTCGAGGTCCAGACTAATCGCTCTTGGTCCCCCTGAAGACTACGCAAGAGCACTTGAGCTTGGACCAAACAATGGAGGTGTTGCCGCTGTGGTGGATGAGCTGCCCTATATCCAGCTCTTTCTCTCGACTCAATGCAAGTTTGCTGTGGTAGGATCAGAATTTACCCGAAACGGCTGGGGATTCGTAAGTTACATAAGAAGTTCAATCATCGTGTTCAGTTTGCATGAATCTTAGCCTGTGTGTTTGACTTCATTCATCATTCTCCTAGGCATTTCCGAGGGACTCTCCTTTAGCCGTCGACTTCTCTACTGCGATCCTTACGCTGTCAGAGAACGGCGATCTCCAACGAATCCACGACAAGTGGCTGAGCACGGACGTGTGCAGCTCCGACATCAACGAGCTCGATTCTGAATCCCTCCAAATAAGAAGCTTCTTGGGTCTGTTTTTGATATGTGGAATGACGTGTGTTCTTGCTTTGCTCATATATTTCGTAACCGTGATTTGCCAATATCTTCGCCACTGTCCCACGGAGGAGGCCAATTCTTCCGCGGTGGGCAGCCTGCAGAGGTTCTTCTCTTTCATTGATGAGAAGGAAGAAGATGCCAAGAACAGGTCGAAAAGAAGAAGGGTGCAACAAGAAGAAAGCAGTGTGGTTGGCAGTGGAAGTCTCAATACGAATAGTTCCAATCAAAGTTCTGTGGGATTTAACTCTACTATATCTCCGTAACTGTAAGTACTCAGATAACATCAAATTAGACACTGGATTTTTTTTTTTTTGAAATATTTTGAAAGTTTCAGAATTATGAAATGCTTTTCAAATTGTCAATGATTTTAATGGCTAAGTTATAAATTAGTTATTTAAAAAAAAAATTGAAGAGAAGAGAAAAGAGTCGGATCTTAACTCTATCGAATATTTTAACCGTTGATTCAGTCCGACTCAATTTGTAGATAATGTTTTGATTCAGCCCGATCTGACCCGGCTCAGTTTTTCAACCCGCAAGACAAGACGAATTGGGCAGCGGACGGTCTGACCGTTTGCCACGTCTGATCTCATTTCGCACCCAATAGCCGTCATGGCCCCATATTAGTGGGTCCACTCTTTTTAATGCCCTTTTGACACGTCGAGCGCCCACTAACCGGCCGCCGCGTGGACATCTTTCTCTCACTTCTTCCTTATTCGTTCCGTTCTCCCTTCCCTTCGGCTTCCCGACGAGTCGACGACCCACCGCTGCCGCCATGGCGACTCGCCGGAAGCCCTCCTCGAAAACTGTAGAGGTCCAGCAGCCGATCTCGGCTAAGGAAAACAAACCGCTGCCTGTGGAAGACCCGCCCCTAGCTCCGCCGAAACTTGGCATCATCGTCCCAACCGCCGCCGCGTTTTTCCTCCCATTCTTTTACCTCGTCTTCGTGCACTACCAGATCGAGCCCGAATTGCGTAGATCCATCTCCATAAGTGCCGCCATGAGCTTCGGCGCCTTCGTCGTGGCGCTGCGAATGATCCCCGTGGCGGCACGCTACGTGCTGCGCCGAAATCTCTTCGGGTTTGACATCAATAAGAAGGGGACTCAGCAGGGATCCATCAAAGTGTTGGTTTTCCCCTCCTTGCTTTCTACCTTGATTTTCTTAATTAGACTTCTTACCTTGATGAACTTTTTTGCCTTTTCGTTCGCCTGCTTGATCTTAATTTCGCTAATTTCTGACTTCCTGCAAGTTGATTGCATGAAATTTATTGTAAATTTCCGAGTTTATAAAAAGTGGCGATTAAATTTACTTCATTTTACCTAAATAAAGTATGTGTCTTATGTTTGACCGTAGAGACACAAGCATTTCCACTTTCCACATCTTACGTTAAGAAGACTAGATCTAATACGCTGACTGACTTTGTTAGACTTCAGTCTTGTAAGTTACCCCAGAGCATAATGTCTTGAACACAATCGGGAATTCTATGGTCTTCAAACTTCTAAATTAGTGCAAACATTTACTTCTTAGAACTAGTAGAGTTGAATGCAGTTTTTTATTTTTATCCAACTTGAAAGAGAAGATTCAATTTAGGTGAAACTGCTTTTGTCCTAGTTGACTAGCTTTGGCCATTTGAATTGAAGCTACCCGTTCACACAAAATATTCATATCGAGGCTTTAATGGGTTGGTTTCTTATTTGTTGAGGTTGCCATAATGATAAGCAGTATGAAGTCTCCATATTATATATAAATTATTGACATTTGAATCTGCTATACATAAGAATTAAGGTATCACCTGAGTATTATGTCTTCCTTGGTTAATGTTTTAAGTTATTCATCAAGTTGGGGCTATTTCAATTTATGCATTGAACTTGCTGACATTGTTAAGCTGCCCGATAATGGAGAGACACATCATGGAGACTTCAACCATCAACATAACTAAACTGATGATCATTTACTTTGTTTTGGTTTGTCTATCTTTTATTTGTTTCAAAAGTTGGCTTCTCTTATGCATAAATATGTAGTAATAGTCTTTAGGTTGGACAATATTTGTAGATTTCAGTACAGAAATAGCTAAATAACTGAGAAAATAGGCTGATTTATTGCTGAAGAAGTGTTTTAGATTTTTATGAAAATTTTATTTTCATTTTTTTTGTTTAATTTTAAGCTACTGAATTCAAATTCGAAATGTTTATTTTCTAGTGCTGTGGTATTTTACTTGATTAGAAATCACTTAATATAGTTTTTTTTTTTCATTTAAACTCTCACATAAAATATTTATAAAATATCAACGTATTTTCACTAGCTATTAACGAAGACTTCTTGCGTGAGCTTACTGAATGGAGAAGTTATTATGGATTAAATATATATGAATCTGTATAGTGCATTAAATATTTATGGATTTCTAGACATACTTATTCTCTTATTGATATTCCATCATATTATGCATAAAGAAAATCATAATAAACACAATTTTTTTTTTCAGGCCTGAATCTTTGGGCATTGTTATTGGATTTGTCTACTTGGTTGTTGCTATATTGTTTCAGCATTTCAACTTCACATCAGACTCCAATGTATGTATATTTGTCCTATATGAAGTTCATAAATACATGTGATGTTGCTGTGTAAATGTGCATCTCTCAGTTTATTAATTTTGTGAATGACTCTTCATAAACATACCAAAAAAATAACAAAATTGTTTGTAGGCTTTCTTTTGCTGATATAATATGATGCGCACTTTAAATGCTGTTGGAAATTGGAATACTGTCATAGTGATAAAATGGTTTAGTTGAACTTTGCAAAATGACAATTTTGAAATCTGCATAATATGCACTCCTATCTTCAGTGTGGTTTAAGATTTAGAAAAGATGATCTATGCCACCATTGACATCCAGTACCTAATAGTATAGGTTCTCATACATGTCGAAATCCTATGACAATCTATTATACAGTTACACTGGTCCATGCAGTATGCTTTAATATCTGTTCCAGGTGTCTTTTACATTAGGAAAGTTTTGTTCTCATTTCTTATCACCTTGTCAGTTGTTTGGTGATGGAGACCAGCATGGCCATGTATGCTTTCACTCCCATATTTCAACATTATGTTGTATTTTATATTTATGTATTCATCAGGAATTAACTAGTGCAATGTAGCCTTTTGACTTACCATACTTTTCTGACTATCTAAATGTGGTCTATTCATGGAGATGTTTTTGTGACTTGTTTCACATTCTGATTTCTGATATTTATGTTCAAAAACATGTTATGGGCTCAGAATTGCAGATGGCTCTCTTTTTAGATAATGCAAGTGCATGACGCATTTCTTTCAGAAGTTTAACATGTGTACATGGATTTTTAGTCACATGGTTGAGCTTCTTGTTCTGAATGCAGTGGCTTGTTGAATATAATGCAGCACTGGCTTCTATCTGCTTCATGATTCTTCTGGGATTTGTGGATGATGTTCTTGACCTCCCTTGGAGAGTGTATGATCTTCTGAAGGAACTTTATTATATTTAATTCTTCTAGTATTTTCTTGTGTTACCTTTATTCTTGACAAGTTCCCACAGCCACTATATCTCATTCATCTGGAGTCCTGCAAGCTGTTCCTTAGTTTCTATTTGAAGCTGATTCTCTTTTCTTTTCAAGAGCAGAAAATTGGTGCTACCCTCATTTGCAACTCTTCCCTTGTTAATGGCATATGCTGGGCATACTACCATCATCATACCAAAGCCACTTATTCAATATGTTGGAGTAGCTGTTCTTGATTTAGGTACTTTTTTGTTGGACATTAATCACATTAAGTTTTTGTGTACACTATCTGTCCAGAAGATATTAGTTTTGATTTTTGTGTTCACTGCCGATACTGTGGTTTGCAATGCATTTAGTGCAACAGTCTCAATCCAAAAATGAATATGGTTTTAACAATTATCATTTCGTTTGTTGCATTTAGTTATCATGTCAATAAAAATATTTACACACACACATATACGGATGAATCATGGGAATGAACAAAGATATCTTATGCATGATGGTGACATCTCCCTTACTGTTTTTTAGCAGTAAAAAGGAACTTCAGCATAGAATAACATGACTAATCCTCATTTTACTTGCTAAAAGGAAGTGAGTCAACTAAAAGGAAGTCTTGCTTGCAGAACACGCCATGCATATGATTCTACATTCATTTAATCTCCTTAAGATTTTGAATATTTACATTATTTTATCAAACAAGAAACAAACTTTGGATTTACCACTAAACATTTCTTTTTATTCCAGGTATGTTCTAATATATTTTGGGAATGGATACTACTTATCATTCCATTCAATTTCAATTTTATTCCCATTCCATTCCCTCTTACCAAAACATATATGTTTGGTACAGTGGAATGCATTCAGGATTGAATGTAATAGAAATTGGTATAGAGTGAAATTGATTCTCTTCCTATCTTTGGTTTCAATATTCCAATAAACATTGAAATGATTTTGGGTAATTAAAGGAGAGTTATGTAAATATGAGATACATGCATACCTTTTTTTAAGAGAAAAATAAGTGCAATGGTTGATTTAATATTTGAACTTGGAATTAAAATTCCTTCTACTTTAGGTCTTCTTTCCTACAAAGGAAAGAAATAGATGGGGAAAAAGGAGGGGGTCGAGAGAAAAATGTCACGGAAATATTCTGTAATATTTTTAAGGAGAAAATTTTGAAATTTTATTTATCAAAGATAAGAAAAATATAAATAAAGATATATAGTTGAAAAGAAATAAATTTATATTTTAGGCATAGATTTGAGCTTCATTCCAAATGAGAGTGCAATTTCTGTTCGGAAAAAATATAGAGGAAAATTAAAGAAAGATCACCCACAGTAATTTTTTCCATCAATAGAAACGGAGGGAGCTTATTTCCTTTTTGGTTTCTTTCTTTTATAGGAAGCACACCCTTAAGAATGACAATTCCATTCCACATTTTCAAATAGCAGACACAGGATTGAAACCCAAAGTGCAATGGTGATTCTGTTCCTCTTTTGATTTCAACATACTAAACATGCCACAACTGCCATTTTGATGAGGTATAATTTTAATTTTAATGGACTCACAATGAAAGGGTGGCAAATCCTGAATTATGATAAAAACACTCATTTCAACCATATTAACTTGTTTAATCTTGAATTTCTCAACAAAGATATTTTCTCACAATAGTTATTTCAATCTGGTTATGCATGGTGTCTTTTGGGTTCTGTGGCAAACTTTGTTGTTTTTCTTTCTTAAATGATTTTAGGCTGCATCTATCTCAAGATATATTCATGGCTTTGTTCTTTTGTCTTGTATATTTGTGGGAAGAACAGGTTGGATTTACAAGCTATATATGGGCATGCTGGCAGTCTTTTGCACAAACTCCATTAACATCCATGCTGGTTTAAATGGCCTGGAAGCTGGGCAGACTGTTGTAATTTCTGCTGCAGTAAGAAGGCTACAGACATCATATTTCTTCTAAATGTTTCATTTGGATGAAATTAATAATAGTTAGTCCAATTACAGGTTTTAATCCATAATGTGATGCAAATTGGTGCATCCACAGACTCGGAATATCAACAGGCTCATGCATTTTCTATTTATCTTGTCCTTCCCTTACTGGCTACTTCATTGGCTCTACTTTCGTATAACTGGTATTTAAAATCAGCTCAACAATTGGTTATGGTATTCTTTACAAAACATTTGCATTGCTTGGTGTTCTGAAGTTTATACAAAGATGCAAATATTTCTATTTGTATGCTAGGTATCCTTCGTCAGTCTTTGTTGGTGATACCTACACCTACTTTGCTGGAATGGCTTTGGCTGTAGTTGGAATTCTTGGCCATTTCAGGTAAGTTCAATTCTTCATTTACTTTCTATCTTCTTTATATATATGTAGTTATAACAACTGTAACTTCTTGTTCTATTTGTCTATAAACTTCATAATATTTCTCTATGCTATAACGAATGGTCTCTATCTAAGGAACTTTATGCGGGCTATTATTTTTAATAAAACAACTTTAGTTGCCCTTGGTTCATTAGTGTACGTCCAGAACATAAAGAAGGCAATTGGCAACACTAGCAGAAAACAAATTAACTACCATGACACCTATAGGCATTTCGATCTCCATGTTGGATGCAGATATTTGTAGAAACATAAGGACTGATTCTGAGGGATGGAGGTCTTGACATCAACTTGAAATCTGTATTTTGGCATATGAACACTATTTCTTTAGACCAGTAAAACATAACATCTCTGTTCTTGGAGTCCATGATCTATGGAAAGGAGAGATATAGATGGTGGAATATCTTTGTTGATGAGTGTGATTTGAGATGCGGTCAGAGTAAAGGAAGAATCATCCACGCTTGTCATTTTTCTGTCTACTTCAATGCCACTTTGGAGATTAATTATAAAGACCCCAAGTATGGTTTAGATGGTATCTATTCTATTGAATCATGAAGGGATTTACTGGTGATCTTCTATAGTCGTTGAAGTGTTTGGCATGATATCATACCAGTAAAAGCATCCATATGCATGGCTATGCTTTTGTGTACTGTATTTTACATGCGCATGGCTGTAAACTCTGATCAACTATCCATGCTAAGTCACTGTCGTTTCTCTGCAGTGAGACACTCCTGCTCTTCTTCTTGCCTCAAGTTTTGAATTTCCTGTACTCCTGTCCTCAGGTTGGTTTAACCTCCCTCCTGTAATTAAATTCTCTTTCAATTATATTATTTTGTGTCACTCGATCATTTATTTTTTATTCTTTTCATCATCATTGCAGCTTTTTAAGATAATTCCTTGTCCAAGGCATCGCCTACCAAAGTAGGTTCATGCTAGATTTTTGCTACAATGATGTTACCATCTTTACCAACCGTATTGACATTGCAAGTTGTTTTCTTCCTCCAGATTTGATCCTCAAACAGGACTGTTGACCGGGACAAAGGATGGGACCTTGGTCAACCTGTTCCTCAGATTGTTCGGCCGGTGCACCGAAAAGATGCTATGCATTAGACTTCTTATTTTCCAGGTGAGTTTGTGGTAATTTCTTCTTCACCTTGCATCCATGCCTACCAGTGTAATCAATACTGCAAACTAATTCTCGGCGCAGGCTTTGTCATGCCTTTTCTGTTTCTGGCTGAGGCATTTTCTTGCTGGATGGTACAAATGAGATGAGAACACATAACCTAATTTACAGTTGTTTACTCACATCTCAGCGGGTAGATTCCTCGAGGCAACATTTTTTGAAACTCATAAATTATATCTTGTTCTGGCTGAGGAAGATGATAAGATTTCTGGTTGGCACTTCACTTAACCGTGTAAAAAAATTTTAAATATTGACTGTATTCAAGTTGAATAGAATCATTCGACTTTACTTTTGTAAGATTTTGTGCACTTGTCAAATGTTGTCTGAATTAGAAGATTCATCAATAAAATTTCTGGTTTTCTGAAACTTGTAGCTGGATTTTGTAGAAACAATTCGAGATGAGCACTTGACCATCTCAAACTCGAAGAATGCATTGTAAGATGAGGAAGGAATCGGACTCTCTTCCTCAAGTTCATATTCGCTCATTTTGTTTCTTTGGGCAGATCGATGTGAAATAAATAAATATTACATTTATTTCGCAGAAATACCATTATAAATCAGTTTGCACTATAAAAAACATTTATTTTATAGAAAATTACTTACCAGTGTAAATTAATTTTCTGTAAAAAAAATGGTAATTTACCAAAACGTGTAGGTGGTTTTGTAATTTTATCATGTTGTCTGTGTTCTTTTCTCTCGATTTCCTGCCTCTTTGCCTCCTCGTCTTGTTGCTATTGAGTGTTATGCTCGTCATGGAAGGTCATCTCGAGTTCCACGACTAGGAGATCTTGATAGGCTCCAACGCCGGAGAGTGATTGGAAACCCTAGCAGGAGCATGACTATGACAATGGAGCCATCATGCTTGACTACTTCACTTTAGATTTGCGCGAGGAGCGTCGTAAAGGAGTCTTCTTTGATGGAAATGACCACGATGCGGAGACGATTGAGGTGGCGGTGATGGATGATTCAAAAAACCCTAGTGGGTCAACTCGGACACGAAGGGGAAGGACATCAGTTTTTTGGAGGTGGGTACTGATTTGGATGATGTGGGTTCGATAAGTCGAAGGAGGAGAAAATAATTCTCGGTACCCCACTTAGTGATAGTATAATACAAGAAATCCTAATAACCTTCTAAACAGAATAATCAAGAATTTTATCAATTTTTATATATATCATCTTTTTTTGTAGACAACAAAATTATACAAAGAACATGACACATAAAACAAAACATAAATACAATGAAATGAAAATTAAACCAAATCAATAATTAGCACATCGAGATCTCTGAGCAACTTTATGTAAAGTCAGGACCAACTATAATATCAAAAAGATTCCTGTGCCTACAAAATTGAAGGACAAGGAATACAGAAAGTAAACTAAATAGATAAGTGGATAATAAAAAAAGATGCACATAAATTTAATCTTATTTAAGAAGTCAAAGAAATAGAGTAAATCATAATTTATTATAACTTTAAGTTCTTCTTAAAATTCTCCATTTATATATATATATATATATATATAAAATGTTTTTATATTAGAATTTTGAATCTTTACTTTATCATCATTTGTTATTATCAATTAAAATCAATTCTCTAGTCTTATTATTTAATTAACTGGTATCAAAGTCATCCATGGTAATATCAACATGCATATCAATGGTCTAAATATGATAAATCAACTAAAATGTGAATTACTGAACCAATATTATCAGAGTGTAATGTCATATGTATAGGCTAAAAGTCTTCTCAGAATATAATACTATCGCATATATTAGCTTATGTATGGGCTACCAGCCCTCACCGGTGGAAGATATAATTAACACTGACCAAGGACTACATCACACCACCACACCTCGGGTGTACGGTCAGATACTCTGGATCACGGGCTACCATGCTACTACAATAACATGTGAGCAACCCAGTATTCAGGTATAAAGCTCTGATATAAAGCTAGGCTTATAGTTTTCACTTTTTAGTATTCTCCAATTATCATTTTTATTATTTCACTTTAATCCTTGTTACCATCATTGTTTCATTCTACGTTCATATCTTATTAGTGAGTCTAAATGACCATTCTAAGTCAACTTTTCATATAAATATATATTAATTCATTTAAGCATCATCATAGGTTTCATAGGAAAATATTATCAATCAAAAAGTTACAAGTATCAATAGGTAGAAATAGAATATCAAAAAGCATGGAGTATGGAAGGTCAAGCAAGTAAAAAAGATATGAATCAACGGAAGAGTAATTCAGAATATTTGTTTAATTTTTAAAACAACCCTTCACATATTAACCCTCATATGAACACATAGGTGAATAGGCAATAATATCAATTATTTACCCTCCAACAATTTAATTATTTTAAACCCTCATTTCACCGTTTTAAATATCCTTTCAATATCCTTTTTAAAATAGTTATATAAGTATATACATATAATCAATTACTCTATTTATTCATGCACAACAAGGTAATGTTTAAAGAGTCAAAGGATCAAAGTTACCCACTTTATATACAGTAAAAACTTTGAGTGTCGGCAGGTCACCGTACTCCACTCAAGCTCATGTCTACAAATATAATATCAAACATAATTCAAATAATTAAAATATTATCTAATAAGAATAATGACCTAAAATCTAAATATTGTCTACGATTCGAAATCGGTGAATTATTTTGATCTCGCTATCTCGTAAGATTCAACATTCCTAAGACCTCCATTCTGATCTAAATAGTCTTCCTAACTACACATCGATTAAAAAAGCAACTCAAAATATACCTCGCAAATTCCTTTGAAGCTACTCCTATTGCTGGAAAATGGGACAAAACAAGAAAAAGGGTTGATGTTTGTTGAATCTTGTATTGTAAATGGCGAAGAGAAACTGTTGTTGATGTTATTACTGAAACCCCAAGAGCAAATGAAAGGAATGATAAGAAAAATGCCAAAACAATGAAAGAAAAGGAAGGAAAACCTTTTCCTTTTTGTTGGTGGCATCGACTAGCTTCAACAGAGGCTCTGGTGGCTAGCATGTACCAGAAAACAACAAAAGAAGGGGGAAAGGGTTGTTGCACTTGTTTTCTGGGAGAGAAAACAACAACTAGGGTTGCTTTTCCCCTTTCTACTGGCGGCTTCGATGAGCTATAGTGAGCTTCGATGGTTGCTGCCAATAACTTGAGACCGCAAGGGAAAGGAAAGGCAGCTGTTAACTGGAAAAGGCCATCAACTTGAAGCTGCTATTATTGGAGAAAGTAACGAAAAAGAAGAGAAGAAAGGAGGAAGAAGGATAATAAGTTGTGGTGGAGAAGAGGAGAAAAGAGAGGGAGAAAAAAGGGGGTATGGGGTGGTATGGTGGTGGCATGGGGTTGTCCTTTTCTCCTTATATATATGTTTTCCATACTTAACATCACGTCTTGGTAGCCAAAAGTATAAGTTTGGTGGTGCTAAAGTGCCGAAAATTATCGAGAAGATACATGAAGAAATAGTGGGTATCAGGAAAATGGGAATTGAGAAGCCTGAGGAAGAAGGGTATAAAGAATATGTGGAGATTGAGAACATTGGTTTGCAGAATAATTTTGTTAAAGGATGAGAGAAGAAAGTGATTGTTTGGTGGAAGCTCCCATTTGAGCTTCTAAAATTTTGTGTTTTGCAACTTATTATCTATCAATTGTTTTTTTCCTTTGAAAATTATTTCATTGTTATTATGTTACTATCAAAGTTCATTGCTAAACAAATGTTAGGTTGAATGTCAATTCTCTTTCAATACTTGTTCCTCTCCGCAGAGTCACTCCAATCTTAGTTGAAGACCCAAGCATTGCATCTCAACGAAGCATTCTGGGTCATGAGGTGTCTTTCAATTTTAAAATCTCAACTTCCTGCTAGTGGACTGACCTCATGGTTAGTTCTAATCTCAACTGTCTGCTAGGTAGAATGTCAAAGATCTTTGAACGAACTTTGATTTGATATATTCGTAGCTTCTATGACATGTTGATGATCTTTGAAAGACTAGTAATAACATTATTACTGGCTTAAAATTTGAGAGACCATAACTTTTGACTGAGATTGAATCACGAGACACAATATATTAAATTGAAGACCTTTGAATGAACTTCGATTTGATATATTATATGTCTCATTGTTTAATTCTAGTCAAAAGTTACGGTCTTTTGAAAATCAGTAGTAAAATCAGCAACACAATATAACTTTTGACTGAGATTGAAGTAGGAGACGCACAATATATCAAATCAAAGATCTCTAAACGAGTTTCGATTTGATATATGTGCATACTGTGGTTCAATATTAGTCAAAAGTTATGGTATGTCAAAACTTAAGTCAACAATAATGTGTTGCTAATCTTTAGAAGACCATTGGACTCTTCGTTTTGATTATCTTAAGAAACTAGCAACACATTGTAGCATCTATGAAATCGTAGCTACTACAACTACAAGTTATAACATTGAGAAGTCATAACTTTTGATTTGAGTTGAACTATGAGACACATAATATATAAAATCGAAGCTCATTCAAAGATCTTCGATTTGATATATTATGCGTCCAATGGTTTAGTCTGAATCAAACATTATGTTCTATTAAAGTTAAACTTATAATTGTAGCAGCTATAATTTCATATATACTACAATATATGCTGGATAAATTTTGAGAGATCATAACTATTGGATCGTGCCGCACGTGAGAGGGGGGAGGGGGGTGAATCACATGGTTTTAAAAATACTTCTTTTTCGATTTTAAAAAACTCGAGTACGCAGCAGAAAGTAAAAGAAAAGTAACAAGAAGAACACAAGTAATTTTTTACTTTGTTCAGAGCCTTCGGCGACTCCTACTCCAAGGTCCAGGTCCCGCACACCTATCGATGAGCAATCCACTAAAAATTTCTTCCGGTACCCCCGAAAGAGAGAATCGAGTACAAAAGGTTAGGTCAAGTGTAACACACTGCACTTGTCCTTTGATAGAAATTAAGTACAAAAGAAAATGTTACCAACACTCTTTATGGATCAAAATGAGAGCTCTTCTTGTGTTGATGTCTGTCTGCTGGGCATGACCAAAACTCCTCGGATCAGTCGTTGGGTTCAGTAGCTTCGTAGTAGAGTCCCGCCACTCTCGAGCACCTTCATTTTTTTTTATTTTAAATTTGGTTTAAGTTAATTTATTTTAAATTTAGTTTAAGTTAATTTAAAGTTAAATTATTTTTTTCCAAATAGTCCTATCCACTGAACTTAGTACAAAATCTTGATCTAACTAGTTAAGATCTGTAAGGAGTAGCTTCAGTTAGTTCCACTCAGCCAAATGCACCAAGTCGAAGTCATATCTTCTTGGACATGTAGACAGAGCTTTCCCAGCCTACTATCATCTAAAACTTCACCAGTACTATGAGTCAAGTTAAACTTTGTCTCTTTTAAGTTAATCCTAATTACCTTGTCGGGTAGGTTAGTTTTGGAGGTGCCAACTAGTTTGGAGCCTCCCCCTGAATTATTGATATGAATTAAATTTTAGTTCTGGGTTTATGTCGATTACTTTTATAATTGTAATGAACTTGATTATAGTTTGGGTTTGATTTGATTCTGTAGTTATTTCTATTATTTGATTTTGGTTTAGTTGATTTAATTTTATAGTTAGGATTCTGAATTTGATTATTTGTTTTTACACAATATACTTTATTTTTAGGTATATGGTATTGATTAATTCCTACTTATGTGGTTAGACACTTTTCGGAACCCAAACTTTAGTTTGTATTTTATGTTGAGTTATTAGTGACATAAATGATTTATTTGTTGAATTTAGCTTGTAATCAAACCTGGATTTATTATATACTGCTTTTTGATTATTTAATATTAGATCCAAATTTTTAGATCTAGTTGTGAAATTTTTTAACAAATCTTTAAGTTTGTTAATTTCAATTTTTAGTGTTGAATTTTCCTCCTCAAGTTTTACGACTTGATTTAGATTTGTTTTTTCAATTTGTTCCTTGAGTTGTTGGTTTTCCTCAAGGAGCATTTTATTTTGATTTCCTTGTTCAGTTAATTTTCTATTTAAACAAGAAATAACTTTAAAAAACTTTTTTTAAAAATTAAAGCTTACCTCATCGGAACCTTCGAAAACGAGTACGAACTCGTGGCTCGATTCGGGTTCGGACCCGTCTTTCGATTCGTCCTCTGATTCTGATTCATGGGCCATCAGTGCAAGATAGTTTCAATGATTCTGCTCTTCGGCTTTCGATTCCTCTGAAGATTATTCACCCCATGTTGATTTGAATGCCTTCTTTTTAGTTGTCTTGGTTTTGTCGTTCTTCAGCTTCGAGCACTTGTTCTTGTAGTGACCCTTCTTGTTGCATCCGAAGCAGGTCACATTCTTTAGTTCGGTAGTGGAGTTGATCTTCTGTAGGTCTTTTCTACTGAAGTTTTTCTTTCTCCTAGTGAACATGTTTCTTACCAAGTTCAACAGGTGTTATTCGTCTTCTGAGTCTTGGTCAGACTCTCTTTCAAATTTAGGGTTAGTTCTTGACATTTCTTTCGAGGAACCTGCAAAAAAGGCAACACCTTTCTCGGTTTTGGTGTTAGTTTACTTGTGTAGCTCAAGTTCACAAAATAATTCGTCTAACTTTAAGTTTGAAAGATTCTTCAAAATTTTGTAGGCATCCACGATGGATACCCACAGTGCATTTCGAGGAAACGCGTTTAGGGCGTACCTTATTAAGTCGTGGTTCTCCATTTGGTGGTCGATGGTGTGAAGCCTATTGAGGATATCCTTTATTCTTGCATGGAGTTGACTCGCCGATTCTCCTTCCTTCATTTTTATATTAAATAATTTGTTTAAATAAAAATCTCGTTTAGTTACCTTATCATCGCTGGTTTCTTCATGCAGTTCGACGAGCTTGTCCCACAGTTCCTTCATATTTTCGTGTGGGCCCACTCGGTTCAGCTCTTCCTTCGTTAGCCTGCATTGTAGTGTGTTGAGGGCTTTGAAATCTGTCTGGGCTTCCTTCTTCATCTCTGGGTTCCAATGTTCCGGGTCCTTATAACCTCTGGTGACGCTGAACCATTGATCGAAGTCTATCTTCAGGTAGACTTCTATTCGCTTCTTCCAGTATGAGAAGTCATCGCCATTAAATGGGGGAGGTCAGACGGTGTTATAACCCTCGGTCTGGGCCATGAATTATGCACACAAAGAGAGAATAGAGAGGATCTCAAGACTTGGTCTTGGATTAGTAGTGTGAGAGAAAGAAAAAAATATATTATGATTGAATTAGTGTTGCACCAATTCAGATTAGTTTGCTAAAAAAAACTTTCCAAAGAGGTAATTATACCAATTTGGATTATGTTGAAAAGCTAAAAAAATGAAAAGAAAAATTACCCCCTTTGCCTGACTGGTAGTTGCACTAAATCAGAGTGGTACCCTTTCCCTGACTTTTGGATCGTGACACACGTGAGAGAGGGGGGGGGGGGTGAATTACGTGGTTTTAAAAATACTTTTTTTCGGTTTTAAAAATTCACTACTAGAAAACTAGGCTTTTGAGACAAAAATTTTAAGACAGTGACAAAATTCGTCTCAAATGTCAAGTAATTAAGACAGTAATAATAGATGTCTCAAAATTTTACATGGAGACATTAATTTTAAGACAGTATTTAAGATTTTGTCTCAAATTCAACTAAATAAGACACCTAATAAAGACGGTTAAAAATATAATTATATAAGACATTCAAATAAGACGGTAAAAAAGTATTTGTCTCCAATTATCTTGAATATGGTTCGTCGGAACGGTTACGATAATCATTACAGACTCTACCGTTCTAGTTCCAATATCTTTTCACGGAACAGTCACGATATATATATAGCAAAATACATCTACAAATTTAACTTAATAATTTTTTTAAATTTATAATTTATGTTTAGATTATTGATAATTTAAATTTTATGAAAAAAACATACTAAATATTTAATAATATACTATCTTTTGATGGGCCTACAATATATACTAAAATAAATAATAAGTTTATTATATATCTAGGTTAATATAATTAAAGGTGTTAAATTTTTTATTTTAACATTAAATTTACATTTGTTATTATCTGGGTTTAAAGGGGTTAGGTTAATAAGTTTATTATCTACGTTACCTTAATATAATTAAAGGTTTTAAGTTTTTTTATTTTAACATTAAATTTACATTTGTTATTATCTGGGTTTAAAGGGGTTAGGTTAATAAGTTTATTATCTACGTTACCTTAATATAATTAAAGGTTTTAAGTTTTTTATTTTAACATTAATTTTACATTTGTTATTATCTGGGTTTAGATGGGTTAGGTTTGTTTTATTTCTTTCGTGCGACAAAATAGAAGACGTCGAGTGAAGAGGGCGAAGAGGGCGACGGAGGCAACGACGATCTCCACGGCAAATCTCAGGTACTTCTTTAGTTTTTCTCTTCTCTTCGTACAACCTATTGAGATTTCCTCTCTTACCGCATCCGCCGGCGTCGCGCGGTTGCTGCCACTCGTGCGACCAACTCGCACCCCCTGCTCCTGCCCTGTCGTTATGTCGCACGATGCTTTGGCCGCGGCTCCTGCTGTGCACATGGCCATGGGAGTTGCTTTTCCAAGATCACAGCGCGGCCATTGTCGCGGCCAAAGCATCGCACGACATGAGTTGGCAGTAGACTCATGGGCGGAGCTTAGCCAAGCCCAGTGTGGGCAACTGCCACACTGGTCCCATAAAAAAATAACAGCCTAGCAAGATACTGACCTTTATTAACAGTGCATCCCACATAGAATAGGAGAAATGGAATAGAAGGATGAGTTGGAGACTGATCTTGCAGTTGTAGTATTTTGATAGCTATTATTTTTATGATGAAGACAAGCTTTGAAATAAAAAATCTTTGTAATAACTTTCTTTTGCCAACTGCTATTATTTTTATTTAATCAAGTCATTCAAATTATTTCAATACAACTTACAATTTTATTTTATTTTCAAACTGTTGCTAATTCGAGATAGATTGTTTGATGTCAATTTAGTTAACTGGTCTGATAATAAGTAATAACATCGGATGTTTTCTTGTGTGTGCTTTTTTAATCTGTTTCTATCCTCTTTTCTACTTGTAACTATTTTACAATTGTATCTATTTAGCTTTTATATCAGTTGTATCAGAAAAATATAGGAAAGTTGGCACAATTTATAAGCGTTGATATCGTGAAGTGTTGATTAGAAGAAATACTATGAAGCTATTAGCTATACCTCATGTTTTCAAGTCGTCGACAAGAAGAACTACAATGTATATTTTTTTTTAACATACTTCTCATAATTTCTAGAATTTACAAGAAGTATATTCATCTTCAACTATTCTGCAAATGAATTTTTGTTTACAAGAAAAATAAAAGCTAAATTGATATTATTATTATGTCTTATTATCCACTTGAATTTTTATTTGTTGCACTCATTTTTGTCTCTTGCACTCTAGATTTAAAATTGTGAACACAAGTCAAGCCTTTCCTAACTCTGATTCCTGGATCTGTCCCTGAGTAAATCAATTTACATGGTATATCTCTTATTGCTTTTGATTTGATTTATTAGTTTGACTGGATGTGAAGGAGAGAAAAGAAATTTAGTTCCCCATCCTATTGCAATTAAGATGTTCTATAAAAGGCCAATATGATTAATTTTGAGAACTCGGCAATTTTAAGATTACTACTAACTATATACCAAACAAAGCAAGCATACCTTTAAGAGATAATGAGAACTATTAAGTGAATCTACCTGATACGGACCCCAAATGTTAGATGCAATAGTTGAAGGTAAATAGTAGTTTCAGTATTTCTCTTAGGATTGGAAAGCTTGTGTTGTTTTACTATAGGAAAAAATTCACAGACACAAGAAGTTGGAAAAGAAATAGATCTAGTGATGATTTTTTGCATTGCAATTGAAGGTGGGTGGTCAATCCTTTGATGTCATGATGCACTTTTAATTTTTTACAATTTCATTTGTAGGCATTGAATACTGCCAGTTCTAAAGTTAGAGCTTTATCACATTGGAGAGAACTTCTAGAAAAGGTACTGTTCTTTCATTAGTTAAATTTAATTGTACTTGTAAGTGCTATTTGTGTAGTAAATATTTAGTTGTGATCTAAGAAGTAACTTTTATTCGGTCATATAATGATTCAATTGTCATAAATGTACAAATTTGACAAACTTTTTTTTTATAAATGATTTTTTTTATCAGTAAATTGTTCCTCGATGAACATCGGCGATATGGAAAAAAGTTGGATTGATTCAAAGAATAGGAATTCAGAAGAATATAGAAGAAAAGTTGATGAATTTTTAGAGTTAGCTTACAAAGACAAGACTGAAGATAGCAGAATTTATTGTCCATGTTGTGATTGCAAGAATCGTTATTTTGTCTCTAAGTTAGATGCTAGGATGCATATTATTGTTAGAGGCTTTTACAATAAATATAGAGTTTGGGTTTACCATGGGGAAACTTACAGTTCTCAACAAACAACCTTGTCTTCTGGAGGTACAAGTGATATGAATACAAATGATAATATGTTTAGAATGGTTCAAGATGTTTTTGGTGCCAACAATAGCCATGATTTTGGATTAGAAGATGATTTAGTTGGGATGGATGAAAAAACCAGGCGATATATGAAATTATTGCAAGAAGCTGAGTGTGAATTGTATGAAGATTGTAAAAATTTCATAAAACTGGCATTCATTGTTCATCTCCTACAACTAAAAGTTCTAGGTAGTTGGCCTGATAATTCCTTCACTCTTTTACTTCAATTGTTGGTAAAAGCCTTTCCTCATGCAAAGTTACCTTCATCCTTTTATGAAGCCAAAAAAATAACTGAAGATCTTGGCTTCACATACCACACTTGGGATGTTTGCCCAAATGACTGTATGATATTTCGTGGTGAAGATAGTAAACTTAAAGAATGTGAAGTATGTGAATCACCTCGATACAAGCCTGGGGGTAAGCAAATTGCTGCAAAGCAAATATGATATTTTCCATTAAAGCCAAGATTGCAAAAACTTTTCCTGTCATCTAAGATTGCTTCATTAATGAAATGGCATGAAAAAGAAAGAACTGATGATGGTGTCCTGAGACACCCTGCTGATTCTCAAGTTTGGAAGTCTTTTGATAACAAATATTCATCTTTTGCTAGTGATTGTCGTAATATTAGACTTGGATTAGCTACGGATGGATTCAATCCTTTTAGAACAATGAACATATCTCATAGTACGTGGCCTGTTATGCTTATTCCATACAATTTACCCCCATGGCTATGCATGAAACAATCAAATATCATATTATCTGTGCTTGTTGATGGGCCTAAAGCACCTGGAAACAGAATAGATGTGTACTTACAGCCACTCATTGAAGAATTAGTAGAACTATGGAATGATGGTATATGTACTTATGATGCTTCAAGTAAGCAAATGTTTAATCTTCGTGCAGCTTTATTATGGGCAATCAGTGATTTTCCGGCTTATGGAAATTTATCTGGGTGGAGTACAAAAGGGAGGTATGCTTGTCCATGTTGTGGTAGCAGAACTCGATCACTATGGTTGAAACATAGTAAGAAATTTTGCTATTTTGGTCATAGAATTTTTTTTACCTCCTAATCATAGATTTCGAAAGCTGAGAGCATCCTTTGATGGAACACGAGAATATGGAAACAAGCCAAGAAGGCTTTCAGGGTATGAAATGTATGAAGAAGTGAGAGAAGTTTTAACAGATTATAAGAAAGATGACATTAAAAAGGCACAACGGGGAGTTTCATTTACCAAGTGAGACCAATTGGAAGAAAAAAAGTATATTTTTTGAGTTGCCTTATTGGATGGATAATTTAGTACCACATAATATTGATGTGATGCATACAGAGAGAAATTTCATGGAAAATGTACTTTCTACAATACTTGGCATAGCAGGAAAATCAAAGGATCATCTGAATGCTCGTCGTGATTTGAAAGAAATGGGAATAAGGAAAGCATTGCATCCTACTCTAATGGCCTCCGGTAAAGAGCGTATTCTTCCTGCAAAATTTACAATGTCCAAGGATGAAAAATTGGTTTGTTGTAAAGTTTTGAAAAATATCAAACTTCCAGACGGCATTGCATCAAATATATCAAAATGTGTACACTTGGAGGAGCGAAATATATGGGGTTTGACGTCTCATGATCATCATATTCTTATGCAACTGTTGCTTCCGTTAGCTATTCGCAAAGCATTGCCTAAAGATATAGTTAAAGTTCTTATAGAGTTAACTAATTTTTTTAGGCAACTTTGCTCAAAAGTTAATCACATAAATGATTTGGAACACATCCAAGATAGAATTACTGTTATCCTATGTCATCTTGAGAGAATATTTCCTCCATCTTTTTTTGATATAATGGAGCACTTACCTATACACTTGGTTGAAGAAGCATTACTTGCTGGAGCCGTACAATTTCGATGGATGTACCCCATAGAAAGGTTAGTTTTTGTTTGCTTTATGAATGAATTATATTTGTGTGAATATTTAATATTTTGATTAATTGAAACCAACTGATATCTCTTTAATGTTTCTAGATATCTATGTACTCTGAAAAAATATGTGCGAAATCGTGCTCAATTCGAAGCTTCTATTGCTAAAGGCTATTTAATGGAAGAGTGCATGAATTTTTGCACAAGGTATCTAGATGATGTGGAAACCAAATCTAATCGACCCAAAAGAAATTTTGATGGCAGTAATGATGAAGGACGTTCTACAAGAAAAGGAGTGAACATAACTCTTGATAGAGTTACATGGACACAATGCCATCGTTATGTCTTAATGAACACTGATGTTGTGCAACCATTTATTGAGTAAGTAAATAAATATTTACAATACATGGTTAGTTTAATATTGTGCCCCTTTTATAGGAGAACATATTATACTGAAACAAAATCTACCAAATGAACAGTATGCATATGACAGAACTTTGTGTGAAGTTTCCACGTTATGGGTACCATCAACTTCAAAGTGTGCATAATGATACATTTCATACATGGTTCAAAACTCATGTAAGTTTTTATTTTGGTTTTATATTTAGAAATAAATTCATGATTTCATTCAACAAACTTCTCTGAAACTTATATGTGCATACTCATGTATTGTAGGTTGAAGAGCAGCTAAATGCAAGAAATTCTAACTTTTCAGAAGTAATCAAAGCATTAGCAATAGGCCCTAATCCTCGAGGGAGAAGTTTCAAGGCTTATATGATTAATGGATTTCATTTTCGTACAAAGGCTTTCGAAACTAGTAGAACAACTCAAAATAGTGGAGTAATGCTTAGGGCAAAAACTACTAGCTATGCTAGTAGGAAAGATAGGAATCCAATTGCTGGAGAAATTATTTACTATGGAGTATTGAAAAATATTATTCAAGTACACTATAGTAATAGGATGAAGTTTGTTATGTTCAATTGTGATTGGGTTGATAATCAAAGAGGGAAAATGGAAGATTATTTCAAATTTACCTTGGTGAATTTTGATCATCTAATGTATAGAGATAATCAGATGTCGGATGAACCATTCATATTTGCTAGTCAAGCAGAGCAAGTATTCTATAGCAATGATCCAGTGGAACCCAAATGGCATGTTGTTCTGAAAATGAGTCGCAGAGATAATTATGATGTTTACTCTTCTTTGGATCAAGCAGATTCATATTCTTCTCAAACTTTAGATGATAATATTCCTATTAGGGATGAGGATAACGCTTGGGTGAGGGAAGATGTAGTTGTTGATGGAGCCATTGATCTTGGACAAGACGAAGAAGTTGTAGAGAATGATGAAACATATTAGGATTGTTTATTGTATTGTTAATCTTTAATATACATTTTTATTTATTATTGAGTAGAGACTTGTTTTTTAATTGTATATTTCTATTTCATTTTTATTCTTCATTTATGCTTGATGCATAATCAATTTTTGAGTATTAATCTGATTTATTTATAATTTAATAATTGGTCATCAATGTTTTCTTTTCCAAGTTCAGCTTCAAATGTGTAATTGATCTTTTTTGGCCTCTGGATTGATATGTTGATTTTTTTTCATTATAGGTCATCACGGCTAGACAAAAAAAGAAAGGGACAACCATGTTGGAAAAATTGAATGGTGATCAAACAAATGTGGTAAAAGGTAATATATCTCAAGTGCATCCTTCTACACGTGTAATAGAGAAACCGCAACAACAAAGGCCAAATAACATATTACGTCCAATAGTTCATCATCCACAAACAAGATCCAAGCATCAATCACAAGTTCAACAAGCATCAACATTGCAAGCTCAAACTTTGGAGCTCATTGATGAACTACAAAACTCGCAATCAATTGATCCACCTAATTCACAACCTGGATTAACCTTACCAAATTCAGGTTAGTTTATATTGATTTCCGAAGTGTTCAATTATTTTTAAAATTTCTTGTATTATTTGTCACCTCTCTTTGTTGGTTCTTTTTTTACTTATTGTAATTTATAAGTCTTTTACATTTGTTGAATTTCTAGAAGAAACTAATAATGGAGTGACTAAAAAACGAGGAAGAGGCCCTGCTCAGGGTAATTTATCTCAAGTGCATCCTCCCACACGTGTACTAGAGAAACCACAACAACAAAGACCAAATAATATGTTACGTCCAATAGTTCATCGTCCACAAACAAGATCCAAGCATCAATCACAAGTTCAACAAGTATCAACATTACAAGCTCAAACTTTAGAGCTCATTGATGAACAACAAAATTCACAATCAATTGATCCACCTAATTTACAACCTAGTTTAACCTTGCCAAATTCAGGTTAGTTTATATAGATTTCTAAAGTGTTCAATTATTTTTTAAATTTCTCGTATTCTTTATCACCTCTCTTTGTTGGTTCTTTTTTACTTATTGTAATTTACAAGTCTTTTACGTTTGTTGAATTTATAGGAGAAACTAACAATGAAGTTACTAAAAAGAGAGGAAGAGGCCCTGCTCAAGGGGATTTACATGCAGGTGAAAAGTTAATAGTAGATTTCAACGAATCATTCCAGGCTATTGGACCGAATCCAGGGAAGTATTCATCATTGCTTGGTCGAATTGCTCGTAATGGTGTCCAAGTTCCCTTAACATATGTGGAATGGTTTGACATGCCCACACATGTTACAGATTATATCTGGAATGAAGTTCAAGTAAGTTCTCCATTTTTGCTCTATTATTAATCATATCATATGACCAATATGACAAAGCAATGTTTCTAACCTAGTTATAATAATTGTTTCTAAATATTTTTTAACTGTTCATATATCTCCTATAAATTATATAGGAGAGCAGTAATGCCCCTCTGGCACATAAGTCTGTATGTCTTAAATCTGTTGGCGACAAATGGAGAAAGTGGAAGAATCAAATTAAAACTGATTATTTTAATGGAAACACGTATGACCAATTGTTAACCAATGTTCCTAATCGTGTTGAACCTGAGCAATGGAGGATTCTCATCGAGTACTGGAGTACAGACAAATTTCAAGTAATTTCTTGTCTCAAATAACATTGTTTATGTTTTTTAATTATTGTCATTATAACCTGTTCAAAAAATCTCTACTTTTTTTGTTTTTAAGGAAATTTCAAAGAAAAATGCACTCAATAGAGAACTTGCGGGGCCAATACATAGGACCGGAAGGACTTCGATGCCTAACTTCAAAATAAAAGTATGTATAATTATAATATACTATATTTTTCTGGTAACAAATTTATAAAGATTTGTCATTTTTATATAGTTGGCAGCTGATGGAAAGTCAACTGATCCCTTAACAACATACATTGAGGCTCGTTCTAAAAATGGAGTTCCAGCTGATGTCGAGACTGCAAATTTAATAGTAAACACATTCATTTACAATTCTTATATTATTTAGACATTATCATTTTGCTTACTTGTGAAGGATCTATATTTATTGATGTTAATAAACATCTAGGGTCAAATGCAAGAAAAGTTATCAGCGGTACCTATTGAGGATCAAACACCTGAGTTTAGACAGAAGATTTTCAATAGTTTCATGGGAAATCAAAGTCATGGTGATGTTCGCACTATGGGTTTAGGTCATAGTCCTTCTGATATGCGTACTCACCCTTTGTTATCCAATGAACATTCAAATGAGTTAATAAAAATAGCTACGGAGAAAGCTGTAGTAGAGTGTATGAAAGTAGTGACTCCTATTCTAAACCAAATGAAATCTCAAATAGATAAACTTCAATCAAAGTTAGAGAATCATGAATCCCCATTGACTCATCTTGGTATGGAATCCAGTGAATTTAGAAATCAAAAGGTATCTTTACTTCATTTAAATAATTGACTTTTATAATGAATTTTGATAGTTTTGTGATACATACATTATTTTTTATTTAGGTTGCAGATAATATTATTTCACATGAACAAGGATTGTATAACCAACAGGTACATTGGTAGTTGTTTTCATATTTGGTGATGTAGTAGTGTACATATTTTTAAGTTGTAGATAAATTTATTTTATAGGTGCAACAACTTGAAAGGCACAAAGATATTGACAAACACATAAACCATCATTTCTTATTACGAGATGAAGAGGTTTGTTTAACTTGGGGTTGCTTATGTTGTATATATATATAGTTGCAAGAAAGAGGATTATGTGTTAGATGATGAGATTTCTTATTGAAATGTTCTGTTTATTGATTTTTTTAACAATATATATTATAAATCATCTTTACCTCTAATAAGAGTTTTTTTTTATGTTCAGGATTCTGGTGAAGAAGGATTATAGAAGTTATCTCTAGATCACGAGGAGTTGTTCTTTAGACTTTCTTTTATATAACTTTCATGGGAACAGTTGTTTTTTTTTTTTTTTGGATGAATGTTGGATGTACTTCAAATAATGATTATAGAATTTTATATTGTGGATATCATTTTTAATTTATAAAAAGAGAATTTTTTTCTTTTGTTTTGAAATGACAATTTATTAGATTTAATCTAGATTAATTAATTTGTATAATAAATGTTCTTTAAAGATTATTAATTTTTATCATAATTGTTGCATTTAACAAGTTAAAATATTAGGGACAGTAATTTACTGTCTTCACTTCTATTTGAGACAGCACATTACCATCTCAAATTAGTGTCTTTAGTTTTTTTCACAGGATAAGACACAACA
Source organism: Zingiber officinale (assembly GCF_018446385.1). Classification (NCBI taxonomy): domain Eukaryota; kingdom Viridiplantae; phylum Streptophyta; class Magnoliopsida; order Zingiberales; family Zingiberaceae; genus Zingiber; species Zingiber officinale. The sequence continues at coordinate 88,862,288 of NC_055994.1, read as the reverse complement.
TTTGAGACAAAACAATAACTGTCTTAAATACTTTTGAGACAATTAAATAACTGTCTCATCACTGTCTTAAATAGCATTTGAGACAGTACAACTGTCTCAATAGTTTTTTGAGACGCTTGTATTAGGGACGACTACATTACTGTCTCATCACCGTCTCAAAAACATTTTGAGACAATAAATTTATAATTTAAGACATATTTTGTTGTGTCTCAAAAGCTTAGTTTTCTAGTAGTGGAGAAAGAAAAAAATATATTATGATTGAATTGGTGTTGCACCAATTCAGATTAGTTTGCTAAAAAAACTTTCCAAAGAGGTAATTATACCAATTTGGATTATGTTGAAAAGCTAAAAAAATGAAAAGAAAATTACCCCCTTTGCCTGACTGGTAGTTGCACTAAATCAGAGTGGTACCCTTTCCCTGACTTATGGATCGTGACACACGTGAGAGGGGGGGGGGGGCGGTGAATTACTTGGTTTTAAAAACACTTTTTTCGGTTTTAAAAAACTTGAGTACGCAGCGGAAAGTAAAAGAAAAGTAACAAGAAGAACACAACTGATATTTTACTTGGTTCGGAACTTTCGGCGACTCCTACTCCAAGGCCCAAGTCTCATGGATCTATCGATGGGCAATCCATTAAAAATCTCTTCCGGTACCCCAGAAGAGAGAATCGAGTACAAAAGGTTAGGTCAAGTGCAACACACTCACTTGTCCTTTGATAGTCATTAAGTACAAAAGAAAACGTTACCAACACTCTTTATGGATTAAAATGAGAGTTCTTCTTGTGCTGATGTCTATCTGCCGGGCGCGACTGGAACTCCTCGGATTAGTCGTCGGGCTCAATAGCTTCGTAGTAGAGTCGTAACAGCAACCGAAAGCAGCCGGAGGCTCAAATGTGTGCGTAATAGCTCATATGTAGTTGTTGTCCTAAAGCCTCCTCGAGACTGCCTTATCAAAAGCTTGAAGGGTGCTTCCCATAAGCATGGACGACGCCTCCAATGGGATAGAATTTTATCCCGGCTTCGCTGCTCCTTATCTATGAACCGATCAAATTTTATCCATGGAGGGCGCCTTCCATAGCCATGGAAGGTGCCTTCCACGAACAGTACCGAGGCACCTTCCATAGCCATGGAGGGCACCCTCGGGTACTGTTCACCTAAATGCAGCTTTGCTTCCTTGCCCTGCAACAAATATGTTAGTCCAAATACCCTACAAGACAAGTGTTGACACAAATATAATAAATAGAGTAATTAGTTCCTGTCCTCTCAAGATCATGAACTAGTCAAGGTCTTAGTCTAGGGGTCCTAAATGGTCCTAGACTGGACCGACGCCTACTGACCCTCAATTGGGATGCGTCCTCACAGTCACTTTCCTCCAGTGACTTACCTTCACTTACCGTTTACCAGACATCTGGCTAGCCCGTCAACCAGTCTAAACTTCATGCCAGCTATCCGGTCAGCCCGTCGACCTAGCTGGATTTTGTGCTAAATATCCGATCAGCCCATCGACCTATCTGGACTTCATGCTAGCTATCCGGTTAACCCGTCGACCTAGCTAGGCTTCGCACCAGCTATCCGGTCAGCCCGTCGACCTAGTTGGATTTCTCCTGCACACTCAATTAAAGTGTTAGATCATAACAAAACTAACTTAACTTACTTTGTCAATTATCAAAACCTGAGTTAGACTGTTAGTACTAACTGCACCAACAATAACTTTAACTATTATTGAATAATAGGACACATAATCTATCAATTCGAATCTCATACAACTACAAGTTCAACTTTAAAAGGTCATAACTTTTGATTCAAATTGAATCATAGGATACACAATATATCAAATCAAAAATCTTTGAATGAGCTTTGATTTGATATATTGTACGTCTCATAATTCAACCTAAATCAAAAGTTATAGTTTCTTAAAGTTATAACTTGCAGTTGTAGCAGTTAAGATTTCATAGATGCTACAATGTGTTGTTGATCTTCAGAAGATGAGCAACAACGTGTTGCTGAACTTCTGAAGACTAACAACATGGTCTTTTGCAGACCAACAACCATCAGCCAACTTCCTTTTAAAAGTGGTTGATGGATCTAGAGATATTTGATTCACTCCAAATAAAGTCCTATGTGCTCGGCTTAGTCGCCTTATTACACCCATAATGTCAAACATAATTATGATACACTATATTGAGAGGAGCAATATTTTTCAACTTGATTCCAGTATGATAAATTTTTTGAGCATGAAGACCAGCAACAATGTTGTTGCTGACTTAAATTTTAAGAGACCACAACTTTTTGACAGAGATTGAACTATTGGATGCACAAAATATCAAATTGAAGTTTGTTTAGAGATATTCGATTTGATATATCCCAAATGGTCATAGACTAGACCGACACCTATTGTCCCTCAACTAAGACGCGTCCTCACAATCACTCTCCTCTAGTGACTTATCTTCACTTACCGTTTGCTAGACATCCGGGCAGTCCGTCGATTAGTATGGACTTCGTGCCAGCTATCCGGTTAGCCCGTCAACCTAGCTGGACTTCGTGCCAGATATCCGGTCAACCCATCGACCTATTTGGACTTCGTGCAGCTATCCGGTCGGTCCATTGACCTAGCTGGGCTTCGCACTAGCTATCCGATCGGCCCGTCGACCTAGTTGAATTTCTCCTGCACACTCAGTTAAAATGTTAGATCATAACAAAACTAACTTAACTTACTTTGTCATTCATCAAAACCTGAGTTAAACTGTTAGTGTTAACCGCACCAACAATAACTTTAACTATTATTGAATAATAGGACACATAATCTATTAATTCGAATCTCATACTACTACAAGTTCAACTTTAAAAGGTCATAACTTTTGATTCAAATTGATCATAGGATACACAATATATCAAATCAAAGATCTTTGAATGAGCTTGATTTAATATATTGTACGTCTCATAATTCAACCTGAATCAAAAGTTATAGTTTATCAAAGTTATAACTTGCAGTTGTAGCAGTTAGGATTTCATAGATGCTACAATGTGTTGTTGATATTCAGAAGATGAGCAACAATGTGTTGCTGAACTTATGAAGACTAACAACATGGTCTTTTGCAGACCAACAACCATCAGCCAGTTGCCTTTTAAAAGTGGTTGATGGATCTAGATATATTTGATTCACTCCAAATAAAGTCCTATGTGCTCGGCTTAGTCTCCTTATTACACCCATGATGTCAAACATAATTATGATACACTATATTGAGAGGAGCAATATTTTTCAACTCGATTCAAGTATGATAAATTTTTTCAGCATGAAGACCAGCAACAACGTTGTTGCTAACTTAAATTTTAAGAGATCGTAACTTTTGACAGAGATTGAACTATAAGATGCACAATATATCAAATTGAAGCTTGTTCAGAGATATTCGATTTGATATATTGTGTGTCCCATGATTCAACCTGAACCAAAAGTTACGACCTCTCAAAATTTATCTAGTATACATATTCTAGCAGCTACAAAACTGTAGCGTCTATAACTACAAGTTTAGATTTAAGAGGACATAACTTTTGATTTAGACTAAACCCTTGGATGAACAATATATCAAATTAAAGATATTTGAACATGCTTTGATTTGATATATCATATGTCCGATAATTCAATTCGAATCAAAAGTTATTGCCTCTTAAAGTTATAACTTGTAGTTATAGTAGCTACAATTTTGTAGCTGCTACAACGTGTTTGCTGATTTCTTAAGATCAGCAATACCAAGAGTTTTTAGTCTCTTGAAGATTAACAATACATTATTGATGACTTAACCATTGGACACATAAACCATTGAACACATAATATATTAAATCGAAGATCTTTGAACTATTTAAGATGTTATTTGATGACCATAACATAAAATTACAATAATAGTTTTATTGAGTTTTACAACAATAATACACTAGAAGAGTATAATAATTTAGACAAAGGAACAATTAGCAGTATAAATAATTTGATATTAAAAAAATAAAAAATTTGATATCTTCGGAAAAATAGAAATCCAAGGAACTCATTTATGTTGTTGGTTAGTGAGTATGCTCCCTTATAATGCACTTTTAACATCATTTATCATACTTGAATCGTGTTGAAAAAATTCGTTGCTCTCAATATTGTGTATCACAATGGTGTTTGACGACATTAGCGTAATAAGAAAATTGAGCCGAGCACACATATGACTTCATTTGAAGTGAATTTGACATATCTAGGTCCATCAACCACTTTTGGGATGAAATCGGCTGATGGTTGCTAGTTTGTAGAAGACTATATTACTGGTCTTCATAAGATTAGCAACATGTTATAGCAGCTATGAAATCATAGTTGCTACAACTACAAGTTAGAACTTTGAGAGGTCATAACTTTTGATTATGGTTGGATTATGGGATGAATATCAAATTGAACCTCATTCAAAGATTTTCGATTTAATATATTGTATGTCTCATGGTTCAATTTGAGTCAAAAGTTATAACCTCTTAAAGTTTACTCAACATATATGTTATAACAGCTACAAAACCGTAGCTGCTACAACTACAAGTTCAACTTTAAGAGGTCTTAAGTTTTGATTAGGATTGAACCATAATATATCAAATTAAAGCTTATGCAAAGATATTTGATTTGATATATTATGCATTCTATAGTTTAACTTGAATCAAAAGTTATGACTTCTCAAAGTTATAACTTGTGGTTGTAGTAGCTATAATTTCGTAGCTGCTACAACATGTTGTTAGTCTTTAGAAATTCAGCAACAAAGATCAGTAACAACGTGTTGAAGCATAAATTTTGAGAGCTTATAATTTTTGACAGAGATTAAACCACAAGGCACACAATATATCAAATCAAAACTTATTTAGAGATATTCGATTTGATATATTATATGTTCTATAATTCAATTTGAATCAAAAGTTATAACCTCTAGAAGTTATAACTTGTAGTTGTAGTAGCTACGATTTCGTAGTTGCTATAATGTGTTGCTGGTCTTCTAAAGATCAGCAACACAAAGAGTTTTTGGTCTTCTGAAGATCAGCAACACATTAATGTTGATTAACCATTGGATGCATAATACATCAAACAAAGATATCTAAACAATTTGTGATGGTGTTTGACGGTTATATCATAAAATTATAATAACAGTTTTATTGAGTTTTACAACAATAATATACTATAAGTATAATAATTTATACAAAACAACAATTAACAGTATAAAAAAAATTTGATATTAAAAAAATTATAGCAATAATTAAAGATCTTTGAATGAGCTTAGATTTGATATATTATGTGTCATGTAGTTCAATCCAATCAAAAGTTACAACATCACAAAGTTATAATTTATAGTTGTAGCAGCTATAATTTTGTAGTTGCTACAACGTGTTGATGATCTTCGAAAGACCAACAACAATGTTGTTGCTGATATAAACTTTAAGAAATCATAACTTTTGACTGAGATTGAATTACAAGACACACAATATATCAAATCAAAGATCTCTGAACAAGCTTTGATTTGATATATAATATATTATACGTCCCATGGTTTAATATCAATCAAAACTTATGGTTTTCAAAATCAGCAATAATGTGTTGTTGACTTAATCTTTGAAAGATCATAATTTTTTACTCAGATTTAACCATAAGGCACATAATATATCAAATCGAAGATTTTTGAATGAGTTTTGATTGATATATTGTGCTGCTCATACTTTAATCTCAGTTAAAAGTTATGATCTTTTAAAGATCAATAGTAAAATTAGCAACACAATAAATTACATTACTGATTATTTAGCAATATAAAATCAGCAACACAAGCAACACAATGTTGTGTTGCTGATTTTGAAAGATCAACAACAATGTTGTTACTAAATTAAAATTTGAGAGACAATAACTTTTGACTTACATTAAATCACGAGGCTTACAATATATTAAATTGAAGATCTCTAAATGAACTTCAATTTAATATATTATGCGTGTCGTGGTTTAATCCTAGTCAAAAGTTATGATCTTTTGAAGATCAATAGTAAAATCAACAACACAATGTATTGTGTTATTGATTTTTCAGCAGTATAAAATCAACAAATATCTTTGGAGATCTTTAATTTAATATATTGTATATCTTGTGGTTCACCAAGTCAAAAGTTATCGTCTCTTAAAGTTTAAGTCAACAACATTATGTTGCTGATTTTTAGAAATCCACAACACAATGTTGCCGATTTTTTAAAATCAATGTCGTGTTGCTTATTTCGGAAATCAACAATACAGTGTTGATGATTTTAAAAAATTAGCAATAATGTGTTGCTGACTTAAATTTTGAGAAACCATAACTTTTAGTTTTAGGAAATCAGCAACACAGGCCAACAATACAAGTGTTAATTTTTGAAAATCAACAATACCATGTTGCTATTGATTTTTAGAAATCAGTAACATGGTGTTGCTAATTTTCCGTATGGCTGATTTCTGGAAACCAACAACACAAGTGTTGGTGGTTTATTTTTACGATCCTATTTATGTTTATTATTTTTATATATTACATTGAAACTATATATAATATCTGAAGATAATGTAGTCTGTGATTTAACTTTTCAATTAATAATCTTCAGCATTCTCTACGAGCTCCTTAAGATAAACAAACAAAGCACTCAAAAGATAATACAACCAATCTTCTTTTGATAAACAGATAAAAAGGCACCGAACATCCATTACGGATCTCAAACATAGATGTTGACATCAATGAAGATTGAACATTCTACCTAATATTTGTTTAGTAATGAACTCTGATAGTAGCAAAATAATAATGGAATAATTTTAAAGGAAAAAAATAATTGATAGATAATAAGTTGCAAAACATCGAATTTTAGAAGCTCAAATTGGAGCTTTTAACAAACCATCACTTTCTTCTCTCGTCCATTAACCAAATCATTTTGCAAGCCAATGTCAATCTCCCCATGTTCTTTACACCCTTCTTCCTCAGGCTTCTCAATTTCCATTTTCATGGTACCCCACTACTTCTTCACCCTCTTTATCTTCATGTTTCTTCATGACAATTTCCGGCACTCTAGCACCACCAAGCTCGTTCTTTTCGTTACCAAGACGTAATCTTTTCTTCTTCAGCTCATCGAATCCACATCCATTCGAATCAATACTCACTTTTGGAAAATCGACGTCCTTGCCCTTCGTGTCCAAGTCGACCCAACTAGGGGTTTTCGAATCATCTATCGCTGCTGCCTCAACCGTCTCCTCATCATGATCATTTCCATCAAAGGAGGTGCCCTTACAGTGCTCCTCACCCGAATTTAACATGAAGTAGTTGAGCACAATGAGTCGGTTGTTTTAGTCGTGCTCTTGTGAGAGTTTCCAATTGTCCTCATCGATATAGGAGCCCATCAAGATCTCTTAGTCACGGAACTTGAGATGACCTTCCATGACGGGCACAACTCTCAAGTGTAGAAAGACGAGGAGGTAGAGTGGGAGGAGAATGAGGGAAACATGGTGTTATGATACTGATTTTAAGATGAACAATTATAAAGGAGGGAGGAGGATAAATGGGAAATGAACTCAATAAGACTTCAACAATTCCAAAACAAGTACTGAAATGGAAAAAAAAAAACATAGATAAATGGGAAATGAACTCAATAAGACTTCAACAATTCCAAAACAAGTACTGAAATGGAAAAAAAAAAACATAAAACCACCCGCTTTTGGTAAATTGCCGAAAAAAAAATACCGGAAAAGATTTTTTTTAATGTTTGACTGCTAGATAAGGAAAACATTCTTTTTTTCCCCATGGTCTAGCAAATGTGGCAACGGCAAAGTTCTTGGGGTCAATTAAGCAAATGGCTAGTAGCTAGCAATTCGCCGTTGCAGATAACGCAACTCGAGGGATGGTGACGGCATGCTTCGGCGGAAGCGCCGCGTCGACGTCCCTCTCGCGCTCCGCCCTCTGCCTCCGCCGGCTTCCCCTCGCATGTCGCTTCCCCTCTTTACCCCCCTTCCTGCTCCGACCTTTCTCTCCCATTCGAGCGGCGTTAAGAAGCACCGGGCTCGCTGCCTCCCGCCGCTGCGCCGATAAAAATCCCGAATCAAGAGCTAGAAAGTCGATCTTCCCGGAGGAAGATTTCGTGGTTGCCAATTTCTATAAGTTCGTCACCATCGAAGATCCCGAGGCCGTGGTTGCTAAGCACCTCGATTTCCTCCAGGTCTCGTTCTTCTCTAAACATTTCCTTGATATGTTTTTATAGTCTGTATTAGAATACACTAATCCTACACAATGAATAGCCAATCGTTTATTATAATATAGAGAGAATGCTAAATACCCGGTGGCATTGCCTTTATGGTACCAGGAATGGGATATTCACGGTCGCATATACATCAATGAGCAAGGAATTAATGCGCAGGTGCCTTTTACATATATTTTCTTTTTTCATATAAGAACGATGTAAATCTAGAGCATCTGTGGTTTCCCTCAACTTCTATGTTTTGCATGCTCTTCTAATCAGTTTTAATGATTGATAAATGTCTGTTAATGTTATTATCCTCTTGTGAGCTGCGTATTACACGAAGTACATAGGGTATAAACATGTAATTGAGAGTAAACCTCATATCTAATTATTGTTCGTGGCAGAAACGAAATTAAATAGTGTACACGCATGCAATTGAGAGGAAACCTCATATGTTAGATTATTGTTCATGGAATTCTGCCGGCGTCACCTTACATTTTCTGAAAGTAGACAAGGGAATGTAGTAAAAAAAAGTAAATTGATCAGAAAACATTTTATTTATAATGGGCCGATCTGCACTCAAATGTCCACGGCTCTGATGAATGTCTCCATGGCACTGACTAGTCAGAAACTTAGTTCATGGGGTTGGGAAAGTGATAAAATTTGTTTTCGTTACATCAATGCAGAAGAATGCAACTACTACATACCTGATTGACAGATATATGACACTTGCTCAGAGAACATCCAGTCAAATTTCTTACTGCTTTACCATGGTCTCAACCTGGAATATAAATTTCCCCTATTTATTAATCTAAAACTGAATAAAAATCTGATGAACTAGATTTTTCAGTTTGGTTCGATGAAGCATTCTTAAAAACAAAGAAAGTGCTTTGCTTTGATTTGTGAATGCAACAAAGACAACAACGCATGATTTGCTTGCATGCAAAATGTTTTACATTCCATAGCAATTTGAATCATTTTGAAGCTGACTCTTTGACTTTTTACTCATCTTAAGCTTTTGTTGGATCATTGACATACTATTTTTGCAGTATAGTGGTCCAAATGGAGATGTTCTGGCATACACAGATTGGGTGAAGAAAGATCATAGATTTTCTAATCTATTGGTCCAAGTTTCACCAGCTTGTGATGGCCATGCTTTCCCTCGATTGAAATTGCGATACAAACCATCACTTGTACAGGCAAGCGATTTTTTTCCTCTAGATTTGTCTTTTCATTTGCTTTGGCACACAGTGCTCTTAATCTGTAAGGTGGCTCTGATATTTAAATTTTCTTATTTATTAATAAAAATGCTCTGTGATTATTTTGTAATCTATTGGAAATTTGATTACCCCATTAATTTAATTTGAAAATTTTTCCTCTCTCTCTTGGGTCTTGATCTTGTAACAAAAAATTCAACTTCATAATGCAGTTTATCTCCTAATGAAAATTTTTTTCTTCTAGATTTCTGCAATATCTTTTAGAAGTTCCACTTTTTTCCAAGCAACTTGTAGTAAGCTGTAATATTCAACTTATTTATATTCTAACCTTTCACCCCTAAATATCTAATATTTCTTTAGATGGAAGGTGGCACTGCCCATCTTCCTCTAGTAGATGATGCTATGAGAGCTCACCCATTGACTCCATCTGAGTGGAGGGAAAGACTGCAAGCTATGGATGACTTTGGCATATCAACAAGCAAAGCGGATAGCCAGGGATCTGTTAGGAAACACCTACTTCTGGATGTGAGAAATGGTAACTCTTATTCATTGTTGTGCACACTTGAAACATTCCAATTACATAACTTGTGTCTCAGATAAAGTAGGATGTTGTCTCTGCACAAAACTGAGTTGTAAGATATGATGCTCTGAACTATTTAAAGTTGGTATAAACAGTTGAGTACGGCATCAACAAATAATCTACATCCACTTATCAAACACGTAATGTTTTGAGAAGCTTTGAATTGCTTTTAGCATCATAGGAATTGTTTAGAGTAATGGTGAAAATTATAAGGTTTGCTTACCTTATATAGTCCCCTCTACTTGTGTATATATATTTATTTTAAAACTTGATGCATTACACTCTATACTATATGATATTTACAATTAGTTACCTTGGTCCATAATCCTCACCCTTAACCTAATTCAAATATATTGTGGAAATTCAACTTGCTACAAATATATTTGGTTCTAGGATTCTTTGATGATTTGATTAGCAAACTACCAATTTATCATTGAAGTCAAAAAATGAGTGAGAGTTTTATTGGATTATACCTTCTATCTATGGAGGTGATATCAATTTCAATATGTTCTGGTTCTCATGAAAATTGGATTCAAGATTATTTGTGTGGTGGATTGATTATCGTAATACAATTTTATAAACTTTATTGGATGTATGTCCTAACTTGCTTATCAATTATTTGATGACTTTGATCCAAATGATCTCACATGTTACTGGAGTCAATTTTATCTACACTCGGTTCTTGTTCTTCTAGGAAATTAGATTACCTTAAAAGGGCAGTCCGGTGCACGAAGCTCCCGTTATGCGGGGTCCTGGGGAAGGATCCATTATACGTAGCCTTACCCTGCTTTTTGCTAGAGACTGTTCCAGGATTCGAACCCGTGACCTTTTGATCACAAAACAACAACTTTACCGTTGCGTCAAGGCTCCTCTTCTGGAAATTAGATTACCTTGTAGAAAACTATTGTAGTATGGTGCAGAACATTTATCTATTAAAGAACTTGTCTAATCAATGTCAATCTGCCTCTGATGGTACCGAATTCGAAATTCAGATATCGTGTTTCGACACCTCTATGTGCAGCGGAATTTTAAAATTTTTTTATGATTTAACAATTAAATCAAAAGAGTGTTCGTATGGATTTTTAAACAAACATAAGCATGATCTTTATCTAAGCATGCATTACAATCTAACTGTTGAAGTAAGATCCTATAAGCATAACAAAGATTAACTATCGTATGATTAATTCATATAATGCTAATTAATCATTTTATTTAGACATGCTAAACTATCTAAAATAAATATATTAGATCATTTAAGCATAATCTAAATAAAACTATTAGCATATGCATCAATATACATATGAATCATATTACAAGCATAAACATACTTTCCAAACAACCTGTGTTTGGGGATGACTCCAACTATTCCGGTTGTAACGAAATAACTCTTCGTTGATTGTCACGAGCTCGTACTTTCTTCGTCTAATGCGGTCCACGATCAAAGTCCTCTTTCCAACACCTGATCACGCTAACGATCAAGTGTCGTTTTTCGTTGAGATAGTTGAAACGTCTTCCTCGAAGATGAAGAAGGGGCTACCCAATTGCCCCTTCACAAAGGGTTGTCTGATAGCCCTCAACAGGGGCTATGTCTTCCAAAATTCTGCAAGAAGATGGGTGGCAACAATGCTTCTTGAAGAGGAGAAGCAACAATAAGGAGATGGGAATTTTCGATGGAAGAGAGAATATCTCTACCTTCTTTCTTTGGAAGGGGCTGCCGAAACTCTCAAGGAGAAGAGAGGATGTGGCTATTGAAACTCCAAGGAGAGGAAGCAAGACTTGTCCGAATTCAGCAAAAACAAGAAAATGTGTTGCTGCCATATCTTTTTCTCAAGCAAAAGGAAAGAAGAAGTTTTTCCCAAATTATCCAAGAGACAAAAAAAAAAAAACGTTGGCAGCACAACTCTTCAAAATGGATGAAGTGGTGGAAGTGGGGTTAATGGCTTCCATCATCTCCAAATAAAAAAAAACGTGGTGGGAAGGTGGAGGATAAGGAAAAAATCAAAATTAATTTTTTCTTTTCTTTTCATCTCATGTCACATTGAAAATGAAATCCTCTTTTCCCTTTTTTTTTTCAAATTTATTTCATGATACGTTGATCATCCAAGCCCCCTTTTATTTTCATAATATATTTTCTCCTCGTGATGCAAAACTTAATGTGATTGCATTTTCTCTTAGACTTGAACTTTCAAAGCCCATTGTCTCTTCTATCTTTGTCTATTGTGTTTTAAAAACCTTTCTAGAACCCAATAATGTGAGTCTCTTGTAATCATATCAACGATCCAATATCGTTGATGCAACAAACTCACTTGTTCACTATTACAATAATATAAATCTAATTTATAGAATTTATATGGAACTCTTCCACTCTTCTTTTTTCTATTGATTGGAAATCACTCAACATTAGATCATATCAAACTTTATTTGTCAATACACTATTTGATTACATCAAACATTATTCGTCAAATTCAACTACTTGAATTTAACTTTCTCAATGGAAAATAGAGAATATTGCAACCAATATTTGTGTGACTCTCAATGGTTCAAGGATACAGCTAGCCATGTTCACAACTCTTTGTGATTCAGGACTATCTTTGTCCTTTATTCGGGCATACCCTTAATAGTCTCATCTTATGATCAACTCCTTAATTATAGGATGTCAAAACTAATTCTGATTAACACCCAACGAATCATGGTAAGAGCGTTTAGCAGCACCGCCCCATGATTCCCTAATTATCACTGAATAGTGCCTGTAAGAACTAGTCGATTATGATTAATGTACAGTCCGGTCCCTTCATCTTATATATCCCGATCGAATCTACAACCATTGGTATATCGAGGATTGTATATTGATTCGACAACCATGTGATATATCTTATAGTGATATCGTATGTGTAACTAGGAAATTCCTTTCCTAAAGTACATCTTACAGCTCTGATTAGAGACTTCATATACTATAAAATAATATATTACATAGGATATCCATACCTGTAGGTGTGTGGTGAATCTCCGGCTACAATACACTGACTCATATATGTTTCATTACTACACTCAATCTCACCACCTGATGACTCTAATAGAATCGGTAAATGAGTCAAAGTATAGCCCCAACATATAGAGTCTTAGTGTTATTCCAGGTCATAAGGACTACTAGTGTACAACCACAACTAAAGACTTATCCACTCGATAAATGATAATCACTTGGAAAGTCTGTGTGAGGGATGTTCGATGAACTCATCATATGATCTGTATGTTTAAACATCTCTATGTCCTTACCAATGAAACATGGTACATTACATCACAGATGCTAGTCTCTAGCTCGAACGGTCTTTTATCCTTGTTTATTAGACGACCCAATTGACTAGAAATAAATTTAGAATATACAGTAAATATTGATGTATTTCCTGATGACCATTATATGTACTACAATATCTCACTATAGTATATTCAAGGACTTTATCTATGCATCTAGCATGGGTATAAAGATAAAATAAATGTCAAACTGAATTGAATTATATTAAATAAAGTTGCTTATTTACAAGAATCAATAAAGCCCTAGCCAACCATTGACTTTGCAAGACACCTACTCTAATAATAGCTTGAGACAAAAGATCTTGCTCAAGAGCATTCTTATGGTATTATAGAATCTTCAAGGTTGCCTCATAATAATGATTATGATAATCATACTAACTATAAATGAGATGTCATGCAGTATAATTCTTTGCTAATTCAATTTCTCTATCGGCCTTTTGTACTTCAGAATCTCATGGAGTCTTTGCTATTTGATCTCCGACACATAAGCCGCTTCAAGCGTATCAACTACATACTTCCTTTGAGAGTTGTAAATGCCTCCACTAAGAAACCTTCATGCCAAAAAAAGTATGACATATGTAATATCTTTAGCCTAAGAATGCTAATAGAGGTACTCCTCGGTCATGTGATCCTGATGGAATCATGATGATGTTGCCTACCTAGACAATAAGTATTTGGGCATCTTCTACTAAAAGGTGAGGTATTAGCAAGGTTCTAAAATTCACTAGGCACTAGTCGGATACCACACCAGTGCCTAGCGCCTAGGCCGCCTAGGCGAGGACTAGGCGTCGTTAGACGGATTTTATGGTATCAACATAAATTACATAATAAATCACATTATATAACTCCAACACAATAATATCAAATTTAAAATGAGTTCAAAATTACACAACTAATAAAATATCACAAATTTATTCTACTTTTCCATAATTTTCAACAACTTATTTTTCATTGAACACAAATTCAATATCATCATTATGACCCTCCTCTTCTTCAGATGCAAAATCATCCTCGTGAAGTTCTCTCACTCTAGAGCTTCTTCTGGTTGTAGATTTTCATTTGCTCCAGTTGAATTTGCCAAGTGATCCCAGAACCTGGTTCAACTTCATCATCTTCACCACCATCCACAATCCAACCTTGTGCATTTGAAGCATCTTTTGCAAGGACATCACCATTCCTTTCTTTCTCTCTTTTTTGTTTGTTCAACAATCTAGCATTAAATTGGACAAATACTGGATTGTTCAACTTGTTGACATCCAACCTATTTCTTTTCTTTGTATGAATCTTTAAAAAAAAAGAGAAAGTAAATATCGTAGTTAGTAAGATGAATATAAACTTTAAAAATTAGTACTTTAATTAAACTTAAAGTTTAAGCTTACTCCTTCAAATGCACTTTAATTTCTTTCACACCCAGATGAACTTATAGTTAATGAAAGTATCCTCAAAGAGACTCTTAGCAAGTTGGATGTGTGAGCACCGTAGGTACTCCACCATCCACATGAATCAAATGTATCATCATTTTTTTCACATGCTTTCCCAAATAACCCAGTCTTGTCTCTATATTTTGCATACTCCTTGTTAATAATTGCATCTTGTAGATCAAATTCATCGGCATGCAAAATTTCCATGCATTCAAAAATCCACGTCCCGGCCTTCTCATAAAGAGCAATAGAACTATCTTTATAGTAAAACTAGGGATTCATCAAAAAGGCAGTGGTACGCAATGATGTATCAAGTTTATCATTCATTTTTTACTCAATAATCATTATGATAGGTTGATTATTTGATTCCATGTTGTTCAGAGTCATCTTGATATCTTCTTTTGCTTGAAGAAACTCCCCATATAGAAATCTCATGGATGACTTTCTGTCTCCATCTACCAATAAAAAAACTCTTACCAAAAATATTTTCAAACAAAGTGTCACACCATTCCAAAAACTCATGCTCATTACAGTAGAGTAAGCCAATTTTCCTTTGTTTGTTTTAACCATTTATATTTCTCCTACATATCACTTGTAAACATGACCCTTAAACTAGATTTTTTTTTTTCAGTCCAACTTTGCAATGTGAGGAAATTTGATGCAAACCTGGTAACTCTTGGCCGGACTATGTCTCTCTTCTTCATGAACTTCTCATTAATGACAAAGTCTTATGGTGAGCATAAATAAAAAAGGGTAGCCCGTGCACGAAGCTCGCGCTATGCGGGGTCCCGGGGAAGGATCCATTGTATGCAGCCTTATCCTGCTTTTTGCAAGAGGCTGTTTCCAAGATTCGAACCCGTGACCTTTTAGTCACAAAACAACAACTTTACCGTTGCTTCAAGGCTCCCCTTCTAAGGTGAGTATAAATGAAAATGGTAAAAGACTTGGTTTGTTCAATAACCTTTTTATATTATGGAAGCTTGTCTATACTTTCAAGCATGAGATTAACAGTGTGAGTTGTACAAGAACTTCAAAAGATCCTAGACCATTTTTCTCACATCAATTTAGTTGCTGCCATATTGTTGGAGGCATTGTCAATTACAATCTGAACAATATTCTAATCTCTTATTTGTTCAACACATTTGTCAACATACTTAAAAATAAGTTCAGTTGCATGTGCCTTGTCTGAAGACTCCTTAAACTCTAAAAATGTAGTACCCTCCTTGCAATTAACACACAAATTTAGGATGCTTCTTCTTTTTCTATCACTCCATGCATCTGTCATGACTGAGCACCCATTCTTTACCCATTCTTTTTCATGTTTCTTTGCTTTGTTCTTTCGACTTCGGCTTTCAAAAGTGTCTCCCTAAGTTGATATTGAGTTGGAGGCTTAAATCATGGTCCAAATTGACCCATTACCAACATTAGTTTCTTGAAGCTATCATTATCAACAACATTGAATGAGAGTTCATTTTTATATACCCATCTCTAAATATATTGTCGAACTTGTTGAGTTCAAAGAGCCTCATTTATATTTGTTTGGCGAAACACTTTACTCCCACTTGAACTTACATTTTGTGGAGAAATCATCGATGCATATCTTTCCATGGGGCCAAGTGGAAGAGGTTTTTTAAATCTATCTATCCCTTTGATTTCATTACCTTCTTATTCATCTAGAAGAACATTCACTTCTGCTCTACGACTCTCTTCTTTCATTCTTTTGTTTTTCCTTCTATTTCTTCCGTCTAAAATAGCTTGTTTGCACTTATTGAGATCTTCTTGAGATGCTTTTTTGACAACTAGATACATTTCCAGATATATTTTCAATGTGTTCCTTGATCTTATAAACCCCATCTTACATTATTTTCTCACACAACTTGCATTTAATTTTGTCCGGGTTCTTAGGATTATTCAAAATCTCAAATTTTCATCCGATGTCAGTTGACTTTCTCCTAAGAATCTCATATTCAGGCTGAGTGATATATGTCGTTGAAGATGGAGGTCATGACATTGTTACCTATTGTTAATCACTTTATCAGTTAATTGTAATAACCCAAAAAGAGATTTAAGAATAAAATCAGCAACTTTGGAAGCTATGTGATTTAATCATCTGATTCATCTTATTCACCATTTTTCTCACAATTTTATTGAACCTTTGATATTTAAAAAGTAAAAGGTCATTGCTCCAACTTCAAAACTTCAATTGAATTCATAAATCACTTTAAAATTTATTTTTGTCTCAAGCTCTAATATTATTAGCCAAAAAAAATAACAAAACAAGATGCTTTAGCAAAAACATATTTTCTTTTCATTAAGAAAAAAAAACATAAATGACAGACTCACGTAGAAATTGAGTGAAGAAAAATCAAAATTAAAACAAATTATCTTTCAATTTGCAAATATCAAAATTAAAATAAATTATCTTTCAATTTGCAAGTATCAAAATTAAAACAAATTACCTTTCAACTTCAATGAATATTGCGAGTGTCTGATGAAATGACATTTCCAAAGGATGAGGCTTTGATCAATCTTCAATTGAATCCCTTCCAAGTCACTTAGTTGAGGAAAGATCAGACAACAAATTTTTTTTCAAATCGATTTCTCCAACCTTTAACTCTATGATTTCTCCAAAATGTGGACTTCTTCATTCGCTCTGATTTCTTTAGCTCTGGTTACTCAGTACGATGAAGATGAAGTTTGGTGCTTGCCTCTTGGGGAAGCCAACAAATCAATTTTCTTATTGAACCAAAGTTTAGGGCTTATAAAACTTAAGCCTAATTAAAAAAAGGTTGCATTTCAGTTTTTTTTAATTGGACTTTAAATTTAGGGCTTATAAAACTCCGCCCATGACGACTGATCATAGCCGGTCCTAAGCCTGAATAAAGGAGGTGGGTTGCGTTAGGTTGTCAGCTAACATTAAAACTATGACAAACATTCAATGAATGGATTCATTCAACTATTGTGCTAATGCTAGGTTATTTCCCGGAAGGAACGCGTTGCAGGGTCCAACTGTAATGTCTCGGCAATGACCGCTATATCTCTAGAACTCGGGTGTAGTGCTAAATATGTAAGAGTTCGCATTACAGAGTCCGACTGTAACGTATCAGCAAGGACTGCTACATCTCCATGAGAACTTAGGTGTAGTGTTAAATAGTCAAAAGTTCTCACACCATTGGTTAGATAAGAACACATATGATAGGAAAACTAATAATCTAAGATTTGGAACATGAAACATAGGAACCCGAGGTAGTAGATACGATGATTAGGAGAAAAATTAGTATTTTGTGTGTACAAGAGACAAAATGGGTAGGCGAGAAGGCAAAGATGATAGAGAACTTGGGTTTTAAGTTATGGTACGAGAGAGTAAAGCAAGAAATGGAGTGAGTATTATTGTAGAGAGTTCGTTAAAGGATGAAGTTGTAGGAGTAGTTAGAAAAAGGGATAGAATTATAACCCTTAAGATAATAGTAGCGAAAGAAACTATGAACATAATTAGTGCATATGCACCGTAAGTAGGATTAGATGAAGCTACAAAATCAAGATTTTGGGACGACTTAGATGAAATATTTTACCAAATGAATGATTTTAATAGGAGGTGATCTAAATGAGTATGTCGGAGTGAAAAATGAGGAATATGAGAGGGTACATGAAATTATGAGTTTGGAACGAGAAATGAGGAAGGGAAACTATATTAGATTTTGCGATAGTATATGACCTTATATTAGCTAATACATTTTTTAAGAAAAGAGACAAATACTTAGTCACGTTCAAAAGTGGGAATAATAAATTGTAAATTAACTTTCTTATGGCTAGGAAGAAGGATAGAAAGATTTATAAAGATTCTAAAGTCATCCCTAGATAAAGCTCAACTACCCAGCATAGGTTAGTAGTATTAGATATACGCAACATAGTATCAATAGAAAGAAAATATATATGATTCATAGAATTAAGTGATGGAAATTAAAGGATGGGAAACAAAATATATTTAAGGAGAAGGTAGAAGTACAAGCATTAGGTGAAATATATGATACTCTAATACAACATGAGATAAGACGATATCAAAATTGAAAATAGTAGCTAAGAGTGTATTCAGTGAGTCAAAGGGACATGCACCACTAAGTAAGGAATCTTGGTGGTGGAATGAGAAAGTACAAGAAAAAGGGAAGGAAAAACGAATAGCTTATAAAAAATTATATGTTTGTAAGAACGAGGATAATTTAAAAAATATATAATAGCCAAGAAAGAAGCTAAGAAAGTAGTGAGTGAAGCAAAGAATGAAACTTTTGAACGATTATATTAAAAATTGGATGCAAAAGAAGGTGAAAGAGACATTTATAGAATAGCTAAAGTGAGAGAAATGAAAATAAGAAATCTTATCCAAATAAAATATATTAAAGATGAATGTAATAAGGTATTAGTAAATGATGGAGAAATAAAAGAGCGGTGGAAGAGATATTTTCATCAATTTTTTAATGAATATTTAAGTCAGTGTTGTCAAAATCGAGAGTTTATGTAAAATCGTTAGAGCAGTCATAAAATCGGATCGTAAAATCGAATTGTAAAATCGTAAGATTTTATATTATACTTTAAATCAATTTTAAAAGAAACCTGATATATTCTTTTTAATTGATCATTAAATATTTTAATCCAAATTATAAGATAAATCTACATATAGAGCATTTTAACTCATATAATCATAAACTACTCATATTTAAACTTTTAAACAACCAAATACTCACCATGAAAATACAATATAAACATAAATTCAAGTCTAAACTTAAATCTAAAGATAAATAAAACACAAGATAATAAATTAATATAAATCATTTATAGACAAATGCAAATCTAAAATCATCCCAAAATGATATCATTTTGTCCAAAATAGTTCCCTTTTATTTACGACACAAAATTGATAAAATTATCTAAAAAATCATGTTTTTACAAGTATAAATGCGATTTTATGATTTTGATCCGATTTTACGATTTTGATCCGATTTTACTTTAATACACGATTTTATCACGATTTCACTCGATTTTCATAAGTAAACTCACAATTTTGTACGATTTTACGAGTTCACTCGCGATTTTGATAACATTGGTTTAGGTAAACAACTTAACTCAGGTAATTTAAGTAGGTCAAATGAGCATAGAAATTTTAATTTTGTTCGTAGAATTCAAACTTTAACAGTATAACAAACTTTAAATGGGATGTACAATGGAAAAGTCGTTGGACCAGATGATGATCTGATAGAGGTATAAAAGTGCCTAGGGAAACAAGGTATTGAATGACTTACAAAATTATTTAATATGATATTGAAAACGAAAAAAATGCTTGATCAATGGAGGATAAGTACTTTAGTTTCCTTATATAAGAATAAGGGAGACGTACAAAATTGTGCAAACTATAGGGGTATTAAACTAATGAGTCATACTATGAAATTTTTGGAAAAAGTAATAGAAAAAAGATTAAGGAAGGAGATTACAATGACCGAAAATCAATTTGGATTCATGCTTGGAAGGTCGACAATAAAAGTTATATATCTTTTTAGACAATTAATTGAAAAATATGAGAGCAAAAATAAGATTTACACATGGTATTTATTGATTTAGAAAAGCTTATGATAGATTCCCAAGAGAAATTATATGGAGAATTCTAGAAAAGAGAAGTGTTAGTGTAACATATATTGAACTAATTAAAGATATGTACGAGGATGTAACAACCAGAGTAAACACTTTAGGCGGATTAACTGAAGCATTTTAAATAAAGATAGGGTTAGATCAAGGATCAGCTCTAAGTCCCTATTTTTTTACACTAATTATGGACGAACTCATTGCGCACATTCAAGACGGTACCGAGGTGCATGTTGTTTGGGGATAATATTGTTTTGGTAGATGAAACACGTGAAGGAGTAAATGCTAAACTAGAATCTTGACAGAAAACTCTAGAAGGGAAAGATTTTAGGCTTAGTAAATTAAAGACATAATATATGAACTTTAAGTTTAGCAATATTAGAAGTAATGAGACAATTGTTAAGATAGGAGAGGACGAGTTACCCGGAACCGAGAGCTTTAAATGTTTAGGATCAGTTTTACAAAACGATGGAGGGATTGATAGAGATGTCATATATAGAATACAAGTAGGATGATTGAAATAGAGGGGAGCGTCGAATGTTTTATATGACCGTAAAGTATCTCTAAAGCTTAAAGGAAAGTTCTATAAAATCGTAGTTAAACCTGCTATGTTATATGGAGCTGAATGTTGGGCTATGATTCGAGCACATGAGCAGAAGATAAAAGTTGCAGAGATGAGGATTTTAAGGTGGATGTGTGAACATACGAGAATAGACAAAATAAGAAATGAGAGCATTAGAGCGAAAGTCGGAGTTGCATCTATTGAATGGAAATTCTGAGAGACACGTTTAAGATGGTACGGACATGTACTTAGACAATCAATAAATGCTCCAGTTAGGCGATGTGAAAGTATAACAAACACACATATCAAACGAGGAAGAGGAAGACCAAAAAAGACTTGGTTAGTAAAACAAGCTAAAATTTATTTAAGTATAGCTGATGATATAGTAGGAGATAGAGCTCAATGGCATAAAAGGATTCATATAGCCGACCCCACCTAATGGGATAAGGCTTGGTTGTTGTTATTGTTGTTGTTGTTGTTGTTGGACTTTAAATTTAAAAGCCCAAACTAAAAAAAAAATCATGAAAACGCTACACTATTTTCGCGTCACCTAGACGATTCGACCGATTAGTCGGCGCCTAGGGGTGCCAAGGACGCCTAGGGGTGCCAAGGCCGCCTAGGCTAACCGATTAGCATGTTTTCAATGCGGCAGGCTGGTGCCTAGCGTTTAGGCGGCCGCCTGGGCCAATTTTTAGAACATTGGGTATTAGTGATCTATCAAGCTCTTGGTCATTTTAAACTAAAAAAGTGCATAGCTATTTTTTTTCAAATTAAGCCCCTGAAGATTGCACCAGTTCATGCAAAGCATTTTTTTGCTTGCACACTAGGTCAAAATTTCATCCATGATGCTTCACCATATTAGACTTCCTTAGTAAGACTACCATGAATGAAGATGTTCTTATTGTGAAGTTGATAACACAGTTGCCACTTGAGCAAAAGGCGATCAAAAGTAATTTTGGCCTCAGGAAAAAATAAATATAGTATCCTAAAGAAAGTGCTGTGTGAGGAACTCATCCGTGAAAAGCAATGGATGCCTGCATTGTTCAAACAATAACAACACAGTTTGGGATTAAGACAGCCTGGTGTGTAATTTAAGAATTTTGCCTTTTCCCTTCCATGTGTATGACCATTTATGGCATTTTACTCGCCCCCACGGGCGGGATCAGCCGGTTATGACATGGTATTCTTGCATCATGAGTCGGGAGGTCAAAGGTCTGCGGCAGCAATTGCGATAACATCAATATCTGTCCGTGCTAAACACCTAAGACCGCCATGTCATAACTGGGCCCGTATTCACCGTGATTTACTCCCTCTCATACTTGTGGGGCCGGGGTGAGGGGGCCGCTGGGTTGGCGGTTCCAACCTTTTGCATCATTTATGGCATTTTACTCTTTTTAATTTCATAGAATGCTGTTTATATATTTGTGATCCATATCTTTTTTTGCTTTTTGCATGCTTGCTTATTTTTTTTCATGCCAGTTGGATTTGTCACATCTATGCAGGCTATGAGTGGGATATTGGTCATTTCCAAGGAGCACAAAGACCTAATGTCGACTGTTTTAGAAGCACATCTTTTGGACTCTCAAATGTAGAGGTATGTTCGCCTTTTAGCTAATACATTTTATCTTAATTTAGTTCCAGAACTGACCAAATGTTAGCATAGTCACCTTCAGATACAAAACAATTTTGTCATTGTTTGGTTAATTTGTACACCCCAGTTAATCTGATAGCATTAAGCATGTCAAACGTCAGTAGTTGCTTTCTAATGGCAGCACCAAGCATACAATCAATTCTGTTGTGTGCTTACCTAATGTAGATATTTGTACTGAAAATTTGTTAGCCACCTTATTTAATTAGATTTATTGCCTCAAAAGATAAAAGGACAAATGCCTTAAAAAGCTCCTATTTTTCTAATTAGCCTGCATCATTTTTTTTTTACAAAATGGAGAGAAATTATCCTAGGGGTATATTTTGTTTTTGTTTTGAAAAGGGAGCCTTGCCAGAGCATTTTTAAAAAAATAGGGTCTTGTTAGGACATTTGCCCAAGATAAAGCAGCTTTTGGGTAAATCTTTTTTGTTTTCATCTTCATCTTCACAAATATATTATTGATTTACTTTCGTGTTACAATTACAATTCTCGCTTGGACCACCTATCAATCTTCCCAAGCCAAGCCAAAGACACAACATGAATGAGAAACTCCCTAATATTTTTTCTATTACTAATCTCCACGTCGACAATATTCATTAAATGTGACGGAAAAAATAGTAGAGTTTGATGATATTACACACAGACATGAGATCCATATAAAAACCTTCCTTATCTGTCCTGCTTAGAGAGTGATGATGTGGTCTGTAGGAAAAACTTAGAACTTCATACACAACTACATAGTTAAGACAATGCTGATAATTTATGTAAACAGCTGCAATTTTATCCCTTTGGTAGTTCTATTCTCCATTTTTCAAACTCATTTTGCATCTTCTGCATCCAGGTGGCCTCCTCTGATCCTTTAGCTAAAATCGACAAGGAAAACACTGATATACTGATGTATTGTACTGGTGGCATAAGATGTGATGTGTATTCCACAATTCTTAGGTACCATATTGTTCTTGCTTACACTGCTCATGTGAAATACACAGCCTTCTTGAGTTATGACTATTCTCATCGGTGTCCTCATTTATCTGACTTCTTATTTCATATTGCAGACAGAAGGGTTTTCAAAATTTATACACTTTAAGTGGTGGAGTCTCAAATTATTTGAATACTGAAGGTTCAGCTGGATGGATGGGTAACCTTTTTGTTTTTGATGCACGCCTGTCCTTACCTCCTTCCTTCTACAAGCCAGGGGCCAATGACAGTGCCTTTGCAAAACCTGAACTGGTGCATGGAAATAGTGCATTTGCCAGGTGTTATGTATGTGGATCAAAGTTGCTGGAATATCGACACCGCAACTGTGCAAACCTCGACTGCAACCGGCTCTTTTTGTTAGTACCTTCTGACCCAACCTGGCTTGTTTTAAAATTAGAAGTACCATGCCATGATTGCAAGCCTTCTCTTTCCAGGTCATGTAGTATTTGTGTGTCACAACTTAGCGGGTGTTGTTGTTTAGACTGCACATGCTCCCCTCGACTTAGACCTGTACTTCCTGGCCATCAGAGATACCAGAAGTGGCACATGTATCGCGGCTGTGAGTAGCAAAGGAAGATACAAGTATCTGTTTTTCATTTCACCGAACAGTTTCAAGCCTCCTTTCTTTCACTAGAGCAGTACCAATTGTTACAAAGGTTTGACAAAGTTATCATAGCTGTTTCACGCATCAAAACTTTGAATATGCAACCGATAATGTTTCTGATGCTATTTTGGAAGTTTTAACTACCATGACCATTATTCGTTCCACTGGTTAATGTTCTACCCAGTTGTAGTAAGCCATTGCACTAGGACTGATAACTTAATGTTTGTTTATCAGAAACAGTTGCATCAAGGCTCTCGACCATTTTCAAAAGAGTAGGTGATGGATGCTGGGGTTTAGCGGAAGGAAGAAAGGCAACAAAGATTGTAAGGTGCTAAGTTCATTAGGTAGAGCTCAATGGATACGGTCTCTTTTCTATTTCTTAATTATCTCTCAGAATCTGTGTGTTATGGAAGATCTGTTGTACAAATAATGGTCTTCAAATCAGCTGCTTTGTCAATGGTTCAAGTGTTGACCAGTATTCATTGGTATGATTATCATACATCACTGTGTTGTCCATCTACACGTGATAGGTGATACAGACCTAGCTAAGCCTGTTTTGGCTGGTGACATCCAGACCAACCAAGATGTAATGATAATCTCAATTAGTTTTATTGATTATTTTAGGGGATGATCGATCTAAGTTTACGGAATTTTTCTATTGGTTATTAGGATAAATTGAAAAACACATGCGGCGATCTAAGTTCACGAAATTTTTCTATCGGTTATTAGGATAAATTGAAAAATACATGTGGTGATCAGTATAGAAATCTAGTATTTTTTAATTACGTCTTAGATTTGGAGAATTTTTTTTTTTATAAATAAATCGTAGTTGGGGTTCAAACTCACCTAAGATGTAGATGTAGATATTATTCAGAATGGACATTAAGCAAACATAAAATTAATTATCTTCAGTAATCATGATTCTTATTCAATAAATAATATTTATTTTAGTATCAGTTAAATATAATTATTAGTTAAAACATTTATTATATTATTTTGGTAACATTTTTTTATTTTTTTTCATAATATTATATACTCGCTCGTAATTTATAGTAAAGTCCATCCTCCTCCCAGGTTGATCTGTCACTGCGAGGGCGAGGAAAACGTACTAAGAAATTCACCGGCGAACCGGTTATTATCGGGTCGGATCATGTTTGCTGTGCAAAAGACTCGGTAGAAGCATCATCGCAAGGACTGGGAATCAAGTTAGGGTTTGGGCCACGCAGCTCGAGGTTTTTCGCTCTGGTGCAGGCGATCGCTATTTTCATAACGTATCTGATAGCTCCCTTACGTTATTTGGACGTCTGATCTTCGAATATGGTACAGTTCTTGATGTCTCTTAGTGTCTGTTGAACTTTTTAGTAGATTTTTTGGTCCTTTATGTGTCAATCATACTTCTCCAGCTTCCCTTATCGCTTCTGAAGACCGCTCAAGGTCATCCCATGGTAGGCAATCCAGTTTGTGTACTGTTTGTCTTTTTTTTCGTGTGATTTGAGCCTGAAGTTGCTTGCTTCATATTGGTCGGGTATAGTTGGTGGAGTTGAAGAACGGGGAAACATATAATGGGCACTTGGTGAACTGCGATACCTGGATGAATATCCACCTTCGTGAGGTTATTTGTACGTCAAAGGTGAAACCTGTTTTCCTCATCAAATTTACATTTTCTTCGTGTGTGTATGTTTAGGAAATTTTGATAGACTGGCTCATTTATGTCTCTTATAGGATGTGATTCTGGTTGTAGGATGGTGACCGATTTTGGAGGATGCCTGAGTGTTACATTCGTGGGAATACCATCAAGTACCTTCGAGTTCCAGATGAGGTATATATCAAGTGAAGAGTTGGATTTATTTTTCTTAATCTCTACCTTTTCAGCAGCTCAGGTCATGAAATGCTATTGACAAAATTCAGATTTGAAAATTTGATGTTTTAAACAAAAATCTTGTTCTTTACTAATGTACCATATAATTTCTTAAGTTATGAATAGAATATTTCTCTTAAATTGCTTCTGAATCGCGAAAACATGATCCTGCTGATTTGTCTCTACAAAAAATAGATAAAATTAACTTATTTTAGTTGTAAACTCTTTATCATTTTATAATTTAAAGTTTACAAAATTTAAAATGATGGAATGATGATTCTCTACTTCTTTAAATTCCTTGAAGGAAATGATGCAAAAAAGAAAGATGCATATGTTTCTTTTCCTTCAAGAAAATAACATGATGGATCATTCCAGCATTTCTCTTTTCTCGGTTTCTGTCCCTTGCTTCGTACTTCATCAGTTTCTATCTCTTCTAGGAAATAGGGCCTAGAGGACAGCATTCTGGTAGTTTGTAATCTTTTGTTGTTTGCATTCTGTTAGATATATTCACATTTTGGTTCAATCTTAAGCTATGGATTCATCTTATGAATATTTCAACCTCATCAAGATGATCTTTTATATGAAGTGATGCCATGCTTGTTTTGAGAAATTGGACTAAATTTGGTTTAATTTGTTCTTAAGGTTTTTAGAGTGATGCAAACAACATGTTAATTTGACTTTAAACAAGACTTTCAAACAAAACCCAAAGTTAAAAAATTATGAGTTACTGACTTGACAGTTGACACACAACCTAGACTGCTATTTTTTTTTTTTCAAAATTATCTATATTGTATTTTATTTCGTATATAATTTATTTGTTTGTAACTTGTAGTTTTAAATCATCTGAATTATTTTCTTTGAAATAATAGTTTTATATCTTACACCCTTTAATGTTTGTTGAGAAGAGTTGGCTCAATATGCTTGCAACACAGTAAGGTTAGCTTTCTAAATGAACAAAACTAAGTTTTTGATGAACAAAACTATCTAGCATTCCTTGGTATAAACTATCTATCATTCCATTCCCTGGTATAAGAGGGAAGGGAACAACCAATTCACATGAAAAATTAAAAATGGCCATCCATGTTATTTATTGCTTGAGGGTTGTAAATAAGCCGAGCCAACCTTTGTGGTGTTCAAGCTTGTTTGATAAGGAACCGAGTCGAACCGAGCCGTGCCCAAAATGAACTAAGCTGTTAAAATGATTGTTTAAGCTTGACTTGGTTTTTTTATGAGCTTATGCTTGGTTCGTTCTCAATTCAAGTTTGTTTGATTGTTTGAAACTTTTACATTTTAAGCTTATTTGATTAGTTACTGAGAGCAAGTTGATAAGAGTTTTATTGATGAACGTGTTTCACGAACGTGGTTCACGAACGTTGCTCACGAACGTTAAATTGAACACATATATGTTCAGGCTTGTTTGTTTAGTTAAACGAATTGTTCAAGTTTGTTTATTTAATTGATCTTGTGTATATTGAACGAACATAAAGAAGCTCTTACCAAGCTGAACACCAAGTTTGTTCACGAACGTTCGATTTATTTACAACCCTAATTGCTTCCCTTCCACGCAATCCCTTCATCCACCTAAATGAACATCTAAATAAACAAACTATAAATGTCTATTGGAATTCCACATTTTGTCTATTCCATGTTTCGGTTGAAGTGTTGATGAATTATGGCTCTCTATTTTTTTTCTTTTCTTTTTGTTCTCATTTATTTATTTTTTTCTCTTGATGAGATCCCTTGTTTCTTATTGCTAATGTTAATATCTTCCATCAACACTGCTGTATTTAGATAGCTCGAGCAATTCCTGTTGCTCAAAAGAATACCATGATTTTGATTAATTTCTTTGCTGTTCAAATAATGATGATATCTCTTTGATGTTGTAGGTGATCGACAAGGTTCAAGAAGAGACCACCAAAAGTCGTACAGGTAATTTTGTGTGTTTCACATATTTAATTATGCACAATGTATATAGAAAGCTGAGATTTATCAATTTGTTTGGTTACACGAGAGTATTTAATAAATTCAAAATAGATATGCTGCTTAATTATCATGCTGAATATATGCCAAAAGTAGACTAATTAGATGACGTTGGCATAGCTACCAGCAGTAAATTTTTTCCCCAACATATTCTATGAATAAGAGAAGTATGTCATAATTTTAATGATGAAGCCAAGTTTTTAGGCTTTGCATTATGTATGGGGAAAAACACAAGGTTAGGCTTGTCTAAATAGCTAATTAAGAAAATTGACATTTAGTTGGCTTATCTGTTTTGCCAATGTTAGAGTAGAACTAGTTTGGGGTTATAAGAGATAATTGTATGTTGAATAGGTTTAATCCCCTATCATCTATTTAAGGATAGGTTAGTTTATGGGAAAAAAACAATAACGATACAAAATTTTTCTACTTCTCTACGTAGTATCTGAGCATGGTTTCCCTTGAGATCCTTAAAGGGAGGTCATGAGTTTGACTGCTGCTGGGTTAAGGTTCATAAGCAACCTTGCAATGTGCAGAGATGGCCTATATTGGGAAGCCCATGAAGGTGACCGCAAACGCCCGCAATAGTTGCAATGTGGCATTGGCGTCACCATTTCCTGGAAGAATGCTGAAAATCTTGGAAGAATGTTTTTTAAAAAAGGCGGATAGTGAAGGATTTTGTATCAGCTCTTGCCACTATCGTCGTCTTGCGCTCTGCTACCTCGATTCCAGCTGCTACACCTTGTTATGCATGTGCATCCGTGCATAAGTCAGCTGTGACTTTGATTTTTTTTTTTTTGTTTGTTTTCCTGCAGATAGGAAGCCTCCTGGAGTTGGTCGTGGAAGGGGACGAGGAGGCAAGGAAGATGGCATTGGGCGATCTGCCAAAGGGATCGGTCGCAGCCAAGATGATACAAGCGGCAAAGGTGGTGGTCGCGGCAGGGGTGGAGTCGGCGGTAAAACTGGTGGTTCCAGAGGTATTCAGTCTCAGCTTGTGTCCATGTCATCATCAACCAAATCTACTTCCTACTTTGCTCATCACGCATATGGACTTCAAACTCACAGGTGCAGGGCGCAGCCATGGCTGATACTCTGAAGCTGAAGGCGACCTCCTGTCTAAATTGTTTCAAGATTTCTTAAATCCGAAGACTATTTGGTGGATGTTAACTGTCAGCTATGTGAATCATCTACTTGATGGAATGCCTTTTCACCATTGAATTGAACGTTTTCATAGTGCAATAAAAAAATCTGGTGCGATGGGTCCAATAGCTCATGATTGTGTATTCTATTGGGAGGGAGCCTAAGAACAGTTCGGATCCTCTGGACCAGGGAACCCTGGACCACCCTTGGACCACACAACCCATATAAAACGTGTATCACGCGGAAGGCACGTGCACGCCCGAAACTCAACTCACACGAAACGCAAGCATCGGCAGTGTTTCTGCGTGCCCTAGCATCCCTCCTCCCCAAGTCCGCCAAGACGAAACGTGTAGCTGCAAAACAGGTGGAGCCCTAACCTCACACCCAAACGACGAGATGCAGCGAGCTCTAGCCTCAAGCCGGGTACTGAAGCCGGCGACGGAAAACGCCATCTTCCACTTCTTCCACGCGAAACACAAGCTCTGCCCTAGCCGCAAGTCATCGTCCTCGCATCTGCGATCCGCCGGCGCCATCTTCCACTTCTTCCTTTCGTCTCGCCATCATCCGCCGGGATCTGGTATCATTGTCAGTCTTCTTGCTCTTTAGCTTCTGACGGATGCTCTCCATCAAAACGCGAGAAACATCGTTATGTCCCTGATTATAAGACTGTGGTTTTGATTTGAGGGCCAGCAAACAATTCTTGCAATAGAGGCCTTTTTACAGAATAAAATCCATCTGGAGCTTTATGCAAGTAACCATAGTCTTATAACTATGGATTTTACAAAGTTCTGACAGTTTGTGGCAACGAAAGCTTGTTTTCTATTTTACTGTCTTTGCTTGAATTCCTAACTATTTAATTGTTTGAGTTCTGCATATGCCAATTTTAGTTGAATGTTGTTGATTAATTCCCTACATGATACAGCACATGTACAAATTACTCTTTACAAAAACAAAATATAACTGACATTGTTTGAAACATTTTACATCTTTATATTGTGCTATTATATATTATGGATTACCATATGATATTGGAATGTGGTTGTAACAGTGATTAGCCTGCTATATATGTATCTGTGTATATTCTGTGTTTGTGTGTTTGTTGCATGCACATGAAAGTAGGATTGAATGCTACGCAAGAATAACTGTTTAACTGTTTGTTGTAACATATTCTAATACTTTGAAGTTATACTGTTGATTTGAGTTTAACTGTTAATTGCTTATGCATAATATAGGTTTCGCCTTTAATGTTGATATTGAAGTTATAAGAACATCAACATCAAGTAACTCTGATGATTGGAAATAATTTGTATTCAGATTGCAGCACTGAATTCAAATTCAACATCAAGTTCCAATCTGTACTCAACATCAAGTAACTCATTGTTTACAACTTTGAATTATAACTTTGAGCTTATTTATTTATTTTTTTATTTATTTAGCATACAATCTATGAACATTAAAAAATATTTGAACTTAAGTAATTCTTGTTTGCTTAATAGGTTGGTATTTCATGGCATCATCAAGTTACAACTCCATCGACAATACAAAATTTGAATATGTACCATGCAGGGATTGCGGACAAAGAACAGTGGTTTGTGTTTCTAGATCGAGCAAAAATCCCGGAAGGAGGTATTATCGATGTGGGCAGCATGGCTGGCAAAAGTGGGTGGTAACCGATACTTTTTCTGATGAAGACAACAGTGAAATATGCCGTGGAAGGTTAGGAAAAATAGAGTCAAGGTTAGGTAGTGAACCCATTGCTTCTCGTGAGCATAATCTAAGAAATTCAAATGTACCATCAGTGGTTTGGATATTAGTTATAGTAAATCTGACTCTTTTGGCCGTTTACCTTATTACTTTATTAGTTCGGTCTTGTTAATTAGTGTTAAGTAATGTTGTTATTGTAATATGACAAATTAACTGTTTGTAAGAACCAGTTGACTGATATTTATATGAATAGTTTTGTGTTGTTGTGATTTGCACTGTAATCTTCTGTGGTCGAATGTTGTATCTGTGATTCATCTTGATTTAGTAAACAATGTGTTGTTTCTTCTTAATAGATTTGAAGTTCATTTTTCTGCTTGTTGTACTGTTTTTTTGGTCCTGCGAGATCAGGAAGCTCTAAATCCACATGGGTATTGGATCGGTCTGCAGACCGATCCAGTGATACTGTGGTTATCTGATCGGTCTGGTGACCGATCAGTAACCTAAATCCACATGGGTATTGGATCGGTCTGTAGACCGATCCAGTGATACTGTGGTTATCTGATCGGTTTGGTGATCGATCAGTAACCAAACAGTAGCGTTACGTGGGTTATCTGATCGGTTTGGTGACCGATCAGTAACCAAACAGTAGTTCTCACTGTAAGTTATCTGATCGGTCTGTAGACCGATCAGATGGGATTCAGAGAACAATAGGGGATCGGTCTGTGGACCGATCTCTGATCGATCCACAGACCGATCAGAAGCCTCCAAGACCGATCAGGATATGTCCTGATCGGTCCAGAGGGCTATGGATCGGTCTGACCGATCCACAACATGATCAAAGGTCCTAACATCATTTTGAAGGTCCTAACATCATTGACTTAATTTGAACCAGAGAGAGACTTTAAGGAAGGGAAGATAAGAAAGGTTAAGAAAACTCAATTGACGTCCTCAAAAATACTATTAAAAGAAGACAAATGAATACTCCATTCTTCTCTTCTTCTAAAAAACATGATCAGTAGCTTAACCATGCAAAAAGAAAATTAAGAGAGGAGGAAGTAGCTTTATCTGAAGACAAGACAATAGGGGCAAAAACATGCTGCAAAAACCAGTGAGAATCTCACATGATATGCCTGAAAGCCGAGTTCAACTTCTTCACCAAATCTTTGGCTGTGATGCAGAATTCCTCTTCCATCTGCGGAAAATCCGCAACGAGATTTTTTTGCTATTTGCAGCTAGTCATAAAACCAAATATGAAAGCGAAAGGAACAAGGCTTGGAGCAAGAGGCTGAAGGGATGAAAACTAATCACACAACAACAAAACTCATTCAAAATATCAAGAAGTCCATTAGTTCTGTGATGGTCCAAATTATATAACATAACATAGAATCAATAATGTGCATCTTTAACATCTTTAACATCAGCTGGGTTGAACTTCAGGCCAAGCTAATATAACATCTTTAACATCAGGTAACATTGACCTTGTGTTCAAACAAATAGTAAAAACATCTCCATTGTCAAAAAGAGGACAAATACTAAAAACATTGACCAGAATTTTTCAAGCAAGATGTCTGGAAGACCAGTGAAGATGCTGATAGTTCAAGAGATGTCAACAGACATAAAGTCTAAGAAGAAACCACTCAGTGTTGTTGCTCGATTGATGGGTCTTGATGATGAACTAAAACCTCAGCCATGCCCAGAAGATAGCCAAAATAAGTCCCAATAAGTTGTTCCTTCTCAGTCTCATCAATCTGATCATCAAAAAGAATAAGATGGTGCAAATGAAGTTTGGCAGAAATCAACTCAAAAGAGGGGAAGCTGTGAAGGTAATCAGAACGAGATAAAAATGATACTTGCCTGTCAAGATGCGCTGGATGTTCTCAGTTCAAACAGAGATTTATTTCTAAAATTTCTTAATGAACCAAACTCCCTGTTCACAAAGCAACTAAACAATAGATTAGTTGGAACCTAAAGTATTTGGAACCTATCAAGAAAGGAAATCATATCAATAAATTAACTAGTATTTCAGGTGCACATATAAATAGACATAGGCACATACGAGATCGTTACTGTCTAAGGGAAGGAATCCGCACGAGGTGGTCTAGCAAATTGCACAAATGGGGATTGCACCTATAACAGTAAACAACTGTAAACTATTAGGAAGCCGAAACAATAAAGGAAGCCGAAACAACTGTAAACTGCACACATCAGCAAGAATTACAAGTGATTATGACATAACCAAATCACCGATAAAGGAAGCCGAAACAATTGAATAAATTGCAGGTCCATACAACAGTGCTTATCAATAGAAATGCAGGTACATACAACGTTGAATAAATTGCAGCATTTAACTTTATACAAGGCCAAAGCATCGGCAGCAAAAGTACAATGTAGGTCAAATTTGCTCAGAAAGTTCATACAG
The DNA here is from genome assembly GCF_018446385.1 of Zingiber officinale. Lineage (NCBI taxonomy): Eukaryota > Viridiplantae > Streptophyta > Magnoliopsida > Zingiberales > Zingiberaceae > Zingiber > Zingiber officinale. The sequence continues at coordinate 88,829,011 of NC_055994.1, read as the reverse complement.
ATTGAAACAACAAGATTCAGACAGATATTATAAATTTCATTCAGACTTAAAGAAACTTGTGATAACTAAGATGTATATATACCTGAGAAAGTTGTGATGCCAATAATGGTGGAAATTGAGTCTCAGTCATATTGAAACTACCAACAAAGCTACCAATTGTTGGCACAGAATTTATAGGCTAAAATAAAAAAATAAAATACATTCTTAGATAGTTATAACATAAACTATCTTAGATTAACATAAGTAAAACAAATACCGACTTGGTGAATGATCCGGTCACATTGTACGCTGCCCACGGTGGAAATACTTTGATCTACACCCTGTGTTATAAAAAATAGAATGATTTTAGTTACAACAAATAATACCAAATAAACAAAATTTGCGAAGTTAAAGAATAGAAACCATTACAATTGTTGAAGCTTGGTTTGTTTTCCTCGTTGCTTTTCTTTTCCTTGAAAGCTTTTCTAACCCACCTTTCAACCTCTTACCTGACACCGTTTTTTTCTTCATTTTAATCCCTTTTACTCCAGTAGAGTTCCCTTCACCATAATCAAATTCCCTGGATGCTTGGCTCACATTTAATTGTTGGACATTTGATTCATTAACTTGTAATTTATCATCCACTATCTTACACAAGCTCAACATAGCATCTTTAACAAACATGTAGGTGTCATCCCTTTCTGTTGCCTTGGTAACCAATTGAACATTCAACCCACACAACTCTTTGTAACGGATGTTTTGAAGTACTTTTGGATCCAAACTAGCATTGTTGGCCATTGAATCATTTACTCCAAAATATCCAATTTTTGCTTTTCTTGTCCACCTTTTCAATACATAATCACTTGGGATCTTCATGATATTATTCCACGTAAATATTTTCAGAATATGAGAACACAAAATCCCAGCAAATTCAAATTTTCTACAGCTACACTCAATCTTTTCACACTTCTTATCAAGTGTAACTATATGATGGTTTTTCTTTTTGTGAGGAGTAACTTTATATTTTGCAAATGTATCAACATCCTCACAAATTTCAAGATTAGAATCATGAGATAAGCACCACTCCTGTTGAAAATACTTGTATACCTCAGGAGTATAAATTTCACTAGCATGTTTTAAAATCTCAATTGGAAATATTAAATAGGGAACAGTTGTATTTGATTTGAAATCAGATTTTAATTCCTCATATCGACGATCATCAAGAAGCCTTTGGAAGTGACTGAAAAAGTCTAAAAACTTGTGTTTATAAGTGACATATTTTTTCACAATACTATTCTGTTGGACCCCGTGGTAGTTTTGATGTGATCAACCAAGTTAGTTAGGCCCTGCTGTATTTGATCCCTGTGTCTGAGTGTGCAGGAGCTTAGGAACACAGGAAGTCGAGCGGAAGACGCAGCTAGCGAGAAGGACGGCACGGGAAGGGAGCCGACGGGCTCGGTGCGTCCGAAGGACGAGAAAGCTGCGGAAGAGTACTCCGGTGGGCGTGAAGAGCGTGCGCGACGTTCGAGGGACGTTAAGCCGGGACGGAAGGCTGCTCGAGGAAGGCCGGAAACTGGGTTCGGGTGAGCCCTATTTCGGTTGGCCACAATCACCCAAAAGATCGGAGCATCGGAAGTCGCAACAAGCTGGAAACGAACTCAAAGGAGCTGAGCTGCCAGCTTGGAGGCGCCTCCAACTGACTGGAGGCGCCTCCAGCTTGAAGGCGCCTTCAACCAGGTTGAAGGCGCCTTCAGCCAGGCTGGAGGTGCCTTCAACAGGTCAAAATGACCGTTTACGTTCGGATAGAGTTCTATCCGCTGACCGAGCTGTGGAGGCGCCTTGAACCTTGTTGGAGGCGCCTTGGACCCTCGGGATAGAATTTCCAGAGGCTATTTAAAGGCCCCTGGAGCTAGGAATTACAAAACAACTCAAGCAATCAATCTGTTAGCAATTCCTAAGCAACTAGTGAGCTTCAAAAGTGTAAAAGGCTTCTCCGCCTTCAGAGAAGGAGATGTTTCTTACTACGCTTTTCTACTGTCCTGGATTAACAACCTCCTTGGTTGTAACCAGGTTAAATCTCTGGTTCTTTTCCATTCGTGTTTCTTTTTCTGTTTCATTAATTTAGTTGCTGATTTAAATTCTGAGTTGAAATCCGAGGAGGGTATAATTTGTTTTTTTTTAGCAATTCATCCCCCTCTTGCCGGTCTCCGCTGCACCAACAAGTGGTATCAGAGCCTGATCGCCTCAGAAGGACTAACCGCCAACTGAAGCACTACGATCAAGACGATGGCCGGAGCAAACATCCATCCTCCGAAGTTTGACGGAGACTTCGCCACCTGGAAGCGTAAAATGGAGGTATTTTTCAAAATGGATTTTGATATTCTTATTACAATGAAATATGATTTTGCAGCGCCGAAAGACAAAGAAGAAAACACATGGAGCAAGAAGGAGCAAGCCGATTTCGTCGCCAACGGAAAGGCGGAGTTCCACCTGCTTAGCGTGCTGCCACCACAAGAAGTAAATCGGATCGGAAGCTACGTCTCAGCGAAAGATCTCTGGGAAAAATTCCTGGAACTACACGAAGGTACTTCCGAAGCAAAGCTAGCGAAGCGCGACATCCTCCGGAACCAGTTAACGAACCTCCGGATGAACCAAGGCGAGAAGGTAGCGCAACTCCAAGCGAGAATCAAGGAGCTAATAATGCAACTAACGAACCTTGGAGAAGAGGTAACCAACCGGGACTCCATCCGGTACGCGCTCAACGCCTTCCCTAGAACTCCAGAGTGGGCTTCCTTAGTAGATGCGTATTACATCTCTAAGGATCTCGAGGTAAGTACTTTAGAACAATTATTTTCTACTTTTGAACTTCACGAATCTCGAGTTTCAGAACCCAACGAAGCAAAGAAGACAAGTCAGAACATTGCCCTAAAGGCAAAAATAAACAGTTCTGACTCTGAAGCCTCAGTCGACGAATCAGAAGCGGCACTACTGGTAAAACGCTTCAATAAATTTTTTAGTACTAATAAATTTAAATCGCAGAGGCATGATCGAAAGAAGAGGACGGTTCGCTGCTACAACTGCAACGAAGAGGGACACATCAAAGATGACTGTCCAAAGCTAAAGAGAAAGGAGAAAGAAAAGGCAAAGCCAAAATACAAGAAACCAGAACCCTCCAAGCACAAGAATCTGAAGGCCACTTGGTCAGATTCGTCATCCTCCGAATCGGAAGTCGAAGAATTCTCGGGACTAGCACTGATGGCCAACCATCAGAAAGAAGAAACGTCCAGCTCAGAGATGAGCATCGATGAAGGGGGAGGAACATCAGAAGAAGAAAGCAGCAGTGAAGGGGGAGCGTCACCAGACCAGGTAAGTAAGGTACGCAATCTAACCACAACTCAATCTTTCAAATTTATCAAGTCTCTTTCTAAAGAGTTAGAGCAATTAGAAAAAGAGAATGCTGAACTAAAATTGAACTTAGCAAGAGCATGCCCGTTAGAAATGTATGATCATCTAAAATCAGAAAATGAAAATTTAAAATTAGAAATTGAAAAATGATGCACACTTAAAGAAATTTCCAAAGTAAAAAATTAGGACTTATGGTAAATTAAATTGGTATATAAGGAAACATCAAGGTCAACTTAGAAAAATACCAAGAAACTATGTACCCCTTAGATTTTTGAATAATCCTGTAGGAAGGAACCTCTATTGGGTTCCAAAATCTGTGCTTAATTAATTTTTCAAAAATTAAAAGCTTATAGTGAGAGAATTAAACATTGAAATTCTTTATGGAAGTTTTGTCTAAGGAAGTGGTTGTTGCTCCAATAACCAAGAAGGTCTAGTGCCTCGCCACGACCTGGAAGCTAAAATATTGGAAGAAAATGTTTAATTAACGTTTTTGAAAAAGCATTAAACTAGAATCAAATAATGCTTTAAAAGTTTTTAAATCTTTTTAAAATTCTAGAATGTCAGATTGTGAAAATTAAAAAAAAAAAATTTATTGACTTGAAATTTTTATTGACTTAGAAATTTTTTTCTGGAAATTCAAAAATTTGACTTAAATTTTTTTTTGTAGAAAAATTCAATTTGACTGAGAAATTTTTTTTTCCCTAGAAAATTTTTTCCAGAAAATTCAAAAATTTAACTTAGAAGATTATTTTTTTTAAAAAATAACTTAGAATTTAACTAAATTCTATGCATTTCACTTAACTTATTTGTTTCATATTTTCTTAACCCCATTTTTGCTGTGATCAAAGGGGGAGAGAAAAGTACAAGTTTAGGGGGAGTTAGAAAAAAATTTAACATTTCTGTTATTATTTTTATAAAAAGTGTTGCAATTTTACGCAAAAATTATGCATAACTTGTTAGTTTAGTAATTTTTCTTTAAAATTACTTTTTATGTCTAGTTTAACCCTAACTTGAACTTGGGTTGATGCACATCAAAAAGGGGGAGATTGTTGGACCCCGTGGTAGTTTTGATGTGATCAACCAAGTTAGTTAGGTCCTGCTGTGTTTGATCCCTGTGTCTGAGTGTGCAGGAGCTTAGGAACACAGGAAGTCGAGCGGAAGACGCAGCTAGCGAGAAGGACGGCACGGGAAGGGAGCCGACGGGCTCGGTGCGTCCGAAGGACGAGAAAGCTGCGGAAGAGTACTCCGGTGGGCGTGAAGAGCGTGCGCGACGTTCGAGGGACGTTAAGCCGGGACGGAAGGCTGCTCGAGGAAGGCCGGAAACTGGGTTCGGGTGAGCCCTATTTCGGTTAGCCACAATCACCCAAAAGATCGGAGCATCGGAAGTCGCAACAAGCTGGAAACGAACTCAAAGGAGCTGAGCTGCCAGCTTGGAGGCGCCTCCAACCCTTCAGCCAGGCTGGAGGCGCCTTCAGCCTGGTTGGAGGCGCCTTCAACAGGTCAAAATGACCGTTTACGTTCGGATAGAGTTCTATCCGCTGACCGAGCTGTGGAGGCGCCTTGAACCTTGTTGGAGGCGCCTTGGACCCTCGGGATAGAATTTCCAGAGGCTATTTAAAGGCCCCTGGAGCTAGGAATTACAAAACAACTCAAGCAATCAATCTGTTAGCAATTCCTAAGCAACTAGTGAGCTTCAAAAGTGTAAAAGGCTTCTCCGCCTTCAGAGAAGGAGATTTTTCTTACTACGCTTTTCTATTGTCCTGGATTAACAACCTCCTTGGTTGTAACCAGGTTAAATCTCTGGTTCTTTTCCATTCGTGTTTCTTTTTCTGTTTCATTAATTTAGTTGCTGATTTAAATTCTGAGTTGAAATCCGAGGAGGGTATAGTTTGTTTTTTTTTAGCAATTCATCCCCCTCTTGCCAGTCTCCGCTGCACCAACATATTCATGCTTTCACTTCTTTGGGTTGTAGTCATATCTGCACAAAACATTTTTCGTCCATATACTAAAGCCCATTTTTCCTTGATGTTGTACATGCGCCTCAACCAATCATTGTCTTCAAGTGCATACTTGGCTAACATCATGTTCCATGCTGAAATAAAATCTTCCTCTTCATCAAAATCATATATACATGAGGCAAAATCTTTAGCAAAATCTCTAAACATAGAAAAAACTCCATTCAAATGTATGGCAGCATTTTGATAAATATGCCAAATGCACAAACGATGATGTGTTTCAGGCCATCTGGAAGCTAACGCCTTTGCCATTGCTGCATCTTGATCTGTAAGAATAGTAGTTGGCTTTTTCTCACCCATAGCTCTAGTTAATGTATCAAATAACCGCTCAAAAGTCAAACTGGTTTCATCATATAATAAAGCGGCACCAAATAGTATGGATTGTTTATGATGATTAACACCTACAAACAATGCAATTGGTCGACCTTCATTGTTCTTTCTATAGGTTGTGTCAAAGCAAACAACATCTCCAAAATTTGCATAATCAGCTCTCATCTTAACATCATACCAAAAAATATTAGTAATCAAATCATCTTCATCAACTTGGATAGCATAAAAAAAATTAGGATCCTCGAATTACATTTTCTGCAGATATTCCAATGCACCCCCTGTATCCCCAACTCTCATATTTATTGTTCTTTTGGATCGCAAGTAGTTTTTATAATCTTGAGGAATAAATCCTAAATTCTCCCTCCCACCTACTTGCCTCACCATAAGATAATGAGATGATTTTGGGGGGATTCCCACATCACTTGCCATCTCAATCTGTATCGCTGTAGAAGAAGATATATTCCTATGACTTCTGTAGAGGTGCGTTTTGTTTGGACTTGAGAGATAATGATTATGCTCTTTAACAAACTGTACCACAGTAAACTTGCTTTTTTTCCGATTACAAATCTTCATTTTAGCCTCACAACCAAACCTTGTTTCATCACGACTTGCTTTGACATAAAGATCTCGTTTGTCTTTTCCTCTTTACCTTGGGCACAACAATAAAAGACCCTATCAAGTAATTTACCCGATTCATCCTTGTGGATTCTACCTCTCCTTACACCAAATCCAACCTTTTTAGCATATGCCAAATAAAATTGATATGCATCTTCTTCTGTCTCAAATTCCAATCCTAGTTGTGGTATATCCAAATCGGTTTCAATGTTCAAGCCTATACAAGCAAACAAATAAAGCAAGATGGGTAAAAAGGAAAATTTGATATACTAAAGCTCAATACATTCCCAATATGATTTCTATTACCTTCATCAATATCATCAAAGTCAACTTCCCACATATCCTCATTTCCTTCAAAATTCAAACGACGACAACTTGTAGATTCACCCTCCATGATAATTTCTTTGATCCTATTAATAAATTCCAATCCTTAATTTGCTACTGATCGTTCACATAACCAAGATCAGAATTTCAAATCTGTTCTTATAACTTCAACATGAACATTAAAGAAATAAGCTTGTTTATAACTTCAAAGTTCCAACAAAATTTAACGGTTTCTATTCCATTACTTTTGCAAAACAAGGGATTGGTCAAGGCTAATTATAAGAATTGGTGATACTGCTAATTTACTTGCACGCCATTTATCATTCCTGAATTTGAAAAAGGAGATGAAACTACTTGTTACTGTGACCTTGCAGCAACCAAAGTACAAAACTGATAGAGACAAAAACAGAAGAGCATCAAACGAATGGAACTAAGCTCAAGATTACATGGAAAGGTGAAGATAATAGAGAGTATAAGTAAATCAGAAACAAAACATTCAAACGAATGTTACATAAGAACTAACCTCAAGATTACATGGAAAGGTGAAGATAATAATAGAAGAGCATCAATTTTCTGTAACATAAGATGGCATTGAAGGTCTTACATTTGATTGGAACTAATTCCAATGAATCCTATGAACCAATAGACTAGTTGGTCTCTTTAAAGTCAACTTTCAGAGACCAGAATTACTCACGTTTGTTGGAGGCCGAACTTGTTCACACCAGCAAATGGGAAATCAGCCCTAATGGTGGAAGAGCTTGGGCCGTCGCCGGTCGCGGGCAGGGCTGTGCCTCAGAGGAGTTAGGGAACTGTGTCATCGCCGCCGGAGGATCCCAGTTGGTTTCTGCGTGAGTCGCGGAACCAAAAGACCGTCGGGGACGCTGTCACTTCGTCGCCGACGCTGGAGGTGGGCGTTGGGGAGGGGCCAGGGTCTGGGTTCCCTGGTCGCCGGCGGAGCGCGGAGGTGGAAGAATCGCGAGAGGTTAGGGCTGCAAGCAAATGGGTGCGTTTCTGCGCGAGTGTTTCTACTGCCAATGCTTGCGTTTCGCGTGAGTTGAGTTTCGGGCGTGCACGTGCCTTGCGCGTGATACACGTTTTATATGGGTTTTGTGGTCCAGGGGTGGTCCAGGGTTCCCTGGTCCAGAGGATCCGAACTGGCCTAAGAAAGGAGTATGTTAAACCAAAAAGAAGCAAATTTGCTATGGGCTTTTCCTTGGTGTTTTTTTTTCCCATCACGATACTACTTCATTTTGGACCGTTGGATGCGTTGACGCATAACAAAGCGGCCGCGTGGAATGCACGGCGATGCGGTAACCGCCTTCGTCGAAACCGAGAATCCCGTTTTGAATTACGCTCTCATCCTGGCCGTCCGATCCGTCGACGTTCCGCCTTGCCGTCCAAGTAAGAATAAAGAAAGAAATATTTAGAGCTCTGGAAATTAAAGCGAGTCGCAGATCGAAATCACGCGAACGCGAAGCGGCGGCCGTCGCCATCTTCGGAGATCGGTCTTTGCCTTTCGAGGGTTCGAATTCGCTTCCGAGGATCCAAGACTGCCTCCTTGATCTCCCTTTAGAAAGTTTTACTCGATTTTCAATCTTGCTGGTTCGTTGTCCTGTTTGAACCTCGTCGTTCTGCTTGGATCTGCCCCCAAAATGGGCGGATTTTTCTATACATTTGTTTTCCACAAATTTCTGCTTTTTCCTTTATGTTTATGTTAGAATTGCTGCTATTAATATTCCTATTCTGTTTATATTGAGTTTTCCACGATCTGTTTCTTATTTTTAATTTATTGGTTAGGAAATGTCGGAGACCAGGAAACGAGCTCTTCTTCTGACGGATAATGTCTTCATCCCTGTCAACGTAGTGCTCGATTCTGTAAGTGATTCGAGTCTTGGGTTGGGTTGGGTTGCTCGAGACGACGTGCTCGTCATAACCCTAGCGGCCTCGTTGGGTAAGTTGTTATTTCTTTCGTTCTTTCTTTTTTGGGATTGACTGCTTTCCTTGCGGCAATGCAATTGTCCAATTCTTGTTATATCATCACTTTTATGTGCTTTTTTCTTCATCACTTTACCTGTTCTATCTCGTTCTAAATTTAGACAGCATGATTCTAAGTGATCTTGTAACGGCGTGCAATGATAATTAATTATGATCAATGATTGGTTGCAGGAGGAAAGTTACCCATGGAGTCTGGTTCGCTTGATTTGGTTGTGTCAGTCTCTGAGTCACCTGAACTTGTTGATGAAAAATGGGTCGAGGAGATCTCTAGAGTGCTCAAACCTGGTGGAGCTGTTTTAGTACAGGCTTTTTATGATCAGAGTGAATATAAGGTAAGAATTCATAGATGATGGGATATGGTGCATCTTTTGTATCTTAGAAAGCTAGAGTGGATGTTTATGTTGTTGCTTCTGTTGCAGCAAACCTCCACAATTGAACGAAAGCTGTTGATGGAAGGATTTTTAGAAGTACAAGCTTTGGAAGTAAAATCTTTTCTACCCAATGAACAGCTTCAATCATTTAGTGTAAGTTCAAATTTTCAACTCAACTTATACCCTGAGGCATCTTTCTTTTCTGTGTTAGGATCCATGTATTGGCAAGAACAGAGTAACATAATTGTAACCTCACTAATCATTTAATGACAACAAATTGCAATTAGATACGTATTATTCTTACTGAGAGATATATATTCCTGAAACAGCCATTTTAAGAACTGCCGAAGGTTTTCATTTATGGAGGCCTAACACTATACTTGATTAGTCTGTCAAAGCATAGCTTGAGTATGTCTTACCTAGCATATTCATATTATTGAGTCACTTAAGTCTTTGCAACCTGTCATGACCTTCGTGAGCTTAAGGATTGTAATTTGTCAATGGATTCATCATTCATGTTTTGTAGTTATCAATGGATAAGCAGCATAACTTACATTAATCTGATGTTGGATATAGTTTTATATTTAACTTGACTGCTTAAAATTAATAATTGTACATATTGGTTGTATTGGCCAGTACTTGCACCAGTTCAGATTCATTGCATGCCATAGGATAGGAGAGAGAGCAGTGTTGTGCAGTTACTGCTGTTACTCGCTTGGTTCATATATGTGTCACTATTTAGACCTTGCTTAGTGGTTGTAATGTCAATATGCTCTGGTATTTAATTCTTATCTACCTGGTACAACTAATCCACCCTTGCATACTGGTTGTGTTGGTCATAATATGAAAAAAAAATGAACATATCGAAGTGACTGAAAATTGTTTTATTTATTTTTTTGGTAGATAATTGTTGATTTCAAAGGCTTATATATGCTCACTTTTGTCTTCATTGTTATTAACAAATTGATGCACATGCAGATCAAGATAAAATGGAATCTTGAGTTGTGGCACTTGTATTTGAGTTTGAGTTTCATCATTTATTGTTGATTGGATACTTGCCACTCACTGTTGTCTTTTTTTTTGTTGTTGACAATTTGATGCAGATCAAGGGAAAAAAGGCATCTTGGTCAGTGGGATCATCATTCTCCCTAAAGAAAACAGTTCCAAAAATTCAAATTGATGATGACTCAGATCTAATTGATGAGGATAATCTTTTATCGGAGGAGGACTTGAAGAAACCACAGTTGGCTCAAGGTTAGCTATTTGTCTATAATACTTGCTGTCTTTATTTTACTCTAGGGTTGCCAAAAATTGGCTTATGATTGATTTCCCAATGCAGTTGGAGATTGTGAAGTTGGGAAGACAAGGAAAGCCTGCAAGAGCTGCACTTGTGGTCGGGCAGAGGAAGAAGCAAAAGTGCTGAAGCTGGGTCTGACCGCTGACCAGATAAATAATCCTCAATCAGCATGTGGCAATGTAAACATTTGTTCACATTCTCGTAACTTGTTTGAAGCCCCTCAAAATTTCCCACTTTTCCTTTTGATAACCTTTTGCAATTGCGCAGTGTGGTCTTGGTGATGCATTTCGCTGTGGCACATGTCCGTACAAAGGCCTTCCTCCTTTCAAACTTGGTGAAAAGGTGAAGTTTGGAGCTTTCTGGTTTTACTTGGGTTCAAATTTGACATCCCTCTCCGAAATCTGAACTCATGCTCATTGCTCTGTGTTATTTCAGGTATCTCTATCAACAAATTTCCTAGCTGCTGATTTTTGATCCGTGAGAAGCATGATCTATTGTTTGTAGTCTCCGGTGAAGACCATAGACAAGTTTGCTTTCAGATCTCTGAAACTAGGCATTTTGAAATGATTCTGTTGAACAGTCGCGGTTGCATGCAAATTGGATGGTTTTTGTGTGTCATGAAATATATACAAAAAAGAAGAAAAAAAGGAGTCTTGATCGTGTATGTGTTGTTTGCATGAAATAGTTTTGGTGAAACAAGCATAGTGTGAACTTTGTCATGCAACTTACAATGTCTTTCAAGTGGCATTTCTACGATAGCTGCAAGTTAAACCGTTTCTGGTTATATTGTCTGCACTTGCCCTGTTAATATTGCATGCGGTATGTTGTGATTTGTTCAAACAATTGATTTCTCCGTTGTGTAAAAAAGATGGTACAAGAGAAAAGTGAAATATCTATTGAGAAAATAAATCTCAGCTTGTTTGTTTGCCATACCGTTGGCTCCTAACTCTTTGCGCTCAACAAGACGATGAACATACAGGCCTTCAATGCAGTAGTACAACCTAAATCAAACGCACGCTACTCTTAATATTCAGTACTAAACACGACTTGATAACAATGACGGTGAGGAGAGCGATGGCAATTGTGAGACTGAAAACAAGGCAAAGGCAAGTAGTAACTAGGGCGCCCTAGGACCGCAATAGCTAGCCTAGCACGAACAACTAACTAACTCTCTTGTCTCAGCTTGATTTTCTCACATCACTTCAAACCTTCTTTTCAAGTACTCCAGCGATTCCTCTTCTTTTGTGCCCTACATGAAACAACCCTCGAAAAGATTCGAGAAGTCAAATTTGAAAAAAAAAAAAAAGCTTGGACCAGCAAGAGCTTGTGTTGCTCCTCACCAACCCATCATTATCAACTTCCAAAAAGAAGAAACAACCTTAAAATCACTTATTAGCTTGACCTTTAAGTCACAGCTAGCCGATGCAGTTTAGGGCACCCTCACATATCCCCACTGTCACATCACTATAATTATTTCGCATCGCCTTCAAATCAATGGACCAGAGCTTAATTCCATCTCAAGAACATGAGTCCAGGCCTTGTTCATATCACCGATTAATGCAAACCATTTCATCGCACTGAAATTCTTCATCAGTCGAATGACACAAATTAACGATGATTCGGCAAAAAATTAAACTAAAGGCTGACCATGAAGATAAAACTAGCAGACAGATTCGTCGGTGTGTGGACCTTGAGGCAAAATGTAGTTGTACAGTCTCTTTCAATCATTACTATTGTTTAAATGAAGAGAAGAGAAGAGGAGAAGAGAAGATCTAGGAGAAATATATGGAATTTGCTCAGCCAACCCCATGCAAAGATTATTGCCGACAGCGATTAGACTGTGCTAAGATTTTCAAATCATTATTGGGAGAATATTTCATTTTGCTCATTCCCCCCCCCCTTTGGAATATTACATTTTAAAAAAATAAAAATAGAATAATAAATTTTATATTTCATGCACTTCGCGCTGATAATAAATTGAGAATAAATGAGATAGATTTTATTGTTCCTTTTATTTAATATTTAATTACATCATTATCATATAAAAAAAGTGAGATGTAGTTTAACTCTTAATCTGTTGCCGATCATATTTTACATAATTTTATGTAATTTAAAATAAAAAAACAAATTTAAATTGCTGTCAAAATAGTAAAAGAAAAAGAGACATTAAACTTAAACCATATGTTCACTTTAAATATCACGATATTATTTGCCATATTATTTCACGTAAATATATATTTATATATCCCCAATCTCAAAACAACCTTCATATAATATAATAAAAATTTGTTTTTATTTTCCTTTAAAAAGGAAAAACAAATATTATAACTCGATGGGACAGGCACATGCACGTTACCTGATTCCCCTTCAAAATGACACACAAGTATACATAAAACTCATTCCACCTTAATCGCCAATATATTATCATTTTTTATTAAATAATAATTTCCTATAAAACCTAGACTTTAAATATTAAATATCCAATCATGCAATAAAATTAATCTAATTCATTCTAATAACTTAAGGAACAAATTAAAGGCGAGGCCCTAAAACATTACAAATAATCAATATAAGATTTATTAATTATGGAATTACGATCGGGGACCATCATATATAAATAACAATGATGTGATTCATGCCCTTTTCTTTTAAGCTTTTTATTGTTGGGGGGACCTATTAATTACGATCCTTTAGTTAATCTGAAAATTTATAATTTTACCGAGATAAATTATATTTATTATAGTCTAATTAATTAACTAAAACATAATTAATAGAAATGAGTAGAAAACGGGGGGAATTAAAGGGGGAGGGAGATCACATGGTTGCCCCCAACCAATGATAATGTGGAGATGTATTATTAAATTATATATGTGATTAATTAGGGATGGAAGAGATCTAATTAAGATTGCGATGGTTGGTTGACAGCGATGTATATACGTGCAAAATTAGATGCGTGATTCCTATCCGTACCCTTCCTTCCTTCTTCCATGTGACCTCCCTCCCTCCCTGTCTCCTCCTCACCCTAACTTTCCAAAGGGATCCTAGTCATTTGACGGTTGATTATAAGCTGATCTCATAAGTTACCTTTTTTCATGTAACAGCGTAATTAATTTTTACGACAATTGAAAGGGACCCTTGCTAATTCCTTCTTTACTTTTCTCCTCTCCTATGTTAATCTTGTTGAATTATGGTCTTTAATTTCTACACATGGATTGTAGATTGTATATGAATCGGAAAAGAAAAATGTGGAAGCAAAATAAAATTGTAAATCTGAAGTTCGAAGCCCCGTGATTATCTTGAAGTCGTCGAATCAACTTGAAGATCAAGAAGCAAATGAATTGATGGGTTTGATCTTGCTTAGGGGTGTCTTTGGCTCTAGTCCAACCCAACAAATAAAAATAAAAAAAATCCACCCCTTAATCCACCTCATTAAGCTCAAGAAATCAGTCTTTATATAACTTTAGACTCATATAATTAACAAAGTAATTAATATCTTGTATGTATATATATATAGAGGAATATAATTAACAAAGTAATTAATTAATTTATGATCTGAAGATCGATCCAAAGTAGACCTTAAAAAATAATTAAATGGAGGACAAGTACAGAGCTAGACTTAATGCATGAATTCTGCATCCACTTAATTCTCTAGTTAGCTAGCTGCCAGTACTTGCAGTTCATTTTTCAACTTAATTCCATGGAAGAAAGAAAGAAAGAAAGAAAGAAAGGCATCTCGATCCTCGGCCTTTTCCAACAAAGGCATGCAAGCATTCGGCAACAAGCAGCTAGCTAGCTACCTAGCTACCTAGCAAGCTAAGGGAAGGGAAGGGACTTTAATTAATTAATCTCACAACTCACAAGCTAAGGTCCCCCCTCAGCTAGGCCTCTCACTGAGTGGCCGAATGATCCTTACTGTAAAGCTACATCCATCTCCATTGAATGGCTGGACCACGTAGGTACTATACAGCAAGCTAAGGTCAACTAAACCAGCAGTAACATATTTTACAGAGGCAGAGGAGTTGAGATATATATATATGAAGAAGACTTATAATTAAGGTGGTGGCTCCACGTTATGCCTGTAATGGGAGACAGCAGAAGCCACCATGCATGCAGCTGCAGGTCCGCCAGCCAACGAAATCCTCCTAGGTTTTCAACTATTTTTACACTGCTAGTTGCTCAGTAACCTGATCTTTTAGCTAGGGCTCTTCTCTTTTCTCCTCTCCTTTCCTCTGGCGACTGTACTACTGTGCATATGTCGAGCTGAATGGTGATGGTGGTGAGGCAGCTGCTTAATTGTGCCACAGAATGGACGGAGACAATCATGAATGGTGATGGTGCTTCACAGTTTTGGACCAAGATTTTGCTGATGAGGTTGCTGGTAAAGTGTGACGATGGTACAGTGAAATAGCATGGAATGGTCCATTTCTGAAGAGAGAAAAAGGAAAAGAAAAGCATATGATTAATGGTCCACACAGCTCAGAATTATTTTTAGTATTATTCATTACTGATCAGTAAATTGAATTAATTAATCACAAATATAATGCATGTAGGTGAAAACTGTGCTGCTTGTTCTTTTAGTTTATGATGATGCATGATCTCTCTCATCATGTAAATGCACATTCATTAATTGTTTATTGCAAGAATTTTTATCTAGCTAGGTACTATTCTTAATTTAATGGCTACAAAGATCTAACAAAAAATCTCTTATTTCTTCTTTTTAATGTATGAGTTTGATATAGTCACTAAGATCTTGTGATTACATATTATATGCAAAAAATTTTTAAAAAAAATGAAAAATCAATTCCAAATAAAATTAATAATACTTGTTGCATGCCATGATTGCTTCTAGTGATGGCATGAGGGTTCATCCAACCTCATGCTGTTCCCCCCCTTCCTTATCCTCCAAGGGCTCTAGATCTTAATGCAAGAGAGAAGGATGGAAGGAGATAGTGGAGGTGGGATCGTCAATCAAATTATTGATTATGCATTTGGCTACTAGTCCAAAATGGTCCCCGACCTTTCTTTCGAACCCTAATTATCTTATCTCTCGTTCGTTCCGCATTAAGTTCTTTTCCTTTCATCATGTAGTTTGGGCACCACTAGGGGGGACAAGTCTTGCGAAGTAACCAAGAAACTGTTAGATCCATAATTTGAATGCTTTTGGTTCACTTGTAAGAGAAAAAGGTCCCAATTTTATAGTTTTGTACTATGTGTTCCCTCCTAGCTAGATCTCTTCCATGTTGTAATCATAGTAAAAAAAGTATATATATGTTGAGTTAAAAAGTTTAGATAATTTATGAAAGAGATATCGACTCCCCCTTAGATGCCATAATTTGAGACTCCAATGATTTAATGTTAGTTGTGATATGCATGATAATTAGACTTCTAATGATTTAGTATTAGTTGTGATATGCATGATAATTAGACCTAATTGGATGCGACATCAAACATGATCATGATAAAATTGATTGACTCAAAGCATTTAAGCAAAATTATTTATTGAAAATTTGAATAATTAACCTAATAAAAAGATAATTTTGTAGTAATTTTCATTGAGACAATTAAGCCTAAACTTAGCCACATGCCTGCAAAGTGAGTCATATGGCGAAGGATTCTTACAACTCAAAACCATTCCCACATGAACACCAAACATGTTCTTGACTCTAATCCATTAACTTCATTCTCTTATTATTTTGAAACAAAAATACATTCTAATCTAGTGTTTTATTTTCCTCTTATGCTGAGTTTGGTTAGGGGTAATGTAATCAAGCTTATAATGTAATAAAATTTATAATATAATATAATATAATGTAATTAATATTATATTACTATATTTAGTGAAAGAGTTGTATACTATGCATGTAATATTTAATTATAAGGGTAATTATATTCTTTTATTTTATATCAATTATTTTTTATAAGGAATGTAATTATATTATTATAAAATGATAAAAATATCCTACGATCTCTGTCGGCGGTGGCGGTGACATCAGCGATCGATTGGTGCAGGAAATAAACTAGGGGTATATTTAACTTTTAAATTTTAGTTAAATATTGAGTTTGGAATGTAATTGGATTATATGATGTTGGCCTTCATGTAATCCATATTACAAAACTTTATTATGTTTTATAATCAAGATTACATTACATTACAACTTTAGAACTATACTAAATAAAATAATTAATATTTTAATATAATCTTGATTACATAATAAGATTGATTACCCCTCACCAAATCTTGTCTACTAGATAAATCTTGAGCACAACTTATACATACTCAAAAAAGGAAAAAAAAAACTGATCTATAAAATATTTGTCTCATTTACAAATTAAATCTTGATCTTTTTATCATTCCATTTTACCATTGCACTAGTGTTTTAGATCATGTTGGCCTTCACTTGCTCATAAAGAGTATGATAAAAACTGATTGAATTCAATTGGTACTGAAAGAGTTGGAATGGTATAAATTGTCATGAATGTCTTCTTTTCTAGACCCAGTCTACAAGTCCTTTTATTGGGACTAGAACCTCAAGTTCAGGTTCATTTTTTTTTCAAAAAATATATTAATAATAAATTGATAAATATACCAAACAATAAATAAATTTAGATCCAGATTTATGCAATTTTATCAAATTATTTAATCAAAGAACTTGATAGATGAGATTTTATATTAAAACTGACTTAAATGAGTGACAAACTGTCAAAATTTACTTAACTAAACAAACTCAATGATTAATATTTGGTAATAAAATAGTGCAAATGAAGACAATTGTTTTATTGTGGTTGTTTATTTATTTATTTTTAATTTGTTTTTGTTGGCTTTGTTGTAGGCTTTTTTGCTTTGGTTTTAGCATTCACTTTTATCAATGAACAAAGTTGGAAGGAGGAGCAATCAATTAAATGAGGGCAGTGATATGTAGCTGTAGCTTGCAGAAGCCTATTGCTATTAATTTCCTGTAAATCTTTGTAGCCATGTTTTTTTTTAAAAAAAAATATATTTTATTTAATTAGAAAAAAATTAAAGAAAACATTATTTAAAGTTGTGGAAAAGAAAAAAATCTGGTATTTCCTTGTATTTTTTTAAAGAGATATGATAAATAGTCATTACTCTAGTAAATTGATTAAAGTCCTGTAAATTGCAAGATTAATCCTCAATAAATATATATATATATATATATATATATATATACACACACACACATATGAGATTTTGCATGGGCTGTTCATTCACACAGAGTGACCAACTCTCATATTTTGTGCTGAATAGTCCTAACTATATAAATTACATTAAGATCATCTATTTGATTAAGAAAGATCACTCATAAATGTGTAGTACAAGGGCACAAAAAGGATCAATGGACATTACAATCATTATTATTATTATTGATGGATTAGTGTGTTTGTGAATATATAAAAATATAAAAAGGATTTAGATTAAAAGACTAAGTTGTATAGCTAAATTAAAAGAGGACCATTGCAATATTTAAATTATTATTATTATTATTTATTTATTTTGTTAGTTCCTTTGTAGTTTTCAAGTTAATAGTTTGGATAAAGAAAACACACGGCTATCGCTATAAAGCTGCTCCCTATTAAGTATTTAAGTCCAAATTAATAAAAGGAGAGGTTGTTTTCATATACAAAGATTTGAGCAATAATAAGGTTGGTAGCCAGAGAGGATAAGCTACCTATAACAATCTTCAATATGTGAAATTTGAAAGGTCATTTCATAAAATTTCATGTGAAAATAATAATTTTCATATCTCAATAATAATAATAATAGTAATAATGCTTTATTTTTCAAAAAAAAAAAAAAAAAGAGTAACGTGGTGGAGGCATATTGTGAGGACTATGCACATAATTAAATAAATAAAGAGTTGAATCAAGAAGTCAATTTTTATCATGCATGTTATAATGCATTATTTTTCATTATTTTATTTTCAACATTTTTATATGTGGAAAGGGGGAATATACCAATATGAGAATGAGCTTTCAAGCCCTTTTTAATTTGTGAACCACATAATTTGATTTAAAATATTACAATAAAATGGTCAATTATGACTTTATTAAGCACGCTTTCTTCATTATGTTTTTCATATGGTAGGTACATCGATACTTTGTGGGGAGGGAGGAATATGTCAAATTAAATGGGGATTGAGATTTGAGGTTGATAATTACAAGAAGCTTTATAACGTTTAAACATTTGAATCATAAAATGCAATTCGATGTTCTCTAGATATGGCGTAAGGATAAGACGTTCAACAAATTAATCAAGCGTCAATGGTTTGAATCTTGATGGATGGATGTTTTATTCCTTAGGAATTAGGAAATGACTATTCATTCCTACTCATATCCAAAATAAAGGCACAGTAAGAATATCTACTGCAAGCTCACCATTAATTAATTAATAAATAATTAAGTCCTTCCCAACTGACATGAACTAAAACGGCAACTCATATCGCCAGCCTTTTCTCTCCTTCCTTCCTTCGTCCCCCTCGCCTCCGTGTCGTTTCGCCCGTTACATCGCCGATACGATCGATTCCTTCTCCTGGCGGTGGCGGCCGCTTCTCTTTGTATATATATCCCTTCCCCGCGGCGAGGCTGCCGTCGCGGCCGTATTGCGATTCGGAATGCCGGAATGATGAGACGTAACGCCGTCGCGGAAGAAGGGGAGGACGAAGAAGAGTTCTACGAGTCCTTGGACCGGATCCTCTCCTCCTCCGGCTCCTCCACCTCCGGCTCCGCCTCCGACGACGACCACGGAGACGACGGCTCCTCGCCGCTGCTGTCCCACGACGTCTGGACCTCCGAGCCCGCCCCTGTGGCCGAGCGCCGCCGTTTGCTCTTCCAGCGATACGGCCTCGCCGGAGACTCCATCCTTTCCCGCCTCCCTCGCCCCGGCGACGCCCCGGCGCCTGCCCTCGATGCCCCCTTTTCGTCCGACGCCAGATCCGACGCCTCCCTGGAACCCTCGTCTGTGCGTACGGCCGAGCCCCTTGTCCGCCCGCACCGGCACCGCCACCGCCAGAGATCCGCCAATCTGTCGGTTTCGATTTCTCGATCCTCGTCCTCGGGGGTTATTGAGGTCTCCGACGGCGACGGCGGTAGAGGAAACCGACGCCCCGAGGACTGCGGCGCCGCCGATTGCGACGATCCCAGGTGCTTGATCAGGAACCTCGACAACGGGAGGGAGTTCGTGGTGAAGGAATTCGGGGAGGATGGGATGGGGAAGAAGTTCAGGGAAGTGGGGACTGGGCGCCAACTCACGATGCAGGAATTCGAGATGTGCGTTGGCTGCTCGCCCATCGTTCAAGAACTGATGAGGCAGCAGAATGTGGAGGATGCAGAGGCTGGGCGGCGGAGCAGCGTCGGCTCTGGTGAGTCTGGCAGCGGGCCGCGAACAGATGGGGTTTTGAAAGGAGGAACACGGTCGAAGAAGAAAGGCGGCTGGTTGAGGAGCATTAGGACTGTGGCTGGGGCTGCTATCACCGGAGGACACCACCACTACCACCAGGACCGTCGGAGCAGTGATGACAAGGATACATCCTCGGAGAAGGGAGGGAGGAGGTCGAGCTCTGCGACCGACGATAGCCAGGATGGTGCACAGGGCCTTGACCTTCGGGTCAAGGTCTCTCAGTATGGAAAGTCTCACAAGGAGTTCACTGGTTTGTACATGAGCCAGGCAATTCAGGCACATAATGGTTCTATTTGGAGCATCAAATTCAGCTTGGACGGCCGGTACCTAGCCAGTGCAGGGGAGGATTGTGTCATTCATATTTGGGAAGTCTCTGATATCAGTACAAAGAGTGATTTGCTCAAGGCTGCAGAGGAGAATGAGAATTTCAAGCCATTTGCTATGGCAATCAGTAATTCCCCTTCAGATCCAAGATCAGTGTTGGCTTGCGCAGAAGCAAACTCCTGGGATAAGAAGAGAAGAGCAAAGATCCCTAATGGCCGGAAGTCTAACAGCTCAGACTCTGTTATAATGCCTGAGCATGTGTTTGCTTTGTCAGACAATCCTTTCTGTTCTTTCAGAGGGCATGTTGATGATGTCCTTGACCTCTCCTGGTGGAAATCACAGGTTTGTTTTAATGATAAAGTGCTAAGTTCGTTTTTGAATCAATTTGAGTTGAAGAACTGAGTGGTGAAGGGTAAAGAGAAATGAAAATTACATTATCTGATTATATAAATTTCTTCAGTATTACTTGAGATATATAAGTCCAATGACTGCTTGAGATCCATCTAATTGAGTTACAATAGTTGTGTTTGTGCAATTCCACATAATTGTGTTCCAACGGTTAACTTGCAATCAGGGACTCCAAGTTATTTTGCTACTAAAAATTGAGATGATTATGTTGGAAGAATTTGCGAAGGCTTTCCTATGTTTAGCATTATATACCTCGAATATAGTTATTGGTTTAGGTACTCAAATTTAGTTGATATAGCAAAAAACTAAGCTACCACATACAGATAGTTGGCTTGGGTTTCATAGAACTCATATCACCCTGGATGTCTAGAAATTTGTTTTTGCTGAAATTTGAACATCAAAGTGACTCATACTCAGAGCAATTACAGATAGAAATTTAGCTACATTGAAATAGACGCTACTGGACATGGGCACAAACCAGCACCTCCTCGAACCTAAAAGGAGACAACTCAACAAACATTTAATCCTATCATCTGAATAAATTAAGACCTGACACTGACTGATAGTTTCTGTATGTTAGGACAATTAACTTATCTTTGCTGAAGGATATTAGCTTACATTATTTCTCCATTTGCACTGCCCTTGATTTATTAGTAAACTGTGCCTGGTTTGAGATGCTCAATTATCTGCTAGTTAAATATCAAATTTATGTTCAAAGTGCTACTACAGTGTATTTAAATCCACAGATTCATTCTTTGGAATGATTTATACTATACAAGAACAATTTAAACTTATATTCGACAATTGTTTTACATTGTTCATAATACGTGTTGCAGTAAAAAATAAATGTTTTTGATCCTTGAATTATATGGGAAATTATTCCTGAACACATTTTATCAGCGCCTATCTCTTTTGATCATAAATTTTCCCCTTATTGAATTCTTCCATGTTAAATTTCATAATCTATCCGTGGATGTTGCTGATTGCCTGCCCATTTATATATGTGGTATTGTTATTCAGAGAGTTGAATTTTTTTGGAACAAAATTCACAATACCAAATTTGTTTGCTTTGCAGTATCTTTTATCATCTTCCATGGATAAAACTGTTCGACTTTGGGACTTGCCCAGCAAATCCTGTTTAAAGATATTCACACATAGTGACTATGGTAAATTCAGCTTATCTTCAAACTTTTCTTTTCCTTGTCCTGTTATACTTCCTTTTTACTAATTTCTCCCAAATTCTCCTTATTGTTTGCATTGATGCAGTGACTTGCATCCAATTCAATCCTATTGATCATAGGTATTTCATCAGTGGATCCCTGGATGAGAAAGTCCGCATATGGAGTATTCCTGATCGACAAATTGTTGATTGGGATGATTTGCATGAGATGGTCACTGCTGCTTGCTATACCCCTGATGGACAGGTATCAAATATTGACGGCCTTCAATTTTCTTCCTAGTTTCCAATGAATTCCCATTAATATGCAATGTTTAATGTTTTGAATTCTTAAAGGGTGCTCTTGTTGGTTCTCACAAGGGAAGTTGCCACCTGTATGACACATCTGGTATGTAGCACTCAAACTTATTATTGTCCTATGTATTTGTTTTCAATGCTTCATTGGTTATATGACATGGATCCTTTTCTTTTTTAGATAATAAGCTTCTCCAGAAAAGTCAGATTGACTTACAGAACAAGAGAAAAAGATCCAGGCACAAAAAAATTACTGGCTTCCAGGTACTCTAATGAATTATGGTTCTTTTGCTTTGAAAATATATATGACTGTCTCTGTCTATTTAAGTGCCAATTTAAATGGTTGTTAAGTTTTGCTGACCGGCATTGTTAACAGTTTGCTCCTGGGAGTAACTCAAGGATATTGATCACATCGGCAGATTCACGAGTCCGGGTAGTTGATGGCAATGACCTAATCCACAAGTTTAGAGGTAGAAATCTTCCCTTTTGTAAAAGTCAACAACTTTGATATTATGGAGTAGTAAAAAGAGCCCAACAAGTACTGGAATAAAAGCTTCTGAGTATGCTTCAAATGCGAAATCAATTTTCCTTTTAGATTTTAGATTGGCTCGAAACTATAGCATGATAGGTTTCCCTGGTTACCTATTGGCTTCATGTTATATATTTTGCATTAATCTCAAATAATTTAGTAACTAACTAATTTGGCTTTAAGTTTCCTGGTATAACTTGAAAAATATAAAAGAAAATGCCTTTAGCAACCTGAAATAAGACCAAATCTAGTTCCTCAGCTGCCTATCGGTCAGAGAATATTTTTCATAGTATAAGCACCTGGCTGGGCTCTACTTTTAAAATGAATTTCATGAAAGCTCATTGCTACTATCTTTCTCGGAAGGCACACATCACTTTCTTCTTCAGTCTCTCATCTAGATAGAGGCTCAATTCCTCACCATGGCATGACAGTTTCTTCTTTTTTACGGGCAGCAATCAATAGAGAGTCAGGAAAATGCCATAAAAGGACCTTTTGCTCAGTCTACTAACTGAGAGAAACTCTGTTATGATCCTGATAAGAATATTCATTGTTAGGAGGTTTCAACTGCCTATTTGAAGATCTAATTTGAAAACCGCCAGGGCAACAAACTCAAGGCCAAGCTGAAGGCAGCCAATTCATGTGATTTTATATTGAAATGCCTGAGGCAGTTCAGTATCATTCCGTGTCAATTTCCTTTGTTGTTGAGAATTGAAGGCTACTAATGGGATTATGATTTATAAGATCAGTCAAGATGATCTGTGAACCAATTTTCCAGCTTTCACAGCCCTATTTAATAAAAAGTTAGTATAATTCTCATACCAATGAACACCCTCAGTATGTTATAGAATTCTGGAACTCATTTTCACCAATCATCCTCGCAAGTTGTGACATTCCTATGTCATGAACTCACTATCGTATTGGAAAATGACTGTTGCTCTGTCTCAGGTTTTCGCAATAGAAGCAGTCAAATCTCAGCATACTGGACTGCTGGTGGCAAGTATGTGATCTGTGCCAGCGAGGACTCTCAAGTTTATGTATGGCGATATGATGAAGATTCTCAACCTAACCGGACTAGAACCACTGCAACTGTCACACAATCTTATGAGCATTTCCACTGTCAAGGAGTGACCATGGCTATTCCATGGCCAAGCTCAGGAATGGGAGGGATGGCAAGGGCCCCCTCAAACAAACAGAATTCTCTCAGCGGAGAATCTCAGGCAAATTCACCACTAAAAGGTGAAACTGATGGGGCCCATCTTTCACCTTCTCCTCAATCCCAGAACACCAGTCGTCTAAGCCCAAGATCAAATCACTTTTGTGATAGGGGTTCAGCAACTTGGCCTGAAGAGCTCGTGGCTTACAAACAGAGCCTTCGAGACAATGGCGATCCATTCAGCAGTGGGTACATGCCAGTGCAAAGTTCGTCAACCTGGGGGTTGGCGATCATCACAGCAAGCCGATGCGGTGAAATCAGAACTTTTCAGAATTTCGGCTTTCAGTACCAAATATAATTTCTTACTTTTTTTCAAATGATGCAAGATGTAGAATTGCTCGCCGGCCTTGCTGCCACAACCTCCACTTCCCAGGTTGAGGCTGTAGTTCCTATACAGTTAGATGGATACGCGGTGAGACTTGTAATATCTATGCATGGTCTATTCGCAAGAGAACCAATCCCACATGCTCGGTGGATGTTGGTATTGCAAGAATGTTGTTCAAATGTACATTAAAGCGGAAGAAGCTGAACACGGCGGCGATACTTAGAGCTGCTTTGGGTTTGGTTATCTGCTCTCTCTCTTTCTCTCTCTCGGCCAAAACAATCATGTTTTGGGATAGTGTGTTCTAGCAGTCCCCTTCTCCCTCATTATTTCATTCTGCTATATGTTGATGTAACCAGAGAAATTAAATTCAAATGTTGCAAGAAAGTTACACGTAGTTTATGGGTCTGTTTACAGTTGACACGGTTAATTAGTTTAACTGACTGATGAAATTTAATTGTAATCATTTATTGGATCTGGACCGTTGATTTGCTGATTATCAATTTATTTATCAATAATTATGATTTAAAATTGCCCAAGTCAAATAGTTGTAAAATTTATTAAAATAATTTCGATCGAGAACACGCCCAGATCAATTTTAGTTGGGGGTTGTGTCTAAATTCGGGCAAATGAGTAACGTCCTGTAAGCTTACGTGGCAAGAAGTGATAGCAAAAAAAAAATACATAAATAGACGATGTTAACTCAAAATAGGATATAAATTAAGATAAATTTTTCTATAAATACTAGAAATATCAAAATTACTCTAAATATCTTAAAAATAAAAATTATCAAAAATAATAAAATACTCTGAAAATAATTTAAACGTGGAATTTGGAGTCAAAATTTAATGGTTACAGTTTTATTAAAAATAAACATATGTTTTTAAATTCTATACGTATAGCCACCGATTATATCGGATTCCGTGTCCTAAATTAAAAGATACTTCCTTTCAAAATTTAAAATGTAATTTCATAAGGATTTAAAAAAAAAAAAACATTTCAGTTAGTTCTTTAATAACTGGTGGTTAGATTGCAAACCTGTAACTTTTCTGTCTCGTAAAGTTGGTCATCAATCAAAGATACAAAGTACAGATCACTCTTTATAGAACAAGTTAATGGGAGATAACCTCAAATCAAGTGTGGATATATTGTTAGTTTATGCTAATTCATTCATTTGAGATATATGTGCATTTACATCACTACTTCTAACATTAATCTTATGTTAAAAACAATGTGCGGTGATGCGGTGATAAAGGAGACCTACCAACTACGGGTTAAAGGAAGAAGATAGCAATCGACATGGAGGTCAACGTCAAGGAGATCAACGGCAGAGGATCAATAGGCTCACTAAATGGTAGCCGAGCGGAGCCCTACATCAAGAGCTGACCGGGCATGAGTCGCTCGACCAGCAATGGGATGAGCCAAGCGAAGGCGCGTGTAGATACGTGAACATACTATTTAGACTCGTCGTCCACTACAAGAAAATTGAGATTTTACAACACTTAAACGATAACGTTTTTTTATAAAAAACGTTGTCTATTTTTTTTTAACAACGCTTTTAATGAAAAGCGTTGTCTATTTCATTATTTTCTTATTAATAGACATCGTTTTTCTAAAAATCGTTATCTATTAGTGATTTTTACGGGTCAAAGACAATGCTTCGTAAAAAGCATTGTCTATTAGACTTTTTTTTAGTGTCTACGACAACGTTTTATAAAAAGTGTTGTCTATGGTTAAATTCTCATCTAAATCTTGATTAATACAAATTGTTGGATCTAGGTAAGGAGTAGAAAACCTGAACCCTTCTCCCAACTCCTATCTTCCGATCGTTTTTGATCCCGAACCCTTCTCCCAACTCCTCATCTCACGCGACCTTCTCCATCCAACTCCTCTTCGGCAAACCCCTCTCTCGCGAACCCCTCTCCGCGAACCACTCCTCTGAACTCTTTTCCGTCAAGACCACACCTTCGTCAAGCGGCAGATCTCGGTGCTGAGGCGATCGACCACGACAGATCGACCCATCTCTTCGCCTCTTTCGCCCCCGCAGCAGATCCCGTTGTCTTCTGGTATGCTACTGTAACCCTAATGATTCCTTGTCCTAGTACCTTTTAAGTTGTTCCTCCAAGCCTTGAAACTCCTTGTGAGAGTGATTTCATCTGGTATGCTACTGTAACCCCAATGACGCTGAGGCAGTGTGCTTTCGGTAGCTTCCTTGTGAGAATTTGAGACCTTTTGTGAAATTTTGAGATCTTTCTCAAGCTCCCTTCTTTGGTCTTGTTTCTTTTTCCTTGTTGTTGTCCTTTGTCTTGCCATTGCATTCGAGTCCCAAATCAGCATTCAGTAGCCTCCAAGAAGTCAAAATACCAAGTGTAATTTCACCCAAAAAACAAAATCATTCTCTTTCATTAAATCCATCTTCTAATCCATGCTAATCATATAATAATTGCATCCAAGAAGTCAAACTTCATTCTCTAGCTGTTTAGATTTTCATCACAAGTGAAAAACTCAATTTTCCCTTATCTTTACAAAATATTAACCACCTACTTCTGTTGGGAGATATAAATATCTCCACTGCATTAGCAAACTTATGTCTAGAAAACATAATTCATAAATATCTGTTGTTGTTTGCTGTTTTCTTTTGTTGTTGATATTCTAAAATATTTGTAATTAATATATGTTGTTATTTTTATTTTTATTTTTTGTTATCTACCTTTCCTTTGTTATCTGTTGTTTTAAAACTTGTGTTTGTGTTAATATTTTGTATATTATTTACAACTATTTTGAAGGTGTTAGCTCATTGTTGGTTATTTAGTTGTTACAAGAATGGACAAAGAATGGATGTCAAAGGATAGACTATCACGTGAATATAAGTTTGGAGTAGAGTCTTTCTTGCAATTTGTAATGACAAATGCTAATGATCGTAACGCAATATCTTGCCCATGTGCAAAATGTGGTAATTTAAAGAAGAGAAATGTACAAACTATCAGAGCACATGTGTATTATAATGGTATAGATTTAACATATCATACATGGATATGACACGGTGAAAGAGCTACGATAGGGAACTCAAAGAATGATAGTGATCAAGTAGGGCCAGATGAACAAAAATATGTTGCTGAGGACCTAATAGATATGGGACATGCTGCATTTGATAGTTATGCCGAGAATCCAACCCAATTCAATAAGTTACTTGAAGATGCCGAGAAACCTTTATATCCTGGATGCACTAAATTTACAATGTTATCTGCAGTTGTGAAATTATTCAACTTGAAGGCCAAATATAGTTGGAGTGATAAAAGTTTCACTGACTTACTTAGTTTGTTAGGAGAAATCCTTCCAGATGACGATGAATTGCCTTTATCTTCTTATGCTGCAAAGAAAACCTTATGTGCATTAGGGATGGATTATGTGAAAATTCATGCTTGCCCTAATGATTGTATCTTATATCGGAAGGAGTATGAGGATTTTATCAATTGCCCTACTTGCGGGATGTAAAGGTGGAAGTTGGGCCAAACAAATACGATAAAGGAAGGAGTTCCTGCAAAGGTTCTATGGTACTTCCCCCCTATTCCAAGATTTCAAAGAATGTTTCGAAATAAGGAGATATCCAAGGAGTTGACTTGGCATGCTGATAAAAGACTTCGTGATGGATACTTACGTCATCCAGCTGATGCACCATCTTGGAAAATAGTTGATCACAAGTGGCCAGATTTTGCTACTGAGGTAAGAAATCTTAGATTGGCCATATCAGCTGATGGGATGAATCCCCATGGTTCGATGAGTTCTGCATATAGTTGTTGGCCAGTTTTAATGATCACTTATAATCTTCCTCCATGGTTGTGTATGAAGAGAAAATTTATGATGCTCACATTGTTGATATCTGGTCCCAAACAACCGGGAAATGATATTGATGTTTACTTAGCACCTCTAATTGATGACTTAAAATGCTTATGGGATATAGGCGTTGAAACATATGATGCATATCGACAAGAAACTTTCTCGCTTAGAGCTGTCTTACTATGGACTATTAATGACTTCCCTGCATATGGGAACGTGTCAGGATGTATTGTAAAAGGATATCATGCATGCCCTATTTGTGGTGAAGAAACCTATTCACAAAGGTTGAAGCATAGTAGGAAAATGTCATATACAGGCCATAGAAGGTTTCTACCTGCAACTCATCCTTATCGAAGGCAAAGGAAGGCATTTAATGGAAACCAAGAGTTTACCCCTGCACCAAAACCATTGAGTGACGATGAAGTTTTTGAAAGAGTTGAAAGAATTAATTGTCATTGGGGAAAAATCAATGGGAATATGCAGTCGAAGAAGGATGATGTAAAATCATGCTGGAAAAAGAAATCAATATTCTTTGAACTTTAGTATTGGAAACATCTACACATTCGACATGTTCTTGATGTGATGCATATTGAAAAGAACGTCTGTGAAAGTCTCATCGGTACATTACTTGATATTCCAGGAAAAACAAAGGATGAAGTAGCATCGAGATTAGACCTTTTGGAAATGAATGTGAGGATAGATTTGACACCAAGGATGGGGGAGAAGAGAACGTTTTTGCCAGCAGCCTGTTATACACTTAGTAAGGATGAGAAAAGAAAGATTTTGAAATCTTTGTTTGGAATACAACTTCTGACATGTTACTCATCCAATTTTAAAAATCTTGTGTCGATGAAAGATTTGAAACTTATTGGCCTTAAGTCACATGACTACCACACTTTAATGCAACAATTGCTTCTAGTGGCCATCCATAGTGTCTTGCCCAAACATGTCAGACACACTATCACTCGCTTGTGTTTCTTCTTCAATGGGTTATGCAATAAAGTGATAGATGTCTCAAAGTTGGATGATATACAAAGAGAGATTGTGACGATATTATGTTTACTTGAAAAATATTTCCCCCCATCATTTTTTGATATAATGATTCATCTAACTGTTCATCTTGTACAAGAGGTGAAATTATGTGGACAAGTTTGGTATAGGTATATGCACCCATTTGAAAGATACATGAAGATTTTGAAAGGTTATGTGCGAAATCGCAATCGGCCCGAAGGGTGTATAGCTGAATGTTATATTGCTGAAGAGGCTGTTGAATTTTGCTCAGATTATCTTTGTAGTGTGCACACAATTGGGATCCCATTAAGTCATCGACAAATATAACTTACTAAGCCATTATCGGGTGCGGTGGTGCACTCCACTAGTCACGATGAGTTGCAGCAAGTACATCGTTATGTATTGGCAAATGATGCGGAGATTGATTTCTATATCGAGTAATTTCTCCAACTTATTAATACTTTCATTTGGTTAGCTTACATTCTATTGGTTTATTTATTCCTAATAATTTTATTAGGGAACACATGGCATATTTGAATGCAAGATTTCGTTAAAGGGCTAAGTCCAAGAAGTGGTTACAAGATGAGCATAACTGAACGTTTGCTACTTGGTTACATGATCGTGTAAGTTCCTTTAGTATTACGTATTGACATACATTCATTATCATATTTACACATAATTAACAATTTATCACATAAAAAATATAGGTTGCACGTGTAGACCCTTCCACTCATCAAGTATCAGAAAGATTGAAATGGATAGAGCGCGGACCTAACAAGCAAATCTTAAAGTACTCTAGTTATTTGATTGATGGGGTTACCTATGCTACAAAAGAGCGTGATGATATACGAGTTGTACAAAACTCCGGAGTCAGCTTAGTCGTAAAGACAATGCAAATTGCTAGTGCAAAGGATAAAAAACCTATTGTGTCAGATATGGTTTTTTATGGAGTTATAGAAGAAATATGGGTAGTTGATTACACCAAATTTCAAATTCCAATGTTCAAATGTAATTGGGTGGAGAATAATAATGGTATTAAAGTTGATGATCTTGGTTTCACATTGGTAAACCTCAATCGAATTGGATTCAAATCTGACTCTTTTATCTTGGCTAGTCAAGCAAAGCAAGTATTTGACATCGAAGATCCTGTAGATCCTTTATGGAGTGTTGTACTTGCAACTCCAAGCAGAGAGTACTTTGAATACATAAATGGTACAGAGTTTGAAGAAACTGCAATCCACTATCAATGTTTTAGCAGAGGGTTACCACCAATGGATGTTGACGGAGAAGATATGAACCACCATGCATTCGGGATGACTGTGATGGGAATTGGGTCGACAATATTTAACTGTTGAACTTTTTACTTTTCAAGATGAGTTTGTAAACAATTTAAATTGATATGTTATTTACCTTTGAAGAATGATATGTTGTGGACAATATTGATATGTTTTGTTTCTCATGTTGCGGTTAGTTTTTATCATTTTGTCTATTTACTTTTTTCTATGATTATTTTATCAATTCTCGGTTCTCAAAGTTATCTCAAATGGATGGGTATAGTGCTATTTACAAATGAATGGAGAATCACTTATTCCTGCAGTGTGAATTATTAGAAAAGAGATCCATCTATAAATTCATGATTCAAGTTCTAATCTTTATTAAGAAGCCATCTAGGAAGTTCTTTAAGAACATGCTACATTAGGTTTTGATCATGCTCATCCACTGGAATTGAAAAGAGATACAAGTCTGGCAGCGGAAAACATCACTATGGCAACCAGTCCTAGTGTCATAGTAGCCTAGTTTTGTGAACAACACCACACAAAACATCTAGGAAGTTCTTTTCTTGTATCTGTTATCTATTTACTTTTTTCTATGATTATTTTTATCATGTTGTTGTGATCAGCAGAAGGTGTGGACTCCATGGAAGCCTCTAGAAAGCATGCAAAAAAAGGTAAGGGTAAGGAAAAAAAATTGAAACTCCAGCCACTACCGAGAGTTGGGATGGTAACACAGAGTTGGATTCTACAAACACCAAAACCACAAGAATGTCTAGAGGTCGTACACACCTAGATAAGCTAGCTAAGGAAAGGATTCAAGGAGTTAGAAAGGATGTTGCATTCAATAAACTTGGACAGCCAATAGGAGAAGCAGCTATTGCAATGCAAAGTTATATTGGTGTGCTGGCTTGAGAAAAGGTTCAAATTAGTTACAAGACTTGGAAATATGTTCCAAGTGATGTTAAAGAACTGATATGGAAATCAGTTAATATACGTAAATTAGCATGTTTTATCAATTATTATAATATATTTACTGTTTGTCTTAATTTTTTTTAATATATTTCCATTCTTGTGATTTACAGTTGATGTACAATGTTGACCCAAAGTGGAAGAATGGTTGTTTGAAATCAGCAAACAATAAGTGACGTCAATACAAAAGTTATCTCACTAAGACGTTCATTTTAAGTAAGCTTGATAAACCCAAGGAGTTGGATGAGCCACCTATTGGCTATGGTATTACAAGAGATACTTGGAGGTCATTTGTGATTAGTCGCATGTCTGAAGACTTCATGGTAAGATTTGTAATTTAATCTTTTAAAACTAGTTTATTTATATTCAAGTTTAACAACACATGTATCCTCACTAACTAGAAACTAAGTGATCAACAAAAAGAAAGAAGAAAACAACACATGTATCCTCATCGGTTTTCACGTAAAGGATATGCACGATTTGCGGAAGAAATAGTAAGTATTTTTTTAGCATATTTTCTTATGAACCCTCCAATTTATTCACATAAAATTATTTGAATTTTCACTGTGCCAGTGGGATCACTAATTGTGTCTTGCTGTTTTCCCATATTCCCTACTATTTGGTGGCATTTCACTATCAATGTGGTTGCTGAGACGCAAGTTCTATGAAGTAGATGCAAGTTCTATGCAAGAGCAAACCACCTTTGGCACCGCATACTCAACACCTGAGTCTGAAATTGAGTATGCGGGGGGCTAGCTTGTTGTTGCAAGTTGTTGGCAGTTAGTGATACATTTGGTACCCCATGCCTTAAAGCTTTTCCCCGATTTTCCATTTCATTTAATGATTGTGCCTTTGCGAGATGTGCTGCTTCAGTTGGCTCTAATCCTGATCACAATCCTGATTGTTCTAGTGCTGCAATTTGATGACCAATTCCTACGAGTTTGTTTCATTTAATGACTAATTTTATTCATTTAACTGTTATTGGAATTTTCTTGTTGTAGGCGACTGAATTATGTGATGATGACGACATTAATAGAGCTATTATGTGGACGAAAGGAATAGTCACCAAAGAAGGTGACTTTGAAGGAGAGGATTTGATAAAAAAAAAAAATCCAACAGATTGTAAGCAAAATAACAATAAGTAAAAGTACCATTTTTATTGAACTGATAACTCTTTTAGTAATAATGCTTTTTAATGTGCCTGACAGGATGGTTACATTCAACAAAAGAGGAGGGTAAGCTGATAATTGAAGGAACCAAAGAGGATATACTTACCAAAGCACTTGACACTGAAGAATATAATGGCCATGTGAGGGGTATTGGAGGTCATATCACTCCAACAATATATTTCAATTCTGGTAGAACATGGAAGCATGCTGATGTAATCACTGAGCATAAAAAGGACCTGATGGAGGCGAGGAAGAAAATTTTAGAACAAGATGCACGTATACAAAACCTTGAAGTAATGGTGTATAAAAAGGGTACCATGTGCGATAATTCGATTGATGACAAAGGCAGTTGCTCAGTAAAGTTGCAACCCATGATTGAAGATGACATGAAGAACGATGATGATGACCTACAAATTTTGTGTCAAGCTGATGTTTTGCAGGTATAACACTAGTTGCATTAATTGTGACCTGCTGCTATTTGTGACCTGCAACTTTTACATTTTAGGGAAAACCAGTTGCATTGACATTGAAATCTAGCACAAATATTGTTGCACATGGTACAATTGTTTGTGGCAATGAATCTGATAAAACGCTTCATGGTGTTCCATTTCCCAATAATTGCATGCGAGTTTACATTGATGAAGCAGTAGAAAAATCAACACCTTTGCCATATCCAATTCCAAGTGAATTTGAAGTAATTGGTGATGCTGTAGGAACCCATGTGGCTTGGCCAAAACACTTGATAGTGAACCAAGATGAGGTATTTATTAGATTTTATTTCAAATTAAATTGTCACTTGTTTTATTACTCTTCCTATCTAACTGTCATGATTTGAAATTATTAGAAGCCTCGAAGGAAGAAGCTTGAACAACCAAAAAAGAAACATACTTTGTCAACACGTGCCCCAAGAGCATTACATATGTTATATTGTTATAGTAAGCGTGCTTTAGATGATGGCAGATATATATCAGTGAGTTTTGATTATGATGTGTTTGATGATGATTATGAACTTGTTCTACACCTTGAGGGCATCATTCCTTTGTATCATTTGGAGCCCCTTTCAGGCAATTGTGTAGTTGACTACATATGGTAAGTGTTTAGATTTAGCAATTTAAATATAATTTTAACAGGTTTACTGCAATCTATGATAATCATCCATTTTGTGAATAACTTTCATTTTTCAATCTACCTCTTCATTTTATTATGTTTGCAATGGCAAACATCTTTATAAAAAACTGCTGAAAGATAACAAGAAAGAGAAATTCATATTTGTGAATCCACATAAAATCCCATATATGGCAAACACTTCACATGACAAAAAGGTAAGCTTGAAAGGCTAAACCAAAGGGCAAGTCATTTGGCAGGCAGGCTAAGTGGTGCATCTGTAGATCAACTTGTATTGGTGCCATGTAATATCGGGTAAGTAAGAATTAAAACATCACTTTCAATTGTTGTCTTTTGATAATTTATTGAATTATATGCACTAATTATGTGTTTGTTGCATAGTTTCCATTGGATTCTCACTATTATTGACCCTTACAATGAAGTTATTTATTTGTTGGATTCTCTAAGGCACCGCATTCATGATGAGGATTGGAAATATATAGTGGAAATGTGAGTTCATATTTATTTTTTATTAAGCATTTATGTTAATACAAAACTCATATATAAAAAAATCATTAACGTATGAAGGGCCTTAAGATTGTTTAATTCAAACAAGGGAAGGAAAGGTAGAAAAAAAGGCTATGTGGGTAATAGTAAAGGTATGTGTAATTACATATAACATATATTTTAATGTGTATGTTTATCATTAATAATATGTCTTTAATTTTCATATGCTCCTCGACAACAAGATGCCAAACAATGTCGTTACTATGTGATGCAATTTATGAGACAAATTGTTGAAGAAGTTGAAATTATCGAAAGAGATTCACTACGATCTATAGTAATGTTTACTTGCTTATGTCTCAAATTATTTGAAATAAACTATTTAAAATATGCAAAGTCAATGTTGATTTTTTTTCCTCATTAATGTTCACAGTTCACACAAGCAGAGTATTCTCGAGAAGAAATTGATGAGGTGCGATCGGAGTTGGCAGAATGTATATAAGATTATATTTATGAGTAGGTGCGTTCAAGTTTATGTAAGTTCATTACCTTGTTTTAGCTAAGGTTTATGTAATTAAGTTCATTATCTTTAGCAAGAAGCAACTTTTTGCTTCTTTAGAATCCATTTTCAGCTATGAGATGTAATCTACCCTTGTTTGTTATTCTCAGTTTAATCTGTGATAAAGAGTCTTCTTGGTCATTAACTGAATTATATAAACTGAATGCATTTTAGAATGGAGAAATACTGAGATGTGCTCCCTGAGCTTCTAATTTTGACAATTGTTTGCTAAATTTTTTATATCAGTTGTAGCCATATGATATTCCACTTGCTAAATTCTTCTGTTATTTCAATAACCTGGAGAGTTTAGATGAATCGTATTGTCACGTCAACAATAATAATATGGTATACATGAAGGGATATAATGCATATGTTCTTAGCTACGATATATATGTCTATTCTCTATCGTGGCAGTATTAAAAATATAAACACTTCATTCTGTTAAATTATGGAGAATCTAGTAAGTGGACTAATTGATGGTTTGATTGTTACAAATGAAATCATTTGTGCACACAATTTGGGAAATAAAAAGTCTGCTCTATATATGTTTGTTTGCATAAGTACCAGAAATATGAATTTCGGGCTATATTGAGTTTCTACCCTTCATTTTGGCTTTTCTAATGACTCCATACAAATAAATTAGAAAGAAATGTAAACAACACAAACCTCAACTGATGTCTCATAAGAAGTTCTTATAGAACTTCATTGGTTGTAGGCGTAGAAGCTTACTATAGATCTGTATTATTGAACTTTAGGATATTTGCTTGTATTACAAGATATATACTTCATGTAAATATGAAATAAAAAACATAGATGCAACATAAGACAAAAACTGAGAAATGGATGTTATACTGAGTACTACAAACCAAAGTTTATCATATTATAGTTGATTCTCTAGCAAAGTTTCACATTTTGAACTCGTTTATTTTGATTTGAAATGTCTAAAACTTTTACTAATGTTTGATGGTAAAATTTGGTGTTTGGTTCTTTATGCAACTTTTTATTGTTTGCTATGAAGTCGCCATAGCAATGTTGTAACAACTCTAATGTTGATAAATACCAGTGGGTATTCTCTGAGTACCTCCATTTATGTTCGGA
This sequence comes from Zingiber officinale, assembly GCF_018446385.1. Classification (NCBI taxonomy): domain Eukaryota; kingdom Viridiplantae; phylum Streptophyta; class Magnoliopsida; order Zingiberales; family Zingiberaceae; genus Zingiber; species Zingiber officinale. The sequence goes on along the minus strand of NC_055994.1, from coordinate 88,793,473 downwards.
AGTTTCTTATATGGGTTGTTCACCTTTTTGGCATTTCTGTTTTGAATGTGGCTTTTGAGTTGTTTCTAGAACAGGACAATTCCTGCAAGGTCATTAGTATGTTGATTTCTTAACCTTGTATAATATTGGTTAATGTGAGTATTCATTCATTCGTCTCCAATGATTATTTTGTTTCTTTTGAGAGCCATCAGTAATGCAATTGTATGGACTTGAAACATATTATTGCTACTTTTGTAGGTGGATACAGGACAGTCGAGATCAGTACACTAAGGAGCGTCTGGATTTAGTAATTGATCAGTACACTAAACGTCTGGATTCAGTAATTTCAGTATTGTGGTAGTAACTACTGTACTGTTTTGAGTAAACAGATTGTTGGCTACTTCTTCAGTATTCAGTAGCTACTTCTTCAGTATTCAATAGAAGTAAACAGATTGTTGGCTAAACAGATTGTAGCTGTTCAAAATAGATTTTTTGTGCTCTTTTGTTTTATATGTGAATATCACTATTTACTTTGAAACAGAATTAGTGTTAATTTTGATATTTACTAGCTTCTCATGTAATTAAATACTAATATTACTTCAACGTCAGATTTCTATTATTTTGGTATGAGTTTGAAATCATTAGCTGAGTTGATTATATGTAAAATTCGAATCTAGACATGGTAAAAGAAAGATAATAGTTTCGTAAATATAAAAATAATGATTTTTAAATATTTTTTTAAATTTTTTTTTCTTTAAAACGACAACGCTTTTAAAGCGTTGCAAAAAGTGTTATCTTTGTAAAAAAACAACAACGCTTTTAAAGCGTTGTAATAGTGTTGTCTTTGCAAAACATGACTACGCTTTTAAAGCGTTGCAAAAGCGTTGTCTTTTCTACCAAAAACAACGCTATAAAAGCGTTGCAAAACGTTGTCTTTGCATAAACCGACAACGCTTTTAAAGAATTGCAAAAGCGTTGTCTTTGCTACAAACGACAACGCTTTAAAAGCGTTGTCGTTGAGCAGACTTTTAACAACTGTGCCTTTAACAACGCTTTTTCAGGCACAAAGACAACGCTTTAAAAGCATTGTCTGTTAGCTTTTTTCTTGTAGTGGTCGTAGGAAGAGCAGCTGAAGAGAGGAATACTTGGCCGAGTAGAAGAGTACTCGGCCGAGTGGCTATCCCACTCGGCGGGAACGCTGATGTGTATTTGGATATACTTTTGGAAGATGGCGTCGCCGACACGTGGCATGGTCTACAGGTGGATCATACGACGGACAAATCAGGAGGACGTGCCCACGACCAATTGGAGAACGTGTCCATGATCACATGTCTAGAACCAATTGTGGAATGCGTCCACAACCAATGGGAGAACGTGCCCATGCATTGAAAAGCACACATGTTGCCCACCAGGGCATTATATAAAGGGGGGTTCGTACATCGTCGTAGGTACGTGTAATTCACTTTTTGCACTTGCGTTATTGTTGTTCCATCTTCTTCTTCGTGCCGGTGATTGACTTGAGCGTTGGAGGGCCAATACCGGAGATCCCTTCCATAGCCCAGCACTGACATTTCTCGTGCTTACAGATTGGAGCGTGATCTACATCCAGTCAATGTAGCAGTCACATCCCTAGCTTTTTGTCTCCATGATTTTTGGACAGGATCATATTGGCGTCGTCTGTGGGAATGTAGCCTAAATTCGAAACGTGAAGATGGAGGGCGTTGGACGACTCACCATGGTTACTTTAACAAAGGAGGAGATGGATGCACTGATACAAGCCCTAGCGGCAAAAATAGTGGAGCAGCAACAACAATAGGCGTTGGTTGATCGCCATGTGCAGGAGCCCACGGTCTCAGCAGCAAGTCATCCAACTGGATATGGAGATCGAGCGGATCATGTATCCGTTCGGGGGCATAGTAAGAAGCCAACTGGCACATACGAAGACGCGCCGCATGCGCTGATCCCCTTTCGTCGAGCCCTGTTCCACACTCCAACAGAGGAGCTAAACCGAGTAAATAAGAGGATCCTCCTCGGACGAAGCGCCTGTTCAAGATGCACGTAAAGGGAAAACACCAAGAAATGATGATTCGCGCGAGCGGATCAATCAATAGTTTTCTCAAGGAATCTTGGACGACCCTTTGCTAAAGCACTACACCCCGTTGACGATTGGTGAGTATAATGGAATGACCGATCCAGATGACCACCTAGCCCAGTTTAATAACGTGACCATGCTTCATCAGTATACCAATGGTGTGAAGTGTCGGGTTTTCCTCACTAGACTTTCCGGGTTAGGCAGCGCTGGTTCAGATGAATGCTGATTAGTTCGATTCATAGTTTCAAAGACTTTTGAGCATCATTCTTACACCACTTCGCCAGCAGTCACTGCTACCAGAAGATGAAAGTCAACCTATTTTCCTTGAAACAAGGGCCTAAAGAGACATTGAGGGCATACATCAAGCGCTTCAACCAGGTGGCTATGGATATTCCATCGGTGTCCTCGAAAATATTGATGAACGCCTTCACTCAGGGGCTCATCGAAGGAGAGTTTTTCGGCTCACTCATTCAGAAGCCACCGAAGGACTTCGACCACTTGCTCAAGAGGGCTATGGAGTACATAAATGTGGAAGAGGCCAAGCAACAAGAAAAAAGGAGGTGCTGGTAGAACCCGCAGGAGCCCTTAAACGGTGACGACCTATAGCTATCATCCACCCAAGGGGCCCTGAGCGAGAGGTGCACATCAACACCAGGAGCCCAAAACGCAGGTCGTACAGCATGTGGTAGCCAATCGCTGAAAGGCGGCGAAGGGAAAGGTATGGACGCTAATGTTTTGCTCGTTCCATCAGTCGGTAACACAACACGCACGATTGCTATGATCTAACGCCAATTTCGAGGCTACCGGCTCCTCGAGGATATCTCCGTCGATCACCATCACTCGATCGACATAAGAGTCTCTGATCAGCGGAGCGGTGAGATGGCGATCAAGGGGCATCTGAGCGGTGTCATTATCAGCCTCAAAGGAGAAATAATGCAAGTCCAGCCCAAGCTTTTGCTGAGGGGAGTGTTGGATAAAAGAGTTTCACTAGAGGGGGGGGGGGGGGTGAATAGCGAAAAAAAACATAGAGTGCACAACGGAAAAGTAAAGGCAAAAGAATAAAGCAACGCTAACAAGAGTCATTTTTTACTTGGTTCGGAGCCTTTGTCGACTCTTACTCCAAGGCCCGCACTCGTTGAGTACTTTTGTTGAGCAATCCACTAGTAATTCGAATATTTGATTACAAAAAGTTAGGTACAGAAATGCTAGAAAGAAAATACCGACAATAGATAATAAGACAGAAAAATAGAGCTTTGTCGGAGAGCCTTCGCAACGTCGTAGAAGCACAGAAGAGCGTGAGTTGTTTCATTGTTCTTTAGCTCCAGCCTTTATCCTCCTTATATAGGAGGTTCGGGGCATCTGAATCCTTTTGGGCGCCCTGAATATGACGTAGCCGAAACAACCAGAGCGCTCCACGTGACAAAGTGACGTTGTGGATAAAACTTGTATTCCGGGCGCCCGGACTCCATTTTCCAACAACTTCATTTCCCTGCAAGAAAATGTTAGTCCGAAGCATAAATGCAAAATATCCTGCAAAACAGAGTGTTATCACAGTTTATGATCAAAACAGGATAGTAATTAGATTCTGTCTCCTCAAAACCAGAATCTAGTCACGATCTCGACTTAGATATCCGAAATGGATCTAAGTCGGATTGACGCCTAATGCTCCCTTCCCGGGAACGCGTCCTCACAGTCACTCCCCTCCAGTGACTTACCTCCCAGACGTTCGGTCTGCCCTTCGACCCGTCTGAGCTTTGTGCCAACTATCCGGTCAGCCCGTCGACCTAGCTGGATTTCGTGCCAAACGTCCAGTTAGCCAATTGACCCGTTTGGACTTCTTGCCAGCTATCTGGTGGACTCGTCGACCTAGTTGGGTTTCGTGCCAGACATCAGGTCAGCCCGTCGACTTGTCTGGGCTTCTCCTGCACACTCGGTCAGAGTGTTAGATAATAATGAGACTAACTTAACCTATTTTGTCATTCATCAAAACTTGAGTTAGACCGTTAATGCTAACCGCACCAACAATCTCCCCCTTTTTATGCAATGACAACCTGATTAAGTTAGTGAAAAATATGCAAGAAAAAAATAATCATTTATAAGGTTGTTAAGTTAACTTTGTTTTAAATTTTATTGTTTAACTAACTTAAACCACCTAACTCTCCTGCTTTGGCATTCATCAAAAAAATCATCACAAAAAATACAAGGAAGTCTGGAAATGTAAGTCAGATTATCTTGGGGGGAGTTTAACATAGAAAGATAACTTTTGTTTGAAAATTTTATCTTTTATTTCTTTCAAAAAATAGTTAACCTTGGAAAGATGACTTAAAGATAGTTATCTTTAAAATTTGTAAGTTAATCTTTTGAAAAGAGTTTTGCAATTTGAAACATAATTTTCAAATATAGCATTTTTACAAAAAATATTAGGGTTAAGTCCAATTTTCAAGTTAAGTTTTCAAAACTAAATAAGATTTTATTTCTCAAGACTTAGTTTATAAAATCCAACTAAGTAAAATCTATTTTCAAACCCAAGTTTGTTTTAAATAAATTTCGAAAAATATGTTTTGAAAACTAAGTAGAATATAATTTTCAAAATGAAAAATCTAAGTTACAAACCCGGATAAAGTTTATTTTTCAAAACTAAGTTTAAAAAGTATGAATTTCAAAATTAAGTTTGAAAAGTTTAGAGTTTGAAAATAAAGCCAATTTTCAAACCTAGGTTTAAACAATCCAATTTTCTAACTTTCAAAACTAAGTTTGAAAAATCCAGAATAAATTTTAAAACACTTAGTTAGTGTTAAACTGATTTAAAAAGAGATATTTTTCAAAAATTAATTTCAAAATAGGTATAAAAACAATTAATCCTCCTCTTGAACCTGACATTACAAAATTTGTATAACCAGTTAGCTACTTACTGACTATTAAAGGATATCAACTTTCACTTGGTTAGTCAGTTAAGTCTAATTATATTCAGTTAGTGTTTGACTAAACTGAATGACTTAACCTGTTAATGTCTGTTTTGTATTTAACGCCCAGACTTATGTAGATGCACTGAAATAAGCATCTTAAGTCCAAGCAATTTGCTTATGCATCTCACCCCTTTCTATATTCGACAATCACAAACAAGGAGTCCTACGGTGTTGGTGAGATGCTCAAGTACTAGCCCTAGGGGAACATGCTTTCTAAGGAGTTGTTCTAGTCTAAGGCTAAAACTGATTTAAAATTCTAGAAATGGAAGATTTTAAATAAAGATTTTATCCTAGAATTTGAAAACACTATTTTTGAAAACAGTTTTTGCAATCCTAGTCTATTAAGCACATCAGGATAAATCATTATCAGAGTCGAGACATACCTAAGTTGGAGTAACCCAGAATAGCAACAAAAGTGACTTTCCGCAGCGCATCATCAACGGCGTGCGGTTAACGCGCGCCGTTAATAATATTTTTTACAGCGTGCCAAATTATGTACGCTGCGGATAATATAATATTTATATAAACGACAGCATGCAGAAAAAGTATGCTGTCGATAATTATTTCTACGACATATAATGTGCACTGTTAAAAGTTAATATTAACAGCGTGCGGAGCGTGCTGTTAATAGTTATTATACATATATAAATAATGGCGTGCAAAAATGTATGCTGCGAAAAAATATTACAGAAATTTAACAGCGTACAATGTGTGCCATTAATAATCCACAAAATTTTCTAAACATATCAAAAATTTTCACACCAAATTTACCTCCCTCGCTAAACATCCTCACTCACACGCCCGCGAACTTAATCACACGTAAAACATCCTCGCACAAAACCTAAAATCGCACCACACGTACTCCCTCCGCCTCCCTCCGCCGGAACCTCTCCTCACGCAACCTCCTCCTCACGTGAACCCTAAACTCCTCTCCGCCAATAGTGAAGACCTCTCCGTCGAAGCCCTCCTCCTCAGGCGAACTCTCTCCACCGAAGCCCTCTCTGCCGAAGCCTCCTCACGTGAACTCCCTCCGCCGAAGCATCCTCACGCGAACTCCCTCCGCCGAGATTAGTTCCTAAGGTCTCTTCTAACTTTTTTCCCTTCCTTTTCCTTTCTTTATTGATGTTGATTTTAGGTTAAAGACGTGCCAATCTAAGTAAAAGGGCTTTGTTCAGTATCTTCTCAATGGTTTGCATATGAATGGGTTGCGATCGGAGCTCTTGTGCTATTTTCCTTTCATTGGGTGGTTTCTTGTAATGGTTTAGGGCATGCGGAATTTAACCGAGTGTTGATCAATTTCTTCTCAATGTGTTGAATTTCTGGAATGGATTTTTTATGGTTTTTGACTAGATTCACGGTAGGAGAATGCCTCCTTGCTACCTCTACGACTTTTGAGAATCGAGGAAGATTGGAGATGGTTTTGAATTTAAATGCCAAGGATTGTTTCTTAAAAAGTCTCTGAAGGTCGATGGAGTTTCTAGTGGCGTAAATCTTGGTGGGTAACATTTTTGGTGCTTTGCTGCTTCTTATGTTGGTTGCTAGATTTTTTGTGGTTGCCAAGGATTTTTTGTTGGTTGTTGGATTTTTGGACTGAATTGGAGTATTTAAGATGGTTGTTCGATCTGTTCTAGTTTGGGTAACATAATTGGATTTGATACCATGATTTCTTATTGACGATTTCCATGTGTGCTAGCTTAACCTTGGTAGTTCAAGTTGGATGATTGTTGTTCTGCTCCGTCTTATAGTTTTTGAAATTTCTGGAAATATTTCTAATGGGTTTCCCTATGAGGTTGTGCTGGTTTTCTTGATAGGATTTAGTAGATTGAGTTGCTGGAATTTTGTTTTGTTTTTCTCGGAGTTCTCTTGTGATTTCTGGAATTGGGATTGGATGGGAGTTACTGCCGGTTTTCCTTGCAAAGTCGTGATGGTACTCTGGTATAGTTTGTTTGTGCTTTGCCTACATGTGAATAGCATGTCTTATTTCATTATTGGCGTGTCTAATTTTAGTTTGCATATGCAAGTTTCTCTAGCTCATGTGATAAGCTAGGCATACATGGTTTTATTCTACTTATAATATTTGCCCATGTTTTTATTCTACTTATATTAAAATCAGATAATGCAAGCTTTAAATTTAATGGAATTGTCTCGTTAAATAACACATCAAGGATGTGTATCTTCTGTCGGGTTTTTCGGGCCGCGAAAATCGCGTTTTCGCGTCGCGGAAACCCCGAAAATCCCAGCCACCGGATCCGTGCAAAGAAAAATAAAATAAAATACGAGTACGAGTTTCTAAACCTTGATCTACAGTAGATCTACAAAGGGAAACAAAGAATATACCCTTGATGCGCGCCCTACGCGAATCCCGCTCGTCCAATGGTGCCGGATCTCAAGGTTGTCAAAGTAGACAACCCTCTAGAAGTATCCACACGAACACAAGAAGGAGATCACCAAACTAAAGTGTGCTAGCACCTTAGTTAGGTTCGGCAAGATGAGGAGAGGGAGAGAAGAAAATGGAGCAAGGAAGAAGATGATGGAATGAATGAGAATAATTCCCAAAATGAAACTTATTCCTCCCATTCATGTGGTCGGCCACATTAAGAGCATGTGTAACTCCCATGGAATGCCAAGAGTCACAACTCTTGGTAACTCCCATGAGGTGGCATCCCACTTAAGCAACCATGATGATGTGGAGCATCATCATTGGCCCACTCAATGCCAACTCACCAATGAGGTGGCATAAATTCAAGTCAAACTTGACTCTTCATCTTCCTCCCAAGTTAAGTCAAACTTGACTTAATCTCTCTCATGGTTGATCTAATTCAACCATTTAATTCAAGCCAATTTAATATAATGAATCTAATTCATTTAATTAAATTGATTCAATGAGTCATAATCTAAATTAGACTCATTGAACATATGAATCAACTTGAGTCCAACTCAATTAGCCCAATTAGGATTACTCTTAATCCAATTTGATTCATCAAATGAATCTAATCCTCTTGGTTCATCATATGAACCTAATCTCCATCTAATTGTCCTTAGTGTGTGACCCTATAATCTCCATCCAACTCACCAATGAGGTGGCATAAATTCAAGTCAAACTTGACTCTTCATCTTCCTCCCAAGTTAAGTCAAACTTGACTTAATCTCTCTCATGGTTGATCTAATTCAACCATTTAATTCAAGCCAATTTAATATAATGAATCTAATTCATTTAATTAAATTGATTCAACGAGTCATAATCTAAATTAGACTCATTGAACACATGAATCAACTTGAGTCCAACTCAATTAGCCCAATTAGGATTACTCTTAATCCAATTTGATTCATCAAATGAATCTAATCCTCTTGGTTCATCATATGAACCTAATCTCCATCTAATTGTCCTTAGTGTGTGACCCTATAGATTCTTGTAACGTTGGCAATGCCCCTAAACCCATTTAGGAGCATAAGTAATAAGCGGTATCTAGCAACACATTATTACTACCCAATGTTACAAGAATGTTGAGATCCAACATCACCTTGTGACTACTAATTGTGACTCCTCACAATATATGACAAGTGTCCTTCTATCCAAGACATCTAGATTGATCAATGTGAGGCATAGGCTGTGTCATTCTTTGACCAATCTAAATCTTGAACTCCAAGTAGACTCACTAAATCAAACGAGCTCAATATCTCATATTGACTCATTTGGGCATGGCCATGCACTTCGTGGTCTCACTCTATCAAGAATATCGATGTCACTCCCGTCATATAGGAGGGATAGATCTCATCTACATCACTGACATCCCTCTGCATAATTCGTTATATACCAGTAATCGCCTTTATAGTCCACCCAGTTACGGGTGACGTTTGACGAAACCAAAGTACATAACTCCTTATGTAGGGAACCATGGTGACTTCAGGTCTAAGGACTAGTAGTCATACTAATAACCACATGAGAAAGTATATGACACTCATATAATGATCCGTGATACTTTCTTATGGCGGGTCATTCAGTATATATTCTCCAATGCATACCCATGTGTCAACTTGATATCTCTATATCCATGACTTGTGAGATCAAGTCATCGAGTTGACCTACATGCTAGTCTTATTGCATTAACATTGTCCCTGAATGTTAACACTCGACTAGGAATGATTAAGAGTAGTGTTCCTTATATCATCTCACTATCGGTTCAACTAACCGATTGATATAGGTGAGAACCTTCTACTCAAGGACGCTATTATACTTAGTTTATTTGGCACCAATACAAGTAAGTATAATAACCAAAAGACATGCCTTTATTTATATATAAGAATATGATACAATAAGTCCATAATACAATCATCAAATGATTGGCTCTAAGGCTCTAACTAACATCTTCAACATAATTAGCTAACTCATCTAGTATTAATATGAAAAAGTAGGAGCTTAAAACTCTAAGACCAGAAATGCCAATATCCCAAATAACTTATATTACATTAATAAACAATAAGAGAATTATTTTCTCCTAGTTGTTTACAAATTTAAGCATATTTTTAAATAAATAAAAATCCTATGCAAATCCTTTCTATATTTTCCATTATCAAATAAATAGTAATTATAGTTAATCTGCATTGTAATCTGACAAAGTTTTACTTGGTGAATGATCCACTTAGTTGTGCTTTTGCTCACCTCAGTTAATTAAACTATGTTTATTTTTGATATTTTATGTTTCTTTTTGGTATTATTTTTTAATTAATTAATTTAATTTGGTCATCTATGCACAACGCTTAAGCTATGTTTGCTCCCCTTGTTGTGAGACAAAGATCACTTTCTTTCATCCGAACCTTAGATCATTTATCAAATGGATAAGGAATGGATGCGTCTGCCTTCAAGGCTTGTACCCGAGTATGAAGAAGGGGTTCAAAAATTCCTTGCACAAGCTAGGAATTATGCCAAAACACGTGAAGTAATCTTATGTCCTTGGAAGCGTTGTAAAAATAAGAAGTATATGAAATTTGACCAAGTGTACGAGCACTTAATTATTAAGGGGATAGATCCTTCTTACACTAGTTTGGTCTTCCATGGTGAAAGTTATACCTCACAAAATCAAGGCGAAGGTAGTTCTGGAGGAGTTCAAGTAGAGGATGATAAAAGTACAGAGGAATATCACTTATATAGGAATGTCTTTGTGCCAGAAGAAGAGGTTGGACACACTATATCTGAGACAAAAGATTATGAATTTGCTGATTTATTAGAAGATGCAGAAACTCCTCTCTTCCCTAGTTGCACAACTTACACAAAGTTGTCAGCAGCCATCACATTATATAATTACAAGTCTACTAATGGTCACACTGATAATAGTTTCAATGAGCTTCTTAAGATCTTAGGTGGTATGCTTCCAGAAGAAAACACACTTCCAGAAACTGTTTATTCAATGAGAAAGATATTAAAACCATTTGATTTAGGATATAAGAAGATTCATGCTTGCCCAAACGATTGTTGTCTATTTAGAAAGGAGTTTAAAAATTTGGGCTCATGTCCAAAGTGTTGGTGCAATATCCCTCAGGTCAAGGTTGACCTGGGTAACCAAGCTGAGTCTTGGTTTGGGTTTAGATGTTTGACAATAAGATATTGATTGAAGAAGAGTCAAGTAGGTCAAGGTTGACCGGATACTTGACTGGGAAGTCCTAACTGGGATGTTAGGCAAAATGAAAGACCTAGTGAGTGAAGCTAGGCAGTAAGAAAAGTCCTGGTGAGTGAAGCCAGGCAGAAGGAAGTCCTAGTGAGTGAAGCCAGGCAGAAGAAAAGTCCTGGTGAGTGAAGCCAGGCAGAAGGAAGTCCTAGTGAGTGAAGCTAGGCAGAAGAAAAGTCCTGGTGAGTGAAGCCAGGCAGAAGGAAGTCCTAGTGAGTGAAGCTAGGCAGATGGAAAACCCTAGTGAGTGAAGCTAGGTGAAAGTCCTGGTGAGTGAAGCCAGGCAAGGGAAAATCCAGATGGATCAAGGATGATCGGACATCTGGTGCGGGGAAGTCCAAGTAGGTCAAAAGATTGACTGGATACTTGGCATGAAAGAAAAGTCCAAGTAGGTCAAAGGGATTGACCGGATACTTGGCACAGAGAAAAGTCCAAGTGGGTCAAAGGGATTGACCGGACACTTGGTAAGGAGTCCTAGCAGTCAAGGGAGTGACTAGATGCTAGGCATGACATACCAACAGTCAAGGTTGACCGGATGTTGGTTTGGGAGGTTTGGGACTTGGTTTTGGACAAAATCCAAGTCTGGATCGATCGATGGATCGATCCGAGCTCTGATCGTTGATCGATCTATCCACTGATCGATCAAGGAGCCTCGGATCGATCCATGGATCGATCAGAGGTCCCAATCGATCGGTGGATCGATTGGGACGCTGCTGATGGAATAGCCGGATCGATCCGTGGATCGATCCAGCGCTTTCGCGATCAGAGCTGCGATCGATCCATGGATCGATCCAAAGCCTCCCCGATCGATTGGGAACATTCGAATCGATCGGGATCCGACCGTTGGCGTCGTTTATAGCTGCAGGCGTGTGATGGCTGCGGCATTGCTTCTCCGATTCACTCCAGATTACTCGCGAGCTCCTCCACAGCTCTCTCAAAGATCAGATCGCCAGTTCTTGAAGGATCTTGGAAGCTTTCCAAGTCAAGAGGCGGATCAAAGGCAAGAAGAGAAGCTAGGGTTAGGGTTTTCTGTACTCATTGTAAGCTTTGCGCTTGTATTTTGTTTCCCTTTCTTTTCCTCTTGTACTGAGAGTCTTGTAGGGCTTCTCCGCCCTTGGTAGTTACCGAAAAGGAGTGTTTTCATAGTGGAGGGTGCGTGCGTGGTGTGGATCCTTGGACTAGTCACCTCTTGTGAGGTGGATACCAAGTAAACCAACCGTGTTAGCGTTGTCGTATTTGTTTCTGTATTTTCCGCTGCATATTCTTGAAGAAACGAGCAACGCCGAGCAACGCCAAGCACCGAGCGAACGCGACGAGCTATTCACCCCCCCCTCTAGCTACTTTTGGACCTAACACAAAGTGTGGTTCCTCAAGATGGAAGGTGGACAAAATAACCACCAATGTTCGTAAAGGAGTTCCTGAAAAGGTACTACGGTATTTTCCCGTGATACCAAAATTTAAAAGGATGTTTACATTAGAAGAAAAGGCTGAAGACTTGATTTGGCACTCCAACCACAAAAGTCAAGATCATATGATGCGTTATCCAGTTGATTCAGTAGCTTGGGATACAATAAATCATAAGTGGCCGACTTTTGCATCAGATCCTAGAAATCTCCGACTTAGTCTTGCTACAGATGGATTCAACCCTTTTGGTGACCTTAGTTCTAGATATAGTTGTTGGCCGGTTATTTTGGTAAATTACAACCTTTCTCCATTGATGTGTATGGCGAAGGAAAATCTTATGCTAACATTACTAATTTTAGGCCCAAAACAACTTGGAAATGATATAGATGTCTACTTGGAACCCCTTGTGGAGGATTTAAAAGAGTTGTGGGACACAGGTGTAGAGGCTTATGATGCATTTAGCAAGTCAATGTTCAATCTGAAGGCCATTTTGATGTGGACAATTAATGATTTTCCTGCTTATGGAAATCTAGCTGGATGTGCCACAAAAGGAAAAGTTGGTTGCCCAATATGTGGCGAAGACATATGTTCAATGTGGCTTAAGTACAGTAGAAAGTTTGCATACTTGGGTCACAGAAGATTTCTTGCTCCTGATCATCCATTTCGTCAGAAAAAGAGTGGTTTAATGGGAAAAAAGAGAGAAAAGGGAAACCTAGACCTTTGACTGGGTTACAAATTCTCAATGCAGTGAAAGATATTGAAAATGATTGGGGTAAAAAACAAAAGAGTGAGACTATCAATACTTGTCAGAAAAAGAGGAAGACGCGGGAGAGTTCAAAAAGATTACAAAAATCAGTTCAAATGTGGAAGAAAAAATCAATTTTTTTCGATTTGCCATACTGGATTGTAAGTTAATTAACTCTCTATTTAATAGTTTTTAATAATTTTTTATATTCTTGACCTAATACTATGAAATGTATTGATGATTACTTACAGGGGCTTCTATTACATCATAACTTAGATGCGATGCATGTTGAAAAGAATGTTTGTGAGAATATCATAGATATACTGTTAAACGTGAAGAAAAAAAAAATCCAAAGATGGTGTTAATGCTCGCAAAGATTTGATGCACTTAAAAATTAGAGAAGAATTACATCCTCAACAAAAAGGGGAAAACATGTATCACTTGCCTGTTGCACCTTACACATTATCTAAAAAAGAAATGGATGTATTTTGCTCTAGGTTGAAGAAAATAAAGTTACCCGATGGCTATAGCTCAAATATTGGTAATTGTGTTTCTTTAGAAGAGCGTAAACTTATTGGGCTGAAATCTCATGATTGCCATGTTCTAATGCAACAATTGCTATCAGTTGCATTGAGAAATCTCTTACTGAAAGGTCCACGCAATGCTATATTTCTGTTGTGTGCATTTTACAATGAATTATGTCAAAGAGTGTTAGATAGAAACCGTTTAGAACAATTCGAGGAGAATATTGTTGAAACTCTATGCATGTTGGAAAGGTATTTTGCACCTGCTTTTTTTTACCATTTCGGTTTATTTGACAATTCATTTAGCTAGAGAAGCACGCTTGTGTGGACCAGTCCAATTCCGCTGGATGTATCCATTTGAAAGGTAATAAATATTATACAACGAATTGGATTTTGTTATCAACACTTCTTTTATCTAATTTATTTTTTTATTTAGATTTATGAAAATGCTAAAAGGTTATGTGAAGAATCGAGTAAGGCCAAAGGGTTGCATAGCTGAGTGTTACCTTGCAGAAGAAAGAATGTGATTTTGTAGTGCTTTTATTAATAAAGCTGCTAGTATTGGTGTCCGTTCAAATCGGAATGTGGATTTGGAGAATGGATTAGTGGAAGGTCGCCCAATTTCTCAAGGAAAGTCAAGATTTTAGAAGACCATGTGTTGCAAGACGCACATCGATATGTGTTGTTCAATAGTGCAGAAGTTGAACCTTACTTGTAGTGAGTATAGTTAATTGCAAACCCTATTAAATAATCTTAGATGGATTACATAATTCATATATTTTAACAATCACCCTTCAATGATTTTAAATAGGATGCACATTGAGGAGCTTAAATAAGTATATCGTCGTTTCATAAGGAATGAAATGTTGTTACAAAAACAACATATGGAAACATTTGCTCAATGACTATCAAAACATGTTCCTGATACCTCTTCAGGCCGAATTCAATGGCTAGCACATGGTCCAAGAAAGCATGTCATATCTTATAAAGGTTATATTATAAATGGATATTGATTCCATACAATTGATGTTGAAAGGTTGACACAAGATAGTGGTGTTTCAATTGAAGCCGATACTGTTTGTCAATCTAGTGCTAATGATTATTCATATACAGTAGGAAGACTATCATATTATGGGGTTATACGAGATATTGTTTTACTAGACTACTATTCCTTCAAAGTGTCTGTCTTTAGGTGTGATTGGGCCAATCATGGAACTGGTATTAAAATCGAAGATGGTTTTACATTGGTCAACTTACACCAAGGACTAAGAACTTTTGAAAGTGATCCTTTCATTTTAGCATCACAAGCAAAGCAAGTATTCTATTCTAGGGACAATGATGAATCAAATTGGTATGTGTTGCTAAAAGCACCGCCTCGGGGTATTCATGACATGAATTTGATTGAAGAGGATGCTTATACGTCATCAACACCTCTTGATGTATCTAGTCTTGATATTAACATTACTGAGAATGAACCATATGTAAGGAATGAGTGTGAGGGAATTGATGTAATTGATCCATGACTTAAATTTTATAGTGTATATTTCATAGTTAATTAATTCTTTTCAAGTTTTATTCATACTTTGTTTACTGTTTTATTATACTTTTCTAGTTGTTTATTTTCAACGATGATCATGTCATGTTGTAAATGAGCAGGTCATTAATTATAAAACATTCAAAAGATGAGAAAAATGGATAAAAAACGTAGCAAAGCAGTTGTAGATGAAATTCAGGTGATTTTGTATTCAGTTTAAATTTTTGGTTTATTTTAATAAAGTATACTTATACATTTCAATCTATTTATGTTATTTTGCAGGAAAATATAACTTCTAATAGTCCACTTAATTTATCACAAGATTTATATGGTAAAGATGGAATTGATGATGGCAAAATTGAAAAGAAAAAGGGACGTGGTCCATCAAAGTTGAATTTAGTTAGTGGTCAACAAAAGCCTAAAGAACTGGAGCGTAATGAATTTGGACAACCGATTGGAGATAATTCAGTGAAGTATGCTTCTTTCCTAGGTTGCATGATAAAAGAATTTGTGCCATATACATTAGATGGATGGAATGACGTAGATGAAGAAGTAAAAAATAGGATGTGGAATTGTCTTCAGGTAATGTCTTCGGTTACTAAATTTTTCTTGTCTGGTATTATTACAAAATGTAAACATATTTTTATGTATCTTAATGTACAGATGAATTATAATGTTGAGGAGTGGGAAAAGAAATCAATCTTTCAAAAGTTGGCTAAGTTATGGCGTGACAGAAAGTCTAAACTACAAATACTCATACGAGAAACTAATGCTGGTCCAGTGGTTTCACGAAATCTTAGTCTTTTGAAGCTTGAATTTATGGATCAAAATCAATGGGAATTGTTTGTAAAGAGGACACTATCATCTACCTTTCAAGTAAGTATTAATTAACAAATCTTACTTTTAATGGTTAAAGTTTCTTTTGTTATTTTATGTGCTTCATATACATTATTTAGTTTTACATTTGTATTGTGACATTATTTAGTTTTACATTTGTATTGTGACATTATTTAGTTTTACATCAATAGGTTATAGTTAAATAACACAGACGGGTGCTAATGGAGAAAATACTTGCATCATCACACTCTTTATGACATTTAATTGGGGGCATCTGTTCTTTAGTTAATAAACAAAACAACTACACTAGTGAAGTGATGTGTCGAGTTGTGGTTTGTGGGGTTGAGGCATCCTTCGTTTCATTCGCTACGATTTGGTGGACTTTGAGTAACCATCTCTTTGCCAACTTCACCAGTTATGTTAGATCCTCCCACGACAATGTTGTGCCAAATCTCCACAAAGCCCATGCCAACCTTAAGCTATTTTCCTCAATGGAATCTTTGACTCACCTTGAAGTAACTCTCTATTTGTCCTCCACAGACAACTAACCAAACCATGTCAAAAACTTCAGCTACAGTCATTTGTTGGGATAATGTTCATAAAAGAATGTGATTCTCTTTACAGCACATTCGGACCAATGTTTCCCAACAATAAGAGGTCTTAGTGATAATGTTCATCCCAACAGATGAACTGTGTACTAGATTTGTTTTATTTGGTATCACTAATACTCTATTGTTCACTAATAGAGGAGGATTAAGGTTATCACTAATACTCTATTTTTTTTATTCTCAGGAAAAAAGTGCAAAATTCAGAACAATGAGGAAAAATCAAGACCACATTCACACAATGAGTCGTAGAGGTTATGCCCGTTTGGCTTGCATGATGGTAAAAAATTTTATTCATCAAACTTTATATAAAAGCTTTTACATATACATTTAATTAGTAACATTATTTGTTCTAACAATGTTTATATGTTTTATACTTAAGGAAAAAGAAAATCCTGCAGATACACCAATTACACGATCAAAAGTTTGGATTGAAGGTCACAAGAAGAAAAATGGAGAACCTAGTAGTCAAGCTATTGGAGAGAAAATGGTAGTAAAACCATCTCTTTATTATTTGTAGAATTTGCAAGAAAAAATAGATAATCTAAATTTTTTATTTTATCATTTTTAAAAGTTTTCTTTTTTTATTTGCAGAAAGAAATAGAACAATGTCCACCTGAATCTTACAACACAACTAGCATTCTTGATGATGCAATTAGTCTTGTATTGGGCAAGGAAGCTCGAGGTAGAGTGCGCGGAATGGGATTTGGAGTAACACCATCGAAAGTTGGAGCATCTGTGCAACAAAATGGAACTGTTAAACAACTTGAAACTACGGTGAATAACCTTCAACAAGAAATGCAAGAAATGAGGTTCTTGTTTTTTCAAAATATGAGGCAACAAAATGAGCAAGAACAGGTTAGTAATTAAAAACCAAATATATAATATGAAAAAGTTTGTCATCAATTGTCTTAATTACTTTGAGTTATTTTTTATTCTTATTAGTAAAATTATCTTATGGTGATATTAATTGACACAATTTGTTTATAAAATTAGGTTGCTAGCGGTGGCATTGGTAGCGGTATAGGTAATGATGTTGGTGGCGGTAGTCATGGGAAAAAAATAGTAATGTAAACCAACCTCTAACTGTAGCTCAGGTAATTATTTTACAATTTTTGTTTTCTAAATTACATATTTGTTATAAAATAGATATGGTAGAATTAATAATTTTGTATTGTTATACAGTAAAAAATGAAGGATGTGAGTCATGGAGATATTCGGGATAATGCTAAATGTAAGCTACTTCATTGGTGTGTTGATGGAGTTGTGGCAGAAGGTCGAATTGCATCTATAGATCCAAAAGCAAAAGTGCATCACGTTCTTCTTGGTGGATCATGTTGGAAAGTTTGGGTTGATAAAGTTTTTGTAGAGAAGGTGGACCTAATTAGACCAAATGATGAAATGCTTTTTCTCGATGATGCAATAGGAAGTACAGTTGCTTGGTTATCTAAGTTTATTGTTGTGTATAACTGATATAGATTCTATTTATTTTAAAGTCATATACTCTTTTGTACGAAAGAAATTATGTTACTTAGTGAATTTTGTGTTACTAGTTTTGATTCTTTTACTTAAGTGATGTTTATGGTTGAATGTGATATTATAATTGTTTGAGTTTTAATTTTATAATTGTGTGTATGTGGTATATGTATGTGATATTATAATTTACGTGTGGTATTATAATTGTATGTAGTATTGTAATTTGTGTGATATCTGTATGTGGTATTTGTATGATTTTAACTACAGCGCGTGATGCGCACTGCGAATGCTCTTAATCACAGCGTGCGGCGCATGATGTTAATACTCTTAATCGTAGTGTGCCATGCATGCTGCTAATGCTCTTAACTGCAGTGTGTGGTGCGTGCTGCGAATGCTATCGATTGCTCATACCTACAGCGCGCAGTGCGCGCTACGAATGCGTGTAACCTTAGCATGCGGTGCGCACTGCGAATGTTGTTGATTACTCTTAATTATAGCGCGTCGTGCGCGCTGTGAATATTTGTAACCGCAGCATGCGGTGCGTGCTACGAAAGCTCATAATGGCAGCGTACGATGCAAGCTATGAAAGCACTTAATCGCAGCGTGCGGTGCGGGCTGTCGATGTTTTATGACTTTTAACAGCTTGTAGTTATGTAGCATACAGTGTGCGCTGCGGATAGCATATTTGCACGCTGCGGAAAGTCATATTTGGTGTAGTGATAAGTCAATGTCAAGGTCAAAATACAATGATTATAATAAAATATACATAGTGATGATGAAGTCTATCGAGATGAGGAGGGGGGTGGTCCGGACCCTAAGGAACGTAACATCTCGATCAGCTCAGTGTGACGGGTTCGGTCATCCTCTCGGGACCTGGATAGATTACGACGAAGGTCGGAGATATCCTATCTCACGTCTCATCTCAAGTCGGAGACCTCTTGACGGAGACTCATCATGGATAGCTCGTCTCAACTCTATCGCCTAGATTGCGAGGAACAGGATGAGGTGCTCGGCCTGGAGGTGGAGGTGGTATAGGGGCTGGAGCGTCCTCGCCGAATAGTGCGACCATAAGCTCATCCTGCTCTGCCTCCTCCTGGGCATCTGAGTATGGCTGGTGCTGTAGCCCCCTCCGCCAAGATGTGACACCCTCATCATCTATATGGACACCTCCTAAAGAGAAGTTCCTAGGTCCTAAGACATCGAACTCAGTTATCACTCGGATATCGCCTCGGGTGATGTCAATACATAGGGAGGCAAAATATGCCGTCAAAATATGACAATACGACATATGAACTTGAGCGCTGGTGGTGATTCCAGCTGAGTGGATAATGGTCTGAAAGATATGTAAACTAATATCTATGTCTAATTTTTAAAAGTTTTTTTTTAAAAAAATTTTAAAATATTTTTTAAATTTTTTAAAGGAATTTTTCAAAGGAATTTTTCAAATAATTTTTAAAGTTTTTAAAAGAATTTTTTAAAATAATTTTTAAAGTTTTTAAAGGAATTTTCAAATAATTTTTAAAGTTTTAAAAGAATTTTTAAAATAATTTTTAAAGAAAATTTTCAAATAATTTTTAAAGTTTTTAAAAGAATTTTTAAAAATAATTTTTAAAGTTTTTAAAAGAATTTTTCAAATAATTTTTAAAGTTTTTTAAAGAATTTTTTAAAATAATTTTTAAAGTTTTTAAAGGAATTTTTCAAATAATTTTTAAAGTTTTTAAAAGAATTTTTAAAATGATTTTTAAAGTTTATTAAAATAATTTTTAAAATGATTTTTCAAGTTTTTTAAAATAATTTTTAAAATGATTTTTAAAGTTCTTTAAAAGAATTTTTAAAATGATTTTTAAGGTTTTTAAAATAAATTTTAAAATTATTTTTTAAGTTTTTAAAATGATTTTTAAAGTTTTTTAAAAGAATTTTTAAAATGATTTTTAAAGTTTCTAAAAGAATTTTAAAATGATTTTTAAAAGAATTTTTAAAATGATTTTTTGTAGCGACTACACTTTTTCCTTACTACTCTCTAAAGGTGACCGTTACCTAACTATTACTCTACTTACTAGTGTTACTTATGCTATTATTAGCAACACTCAAATTTATCACGGCCTCAGAGAAGTTTCTATCGAAAAATTTCGGCAGAGTCTCCCCTGTACCGGTGACCATAAACTGAGATACATAGATATATACTTCAGCCACAGGCGACTTGAACATGTATCAAACACTCATGCAGTTTAATAAGTGTCATACACAAAAATAACTGCTTATTACATAGAGACTCATCACAACATGCATTCTAAGACACGAATAAACTCAATAAAACAAGGAATAAAAATACAATCTCAAATGACATAAACCATAAAGTACAACTCAACTATTTCTTATTCACTAAATAGGAAAACTCAAAACTTCCTAGATCTCTCCATAATCCTGGCATCACACACCCCTCATGCATCCTCCTTGTCGCCTTCCCCTTTATACTTTAGCTTTCCCTTTATCTGCAGTAGGAGGAAAATAAATCTATAAGCGAAACGCTTAGTAAGTACTAATCTATCTCACAAAAACTCGAAAGTGCATAAGATGCAAAGGATGCTAAAACTGAAATGCTAAAAAGACAAGCTACTCATGCTCATCTAATAGCAAAGCACTAAAATAATCTGCATACTCATGATATATAAGAATAAATCTGCATGTTGGAAATAAAGCTAATCATGCTCAATAAACTCATAAGAAAAGAAAATGATAACTAATACGGTATGCTTAGAATTAAAAGAGCTAAACTTTACTGGTTCTAAACATAGGTGATACTTGTTTCATTTACTTATAGCCTTATACTTGAAATTAAGATTTAACTTTCTTCTTCTCTTTCTTGGGCCCAGGCTTTGTACCATCTTATGCGTGCTCTCTAATAGAGACTGAGGTAGCGAGCCTCCATGTTGGGTTCGTCGGACCGCGAAAACCGCTTTTTCGCGTCGCGGAAACCCCGAGTCACCCAAAGCCATGGATCTCGTGCAAAGATTCGTAAACAAAACTTTTCGAAAAACTTTTTCTTGTACGAGTTTGTATGAACTTTAGATCTACACTAGATGAGAGTTATACCTTCGAAGCGAAGCCCTTCGCGTTCCCGCTCGTCCAAGAAGTTGCCGGATCTCTAGACCGTCAAGTGTCGGTCCTCTAGAAGTATCCACACGAACAATTCTTGATGGAGAAAACCTAAACAAAGGTGTGCTAGCACCTTGATAGGTCACGGCAAGGAAGAGGAGGGAGAGCAAGGAGAGAACCCCAAGGAAGAAGAAGGAGTTACCCCACTTGAATGAAAAATCAATTCCCACACAAAAACAAAGTGGCCGGCCACTTTCAAAAACCCACAAATTAATTGCATTAATTGCAATTAATATGAAATCATTAAGAGAGTGGCTTTGTAACTTCCATGAGGTGACACCCATGATGATGTGGAACATCATTATTGGTCCACCTAATGCCAACTCACCAATGAGGTGGCAAAAGGTCAAGTCAAAATTGACCTTTGGTCTTCCTTCTCAAGTCAAGTCAAACTTGACTCAATCTCTACCATGGTTGATCTAATCTAACCATTTGATTCGAGCCAACTTAATATAATGAATCTAATTCATTAAATTAAATTGATTCAATGAGTCAAAATCTAAATTAGACTCATTTAACACATGAATCAACTTGAGTCGAACTCAAGTTAGCCCAATTAGGATTACTCTTAATCCAATTTGATTCATCAAATGAATCTAATCCTCTTGGTTCATCATATGAACCTAATCTCCACCTAATTGTCCTAAGTATGTGACCCTATAGGTTCTTGTAACGTTGGCAATGCCCTAAACCCATTTAGGAGCATAAGTAATGAGCGATATCTAGCAACACATCATTACTACCCAAGTTACAAGAATGTCGGGATCCGACATCACCTTGTGACTACTAATTGTGACTCCTCACAATATATGACATTGTCCTTCTCTCCTAGACATCTAGATTGATCAATATGAGGCATAGACCGTGTCATCCTCTAATCAATCTAAATCTTGAACTCCAAGTAGACTCACTCGATCAAATGAGCTCAACATCTAATGTTGACTCATTTGGGCATGGCCATGCACTTAGTGGTCTCACTCTATCAAGAATACCGATGTCGCTCCCGTCATATGGGAGGGATAGATTCCATCTACATCACTCACATCCCTCCGCATAATTTGTTACATACCCAGTAATCGCCTTTATAGTCCACCCAATTACGGGTGACGTTTGACGAAACTAAAGTACATAACTCCTTATGTAGGGATCCATGGTGACTTCAGGTCTAAGGACTAATAGTCATACTAATAGCCACATGAGAAAGTATATGACACTCATATAACGATCCATGATACTTTCTCATGGCGGGTCATTCAGTATACATTCTCCAATGCATACCCATGTGTCAACTTGATATCTCTATATCCATGACTTGTGAGATCAAGTCATCGAGCTGACCTACATGCTAGTCTTATTGTATTAACATTGTCCCTGAATGCTAATACTCGACTAGGAATGATTTAGAGTAGTGTTCCCTATATCATCTCACTATCGATTCAACTAATCGATTGATATAGGTATGAACCTTCTACTCAAGGACGCTATTATACTTAGTCTATTTGGCACTAATATAAATAAGTATAATAACCAAACAAAAGCCTTTATTAATATACAAGAATATGATATACATGAGTCCATACAATCATCAAATGATTGGCTCTAGGGCTCTAACTAACAATCTCCCACTAGCACTAGTGCCAATCAAGATAGGCTCTAAGGCCTAAAGACCTAGTGTGATCATCATGCTTCCTCATGCCAAAGCCTTGGTCAAGGGATCTGCGATGTTAGCCTCTGAGGTACTTTGCAAATCTTCACATCTCCTCTATCGATAATCTCGAATGAGATGGAAGCAGTAGTATATGCTTGGTCCGCTGGTGTGGCGAGGTTCCTTCGCTTATGCTATAGCTCCATTGTTGTCACAATAGAGCTCAACTGGTCGTGATGCTAGGAACCACCCCAAGTTCGTAATGAACTTGCGGATCTAAATCGCCTCCTTTCGCCTCCGATGCAAGCAATATACCTCGCTAGAATCAGCCATCGATCCCGCTTGAACTCTTCCAGGTGGCACCACCATTAATGCAAAATACGAACCACGATTGCGATCGGTAATCATCCTGATCGGTCTGGAAGCGGCATCACTGTAACCCTTTACGTTAGCTCGGCATTGCCTCCATATATCAAGAAATATTCTTTAGTCCTTCGTAAGTACTTAAGAATATTCTTGACCGCTATCGATGACTTTCACCGATCTGACTGGTATCTGCCGTCATGCTCAAAACATACGAGACATCGTGTCGAGTACATAGCATGACGTACATGATCGATCCTATGGCGATGCATAAGGGATCGATCCATGCGATCTCTCCTCTCTAGAAGAGGGACCTTGAGTCTTCGAAAGACTCACGCCATGTGACATCGGCAGAATCCCTTCTTGGAATTCTGCATGGCAAACCGAAGGAGTACCTTGTCAATGTATGTACTCTGACCTAGGCCAAGTAATCTTTTAGATCTATCTCTATAGATCTGTATCCCTAGAATGCGGGATGCCTCACCTAAGTCCTTCATTGAGAAGCAACTCCCTAGCCAAGTCTTGACAGACTGTAGCATAGGGATGTCCTTCCCAATGAGTAGTATGTCATCCACATACAATATGAGGAAGACAACTATGTCCCCTACAACCTTCTTGTAGACACAAGGCTCATCTTCGTTCTTGATGAAACCAAACTGTTTGATCGCATCATCGAATCGAAGATTCCAGCTCCGAGAAGCTTGCTTTAGTCCATAAATGTACCTATACAACTTGCATACTCTACTAGTATGTGTGGATCTACAAAACCCTCAGGTTGGGTCATGTACACATCCTCGAGTAGGTTTCCATTCAGAAATGCGGTTTTGACATCCATCTGTCATATCTCATAGTCATGGTAGGCTGCAATAGCAAGCATGATCCGAATGGACTTAAACATCGCTACTGGAGAAAAGGTCTCATCATAGTCAATACCATGAATCTGCTTGAAACCTTTAGCTACCAAGCGACCCTTATAGATAAGTCCATCCATGTTAGTCTTTTTCTTAAAGATCCACTTGCACCCAATGGGTTTTACCCCTTCAGGTGGATCAACCAAAGTTCATACTTGGTTGGTGTACATGGATTCCATCTCGGATCTCATGGCTTCTAGACATTTCTCGGAATCTGGTCTCATCACAGCTTCCTGATAGGTTGTAGGCTCATCCTCTATGAGCATAACGTCATCATGGTCAGACAAGAGAAATGAGTATCTCTCAGGCTGACGACGTACCCTATCAGACCTGCGAAGAGGTATGTCTACTTGAACCGGTTGTTGTTCCTCAACTCCTTGTGGAACAACATCATCCACAACACTTTGTGGTTCCAGTTCAATTTCCATCGAGGCATTAGTGCTATTGTTCGCATCTTGAACTTCTTCAAGATCGAACGCGCTCCCACTAGTCTTTCTAGAAACAAAGTCCCTTTCTAGAAAGACCCCAGTCTTTGCCACAATTACCTTGTGCTGACTGGGAATGTAGAAGTAATATCCCTTAGTTTCCTTGGGATATCCAATGAAAAAGCACTTGTCGGATTTGGGTCCTAATTTGTCTGAGACTTGACGTCTAACGTAAGCCTCACAACCCCAAATCCTCATGAAAGACACCTGGGCATCTCTCCAAGTCCATATCCTATATGGTGTCTTTATCACGGCCTTTGATGGAACTCGGTTGAGTATGAAAGCTGCCGTGTCTAGAGCATATCCCCATAGATATGTCGGAAGATCTGTGTGACTCATCATTAGATCGTACCATATCTAATAAGGTACGATTTATAACGACCCAATTTTTCTTATTTCGAGTTCCAAATGTCCATAAAAATATTTGGAAATGCTTTTAAAATATTCTAGAGATTTTTAGAAATTTTTAGAGTATTTTTATGTAATTTTTGGAGTTCATTTGGTATTTTTACCAAGAGGAAGAAGTTTAAAAATAAATAAATAAATGTGTTGAAGCTAGGTCTCGAACCCGTGACCTCGTGTCAGACACGACCCAACCGGACGCAGCTCGACCAGCTGAGCCAGCGAGATTTTGTTAATTATATATGGAGCAATATGTATATAAGTAGTAGTTAGGAATAAGAATAAATAGGAAAGAAAATAGTGCAGCCGAGACTCGAACCCGCGAGCCCTGACTTAGTCAGAGCGCAGCCAACCAACCGGTCTACGAAAGCTTTGTTAACTATATAAGAGGTGGAATATATTTAAGCTATAGTTAGAGCGTTTTGAATAAAAGAGGAATAAAAGTGCGCGGCTGGGATTCGAACCCATGAGCTGGGCTTTAAGCAAAACCGGCCCAAACCAGCTGAGCTACACGGACTTTGTCAACTTAATATGGAGAGAATTGGTATTAAAGCGTAGTTGTGATTAAACCCCAATATAAGAAAGGGTATTAGGTTTTTATTTTCAGAAAAACCAAAAATTTTCTCTCAAAATCTCTTCTCTTCTCTTCTCTTCTCGCGACGGCGCCGACTCTTCTCGGGCAAAAACTGCAGCCAAGGCTAGGGTTTCTCCGGCGGCCGGCGACGGTCAAATCCGAGAGCTTTGCATCTCTTCACGTTCCTCTCGGCAAGGTGGACGCATAGGCATAAGAAGAAGTCAAAAGTTTCAAGCTTTGGAACCCTAGACCTTCCTCTCCTTCGGTTGTAAGTCCAAGAACCCTCGGTAAGTACTACTCACCTGCGGTAGGAGTTGCTCCGAGCTTCGGTTTGCTTTCTTGGCTTTCGGATGGTTGTGTACAGCATGCGTTTTTGGTTTTCTTCTCCCTAAGTGTTGTTGTAACAAGATCTTAGATCCTGTTGTGCCGTAAAGTATAAGTATTGTAGTGTATTTTAGCTTGTTTTCTGTGATTCTGTGAAGGTATAGTTTGAATAAGTTACATGTGAATTGATTGTGTTATTAGGGATTAATAGAATAGATTCAAGATTGTGTTTTCCTTTCTTGCAAATCTGTGGAAGCAAGTTTAGAGATTTTTGGTTGCCTACAAGGGTTTTAACTGTGAATTGGTGTATATAGGTCTTTCTATAAAATTTACAGCAAGTTTAACTTGAGTTAGGCAAAGAAAAGGGGCACGGGTAGTTTCTTTAGGGTTGCTGTGCAATTCGGTTATTTAGTTGACCATGAGAAAGCATATGCTTGTTGATTGACATGTAGTTCCCTTCATGTTGTTACCTTGTTAGAGGATTTAAATGGATTCTTGTTAAGAATTTGTTAAGAGTTTATTAGGAGTCTTTCTTTTAATTGCTAGAGAAATTAGAGATTTCACATGCTATTTGTAATGCTAGATTTGAGTCAGTTGCTTTTTCTTTAAGCAAGTGCAGATTCGTTTATGTTTTAATTTAGTTTCGAATAGAGGAGCATGCTGTAAGAAGTTTTAATTCTGAGCCTATAGTATCAACTTGAACAGTATCAACCCTTCAGTTTCCTTTTTGCTGCCTTACCTTGGTTAACTCCCTTTTTACTGCCATGAGTTTGATATAGAAGAGGAGAAGGAACTTTAAGGGTTTTAGCATGTGTTTAAGTGTTCCATCTTATGTTAACTTTGCAGATTTTAGTTTATGTGCACATAACTGGGCATGAACAGCCTGTATAGGAAGCTCAAAGTTGCATTCTTTTGTCCTATTTTTATAGCATGATTAGTAAGCTTAAAGTAGTTCTCTTTTGCTCCATTTTGTAGCATGATTAGCAAGATCAGATTAGTTTTCTTTTGCTCCATTTTGTAGCATGATTAGCAAGATCAAATTAGTTTTCTTTTTTGCTCTATTTTGTAGCATGATTAGTAAGATTAGATTAGCTTGCTTTTGCTTTTATCACAGCATGTTTAGAAAGTCCAAGTTAGCTTTCTTTTGCTCTATTTTACAGCATGTTTAGATAGTCCAAGTTAGCTTTCTTTTGCTCTATTTTACAGCGTGTTTAGGAAGTACAAATTAGTTTTCTTTTGCTCTATTTTATAGCATGATTAGTAAGTTCAGATTTGCTTCTTTTACTTTTATCACCGCATGTTTAGGAAATCCAAATTAGCTTTCTTTTGCTTTATTTTATAACATGCTTAGAGAGTTCAGATCTGCTTCCCTTGTGTTATTTTTATATAGCATGCTTGGTTAGTTGTAATCCTATACTTGTTAGAAATATCTACAGGACTCTAATAAACTCTAATAAAGGATTATAAGAAGCATGAGTGAAGAAAAAGACTAAAGTCTAGTTAAAAAGAGATAACAAGTAAATTAAAGTAAGAGGCTAGTACCCGACTTCCGAGGTTATCGTTAAAAAAATTCAGGTGCCCAATTCTGAGGTCTTGGCCCTGGTAAGACCGAGGTCTTTATCCTCATAGGGCTGGAGGCTCGCTACCCCAGTCACTATTAGAGAGCGCGCAAAACAAAGATGGTACTAAGCCTGGGCCCAATGAAGAAAAGAAAAGAAAGAAGAACAAGAAGAAGAAAGTGAAAAAGAAATTAAAAGATTAATTTCTAGTATAAGAAAAGTAAGAAGAACAAGAAGAAGAAAGTGAAAGAGAAATTAAAAGATTAATTTCTGGTATAAAGATATAAGAAAATGAAACAAGTTTATGCTTAGAATCAATAAAAGTTTATTTCTTTAATTCTAAGCCTACAGTAGTAGTTTCATTACTTTCCTGTCAGTTAGTGAGCATGTTTAGTATTCAGTTTTATTCCTGTATACCATGAGTACATGCAGCTTTGCTTTTAGCATTTCAGTTTTAGTATTGTTGCATTCTTTTTATGCACTTCGATGTTTTTGTGAGATAGATTAGTACTTACTAAGCGTTTTCGCTTATAGATCTTTTGTTTTTTTTTCCTCCTACCGCAGATAAAGGAAAAGCTAAGATATGAAGGGAGACGACAGGATGATGGTGGTGATGAAGGTGTGTGGTGACTGGACTGTGGAGAGATCCAAAAGTAGCTGGCAAAATTGTCAAGACTTTCTTTTAGTTCTCTTTTAATGTTATATTAAATTTGGGATTGTAGCTGAGTTTATTTCCGCATGTCTAGCTTGTCTCTTTTATTATTTGTGGAGTGCGGTAGTCATTGCTATTGCTAGAGTAGTTTCTTTGTTTTTATTGTGATTTTTATTACTGCGTGGTTGTGGAAAATATGTTCCAGCCGTCTGTGGCTGCGTATATTATGTTTGTATTATAGATTTGGTCACCGGTACAGGGGAGACTCTGCCGAAATTTTTCGGTAGGGTTTCCATGTGATATTTAATCATACCGGTTAAGTAGAGTTAGTAGTTAAGTAACGGTCATCCTTAGAGAGTAGTAGTAGTGTAGAAGGTGGGTCGTTACAGTTGGTATCAGAGCAGTGTTCCATTCTCCAGCATCACACACACATCAGCATCATCCTCGTCGTCTCCAAGTAAGAAAGTATTTAAATCGTTTCTTTATTCTGCTTTCCTTATTATTAACTGCAGTATAGAGTACTTGTTTTTTTGAGTACTAAAGTAAGATAGAAGATTTAGTTTCCCTTTTCTTTATTCATATATATATATATGATTAGAAGGGTTAGAGAAGCTATTTAGTCTTTTTCCTCTGCATAACTAGATGTCAAGAAGAGGACGTCCCCGTATCGTTCATACTGAGGACCAAGTTTAGGAGAACGAAGAGCCCAGAACCCCTGGGCCTAATCTCCCTGAAGTTGTTGCTCAACTTCAGAGACAAGTAGCAAGCAGCAGCAAGTGATTGCCAATCTAATGGCCAATCAAAGGCTAACACCTCCCACTCCCCCAACCATTAATGTGGAGACCCCAGTGGTGACTGAAGTCCCATCAGTTGCCCTGGAAGTCGTCACAACACCTAGAAGACAGGAAGCATCCCTGATACAGTGGCTGAAGCTGAAGCCAGGAAGATTCTCAGGCACGATTGAGCCCTGGGATGCCCAGGCTTGGTTCAAGACACTTGAGAGCACAATGGAGCTTCTTGACTGACCAGAAGTCGAGAAGGGTAAGTGTGCCTCTTTCTGCCTGTCTGGAGATGCTCGTATGTGGTGGGAGAGGATAAAGACCAAGAGAGCAGTCGATCAGATGAGCTGGGCATATTTTCAGTTAGAGTTCTATGAAGAGTTCTATCACCAACAAGCACTATGAGGAGTTTATAGAGTTCAAGCCAGCCAAGATAGAAGACAAGACAGTAGGGAGCCCGGAGCCCCAGTCAAGTAAGTGCAGAAGAACAGAAAGAAGGTAAGAAAGAGGGGGTTCGGGTGGTCTGTGAATATCCTGAGGTATTCCCAGCAGATCTACCTGGACTACCTCCCAATAAATGAGAGGATTTGAGATTGAATTGGTTCTTGGAACCGGTTCAATTTCAAAAGCTCTGTATTGCATGTCTTCCGCAGAGCTGAAGGAGTTACAAGAACAACTACAGGAGTTACTTGACAAAGGCTTCATTCGCCCTAGTCATTCACCCCAGGAAGCTCCAGAGTTGTTTGTAAAGAAGAAAGACGGATCCGTGCTAATGTGCATAGATTTCAGAACGCTGAGCAAAGTAGCAGTTAAGGACAAGTACCCCCTTCCCAGGATCGACGACTTATTGGATCAGTTAAAAAGGGCAATAGTGTCTCTAAAATAGACCTATGCTATGGGTATCATCAGTTGGAAGTGAAAGAAAGTGATACACCCAGAACAGTTTCCATGACCAAATATGGACACTATAAATTTGCAGTCATGCCTTTTGGAGTGACTAATGCACCTGCGGTCTTCATGGACTTAATGAACAGAGTGTTCAGAGAATATCTTGACAAATTTGTCATCGTATTCATTGACGACATTCTGGTCTATTCAAGGACCCCAGAGGAGCATGACACGCACTTGAGGATGGTACTGCAGACTCTGCAGCAAAAGCAGCTTTATGCTAAATTCTCAAAGTGCGAGTTCTGGTTAAATCAGGTGGCATTTTTAGGTCACATTATTTCTAAAGAAGGTATTCAAGTGGATCCAGCCAAAGTAGAAGCGATCAACAACTGGAGTAGACTCAAGAACGTCAGAGAGATCAGAAGCTTCCTTGGTTTAGCTGGGTACTACAGGAAGTTCGTGGAGGACTTTTCCAGGATAGCCTCTCCACTAACAGCCCTCACCAGAAAGAACAAGAGATTCGAATGGTCAGATAAATGTGAGCAGAGTTTTGAAGAGCTAAAGAAGAGATTGATCAGTGCTCCCATTCTGACTGTTCCACAGAGCGACAAGAGTTTTGACATCTACAGTGATGCTTCCAAGATGGGCTTAGGAGCTGTACTCATGCAAGAAGGAAAAGTCATAGCTTATGCTTCCAGACAACTCAAAGATTATGAGAAAAATTACCCTACTCATGATCTTGAGCTGGCAGCTGTGGTTTTTGCATTGAAACTCTGGCGACATTATTTGTATGGAGTTCAGTGTAGAATCTTCACAGATCATCAGAGTCTTAAGTACTTCTTCACTCAGAAGGACTTAAACATGAGACAGCGCAGGTGGCTGGAGTTGGTCAGAGATTACGACTGTGAGAATCTCTACCACCCAGGCAAAGCTAACAAAGTGGCAGATGCACTAAGCAGAAAGTCCAGTGCATCCCTGATATCTCTGTCATCATTAGCCCTGCCACTACAGAAGGAGTTGTCAAATTTTGGACTTGAAATTATTTACGGATAGCTCTCCGCATTGACCTTAGAGTCTACCTTGCTTGAGGACATACAGAGAGAGCAAAGTGAAGATCAGACAGAGGATTGAGACTGCCAAGAGTAGACAGATGAGTTATGCTGACACACGCCGTAGGCCATTGGAATTCCAAGTAGGAGATTCAGTTTTCCTCAAGGTCGCTCCTATGAAGGGAGTGATGAGATTTGACAAGAAGGGCAAATTAAGTCCTCGCTATGTAGGACCTTACCTAATCATAGAGAGGGTTGAGAAAGTAGCTTACAGGCTGGACTTACCACAAGACATGTCAGCAATACACAATGTATTTCATGTCTCCATGCTAAAGAAGTGTCCCCATGACCCGAGCTAAGTGATTCAGTCTCAGTCAGTGCATATCCAAGAGGATCTTAGTTATGAGAGCAGATCTACACAGATAGTGGACAGAGCAGTCAATAGACTAAAAAATAAAGAAGTACCACTAGTGAAGGTCATCTGGTA
The DNA here is from genome assembly GCF_018446385.1 of Zingiber officinale. Lineage (NCBI taxonomy): Eukaryota > Viridiplantae > Streptophyta > Magnoliopsida > Zingiberales > Zingiberaceae > Zingiber > Zingiber officinale. Next base: position 88,762,374 of record NC_055994.1, on the reverse strand, counting down.
GAACCAGAAGCACGAGGAAGTCACTTGGGAGCGTGAGGACAGTATGAGACAGAAATATCTAGAGCTATTCTAAGTTCGAGGACGAACTTTTTATAAGGTATGGGGGATTATAACGACCCAATTTTTCTTATTTCGAGTTCCAAATGTCCATAAAAATATTTGGAAATGCTTTTAAAATATTTTAGAGATTTTTAGAAATTTTTAGAGTATTTTTATGTAATTTTTGGAGTTCATTTGGTATTTTTACCAAGAGGAAGAAGTTTAAAAATAAATAAATAAATGTGTTGAAGCTAGGTCTCGAACCCGTGACCTCGTGTCAGACACGACCCAACCGGACGCAGCTCGACCAGCTGAGCCAGCGAGATTTTGTTAATTATATATGGAGCAATATGTATATAAGTAGTAGTTAGGAATAAGAATAAATAGGAAAGAAAATAGTGCAGCCGAGACTCGAACCCGCGAGCCCTGACTTAGTCAGAGCGCAGCCAACCAACCGGTCTACGAAAGCTTTGTTAACTATATAAGAGGTGGAATATATTTAAGCTATAGTTAGAGCGTTTTGAATAAAAGAGGAATAAAAGTGCGCGGCTGGGATTCGAACCCATGAGCTGGGCTTTAAGCAAAACCAGCCCAAACCAGCTGAACTACACGGACTTTGTCAACTTAATATGGAGAGAATTGGTATTAAAGCGTAGTTGTGATTAAACCCGAATATAAGAAAGGGTATTAGGTTTTTATTTTCAGAAAAACCAAAAATTTTCTCTCAAAATCTCTTCTCTTCTCTTCTCGCGACGACGCCGACTCTTCTCGGGCAAAAACTGCAGCCAAGGCTAGGGTTTCTCCGGCGGCCGGCGACGGTCAAATCCGAGAGCTTTGCATCTCTTCACGTTCCTCTCGGCAAGGTGGACGCATAGGCACAAGAAGAAGTCAAAAGTTTCAAGCTTTGGAACCCTAGACCTTCCTCTCCTTCGGTTGTAAGTCCAAGAACCCTCGGTAAGTACTACTCACCTGCGGTAGGAGTTGCTCCGAGCTTCGGTTTGCTTTCTTGGCTTTCGGATGGTTGTGTACAGCATGCGTTTTTGGTTTTCTTCTCCCTAAGTGTTGTTGTAACAAGATCTTAGATCCTGTTGTGCCGTAAAGTATAAGTATTGTAGTGTATTTTAGCTTGTTTTCTGTGATTCTGTGAAGGTATAGTTTGAATAAGTTACATGTGAATTGATTGTGTTATTAGGGATTAATAGAATAGATTCAAGATTGTGTTTTCCTTTCTTGCAAATCTGTGGAAGCAAGTTTAGAGATTTTTGGTTGCCTACAAGGGTTTTAACTGTGAATTGGTGTATATAGGTCTTTCTATAAAATTTACAGCAAGTTTAACTTGAGTTAGGCAAAGAAAAGGGGCACGGGTAGTTTCTTTAGGGTTGCTGTGCAATTCGGTTATTTAGTTGACCATGAGAAAGCATATGCTTGTTGATTGACATGTAGTTCCCTTCATGTTGTTACCTTGTTAGAGGATTTAAATGGATTCTTGTTAAGAATTTGTTAAGAGTTTATTAGGAGTCTTTCTTTTAATTGCTAGAGAAATTAGAGATTTCACATGCTATTTGTAATGCTAGATTTGAGTCAGTTGCTTTTTCTTTAAGCAAGTGCAGATTCGTTTATGTTTTAATTTAGTTTCGAATAGAGGAGCATGCTGTAAGAAGTTTTAATTCTGAGCCTATAGTATCAACTTGAACAGTATCAACCCTTCAGTTTCCTTTTTGCTGCCTTACCTTGGTTAACTCCCTTTTTACTGCCATGAGTTTGATATAGAAGAGGAGAAGGAACTTTAAGGGTTTTAGCATGTGCTTAAGTGTTCCATCTTATGTTAACTTTGCAGATTTTAGTTTATGTGCACATAACTGGGCATGAACAGCATGTATAGGAAGCTCAAAGTTGCATTCTTTTGCCCTATTTTTATAGCATGATTAGTAAGCTTAAAGTAGTTCTCTTTTGCTCCATTTTGTAGCATGATTAGCAAGATCAGATTAGTTTTCTTTTGCTCCATTTTGTAGCATGATTAGCAAGATCAAATTAGTTTTCTTTTTTGCTCTATTTTGTAGCATGATTAGTAAGATTAGATTAGCTTGCTTTTGCTTTTATCACAGCATGTTTAGAAAGTCCAAGTTAGCTTTCTTTTGCTCTATTTTACAGCATGTTTAGATAGTCCAAGTTAGCTTTCTTTTGCTCTATTTTACAACGTGTTTAGGAAGTACAAATTAGTTTTCTTTTGCTCTATTTTATAGCATGATTAGTAAGTTCAGATTTGCTTCTTTTGCTTTTATCACCGCATGTTTAGGAAATCCAAATTAGCTTTCTTTTGCTTTATTTTATAACATGCTTAGAGAGTTCAGATCTGCTTCCCTTGTGTTATTTTTATATAGCATGCTTGGTTAGTTGTAATCCTATACTTGTTAGAAATATCTACAGGACTCTAATAAACTCTAATAAAGGATTATAAGAAGCATGAGTGAAGAAAAAGACTAAAGTCTAGTTAAAAAGAGATAACAAGTAAATTAAAGTAAGAGGCTAGTACCCGACTTCCGAGGTTATCGTTAAACAAATCCAGGTGACCAATTCCGAGGTCTTGGCCCTGGTAAGACCGAGGTCTTTATCCTCATAGGGCTGGAGGCTCGCTACCCCAGTCACTATTAGAGAGCGCGCAAAACAAAGATGGTACTAAGCCTGGGCCCAATGAAGAAAAGAAAAGAAAGAAGAACAAGAAGAAGAAAGTGAAAAAGAAATTAAAAGATTAATTTCTAGTATAAGAAAAGTAAGAAGAACAAGAAGAAGAAAGTGAAAGAGAAATTAAAAGATTAATTTCTGGTATAAAGATATAAGAAAATGAAACAAGTTTATGCTTAGAATCAATAAAAGTTTATTTCTTTAATTCTAAGCCTACAGTAGTAGTTTCATTACTTTCCTGTCAGTTAGTGAGCATGTTTAGTATTCAGTTTTATTCCTGTATACCATGAGTACATGCAGCTTTGCTTTTAGCATTTCAGTTTTAGTATTGTTGCATTCTTTTTATGCACTTCGATGTTTTTGTGAGATAGATTAGTACTTACTAAGCGTTTTCGCTTATAGATCTTTTGTTTTTTTTTTCCTCCTACCGCAGATAAAGGAAAAGCTAAGATATGAAGGGAGACGACAGGATGATGGTGGTGATGAAGGTGTGTGGTGACTGGACTGTGGAGAGATCCAGAAGTAGCTGGCAAAATTGTCAAGACTTTCTTTTAGTTCTCTGTTAATGTTATATTAAATTTGGGATTGTAGCTGAGTTTATTTCCGCATGTCTAGCTTGTCTCTTTTATTATTTGTGGAGTGCGGTAGTCATTGCTATTGCTAGAGTAGTTTCTTTATTTTTATTGTGATTTTTATTACTGCGTGGTTGTGGAAAATATGTTCCAGCCGTCTGTGGCTGCGTATATTATGTTTGTATTATAGATTTGGTCACCGGTACAGGGGAGATTCTGCCGAAATTTTTCGGTAGGGTTTCCATGTGATATTTAATCATACTGGTTAAGTAGAGTTAGTAGTTAAGTAACGGTCATCCTTAGAGAGTTGTAGTAGTGTAGAAGGTGGGTCGTTACACGATTCCTCCTTTCGGATACACCATTCCACTGTGGTGTTCCAGGAGGAGTGAGTTGAGATAAAATCCCACACTCAGCTAAGTAGTCACGAAACTCATGGCTTAAGTATTCACCACCTCGATCTGATCGAAGTACCTTAATACTCTTGCCAAGCTGGTTTTGTACTTCATTCTTGAATTCTTTGAACTTTTCAAAGGATTCAGACTTATGTGTCATCAAGTACACATAACCGTATCTACTGAAATCATCAGTAAATGTGATGAAGTACCTATAACCGCCTCTAGCAGCAACATTGAAAGGGCTACATACATCACTATGTATGAGTCCTAACAAATCAGTTGCTCTCTCGCTATGCCCACTAAAGGGCGTCTTGGTCATCTTGCCTCGTAGGCATGACTCGCATATCTCATATGATTCTAAATCAAATGAGTCCAGTAAAGCATCCTTATGGAGCTGGGATAAGTGCTTGTCATTTATATGAGCTAAGCGACAGTGCCAGAGGTAGGTTTGGTTCATGTCATTTGACTTGAACCTCTTGGTACTAATGTTATAGATAGGGCTCTCAAGGTCTAGAATATAGAGTCCGTTTATTAGTGGTGCACTACAATAGAACATATCTTTTAAATAAACAGAACAACATTTGTCTTTTATTATAAAAGAGTATCCTTTCTTGTCTAAACAAGAAACTGAAACTATGTTCTTAGTAAGAGCAGGCACATAACAACAATTATCTAAATTTAGTACAAGCCCAGAGGGCAGAGATAGCTGATAAGTTCCTACAGCAACAGCAGCAACCCGTGCTCCATTGCCTACTCGTAGGTCCACCTCGCCCTTTGCCAATGCTATGCTATTTCTCAGCGCATATCAAGACAAATGTGAGAAGCACATCCAGATCTAATACCCATGATGTAGAAATAGATAGATTGACTTCTATAACATATATACCTGAAGTGGAAGTCTCACTTCGCTTCTTCTTAAGATCTTCCAAGTATACCTTGCAGTTCCTCTTCCAGTGCCCGGTCTGACCGCAGTGGAAGCAAGTAGCATCTTTGGCGACCCCTCCTTTAGGCTTCAGTGCCTTGCCTTTGCCCTTGGCTTGTGACTTTCCTTTGCCTTTGGGCTTGCCTTTGCCCTTATGCTTCTGGACCATCAGAATGGGCTTAACCTTCTTAAGGTTAATCTCAGCAGTTCGTAACATACTAAGTAGCTCGGGCAGTGGCTTGTCAATCTCGTTCATGTTATAGTTCAGAACGAATTGACTATAGCTATCCGGCAAGGATTGCAAGATTAAGTCAGTGGCCAGCTCTTGGCCAAGTGGGAACCCCAGTCTTTGTAGGTTCTCTATGTACCCAATCATCTTGAGTACATAAGGACCTCGCATGAGATTGACATCCCATCGAATGAATCGGTTTTAGATCTCAAATCTCTCATGCCTCGCTTGTCCCTGATATAGTTGGCGAAGATGCTCAACCATATCGTAAGCGCCCATCAACTCATGTTGCTTCTGAAGCTCTGAGTTCATGGTCGCGAGCATTAGACAGGACACATCTAATGCGTCGTCTTGATGCTTCTTGTAAGCATCTTTGTCGGCTCGCGGGGCATTGGCAGGAGGAGCCTCCGGAATGGGCTGCTCCAGAACGTACAGTTTACGTTCCTGGGTGAGAACTATTCTCAGGTTCCTGTACCAGTCCAGGAAGTTTGCTCCGTTGAGCTTGTCCTTCTCAAGGACAGATCGCAGGGAGAAGGAATTCGTGTTTGACGTCATGGTTATCTACAACAGAAAATTTGCAGAAATAAATATCATATTCTTTAAAAATCATTTAATTAGGCCTTTAATTAAATGATGCTCCCACTGAATTCTATAATTCTTGTGGGACAAGATCCACATCATACTAACCCTTGAGTTAGCTTTGGCTAATACGCCCAAGGCTTAGTATGATCGGTAGATAACGATTACCAATTACATCTCTATGCAACTCTTGTTTATAAAATCAATATCCGCATTTATATTAAAACTCGAGTTAGCTTTGGCTAATACGCCCGAGAGTTAATATAGATGTGATTTTGACCTATCATTCCAACTATTGGAAGAATGCCTATAGTTGACTCGATCCAACCGAGTAACTAGGAATACTCAATCTAATTGAGTTTGTATTCACCCATGCGTTGATAGGCGGGACCAAGATTGTCCCTCCATACCCTACCAAGATAATATGTATTGCTCTGCTTTGGCAGATTCAACAATACATGTGATCGAGGTAGTGATAGGTATCACGGCACGGTTAGGCATTTAGAGTTGGTTCGATCGAGATCTAATCTAATCGAAAATGGATGCATCTTGTGCACGACTTAGATCTAATCTAATCGCAAGGGTGCATCATGTGCACGACTTAGATCTAATCTAATCGTAAGACACTAATTAATTAACTACTTATTAAATATGCATCATGTAACAACCACCCTTTCTTACTACTACTCTCTAAGGGAGATTGTTACCTAACTATAACTTCCCTCCTAGTGGCACTGACTCTATAATTAGAGTCAGGTAGATTTTATCACAGTTCAGAGGGATTCCCACCGAAAAATTCGGCAGAGTCTCCCCTGTACCGGTGACCAAATCCACAATACATAAAAGATATACACAGCCACATGCGGCTGGATCACAATATTCTTCACAACCATGCATTAATAAATCATATTCTAATCAAAAACTAAACTAGCAATAAGAATTAAACTCAAAACTCTCAGAACAAAGCATAACAAGCTACAATGCACTTCAAACTCAAGCATAAACTCATGATTTCATAATGGAAATAAGGAAAATGAACTAGACATAAACTCTAAATGAATAAGTCTTGCTAGTCCCCTCTGGATCCCTCCATAGTTCAGCCACCACACACATCCATCATCACCACCACCCTGTCGCCTCCCTTCATATCTTAGCTTTTCCTTTATCTGCAGTAGGAGGAAAGAAAACAAGATCTATAAGCGAAAACGCTTAGTAAGTACTAATCTATCTCACAAAACTCGAAATGCATAAATGAAATGCATAAGTGCTGAAACTGAAATAATAAAGCTATCTGCATGTGCTCATGGTATACAGAAAATGAACGGAATACAAATCATACTCAGTATCAAGCAGGATAACAAGAAACTAACAATGTAAACTTAGAATCAAAGAAACTAACCATTCTTATTTATTCTAAGCTTGGAACTTATTTCATTTCTTGTATCCTTGTGTTAGAAATTAATCTTTTAATTTCTATCTTTTACTTTCTTCTTCTTTCTTTCTTCCTTCTTACTTAACTTTTCTTTTCTTTCTTCCTTCTTACTTAACTTTTCTTTTCTTTGGTTTTCTTTTCTTGGGTTTTCTTTTCTTGGGTTTTCTTTTCTTGGGCCCAGGCTTAGTACCATCTCATGCGCGTTCCCTAATAGGTTGGGGTTGCGAGCCACCAATCCTAAAAGAGCAGACCTCGGTCTACCAGGGCCAAGACCTCGGAAATGGTCACCTGGATTTGTTTAACGACAAGCTCTTGGATGTCGGGTACTAGCCTCTTGCTTTACTTACTTGTTATCTCTTTTTAACTAGACTTTAGTCTTTTTCTTGACTCATACTTCTCATACTCTTTTATTAGAGTTTATTAGAGTCCTGTAAATGTATTTAACAGGTATAAGATTACAATTAACTAAGCATGCTATATACAAATACACTAGGGAAATCAGTTTGAACCCTCTAGCATGTTATAAACCAAATCAAGGAGAGTGACTTTGAACTTACTAATCATGTCATATAATAGAGCAAAGGAAGGTGATTTTAGGCTTTCTAAACATGCTGTAAGAATAGTTTTAACTACTAGGCATGCAATGGAATCAAGTTAAGCATACTGTGAAGATCAAGCTGTGAAAGTTAAACACATTCAACTACTGCTCCTGCTTAAATCTATAGCAAAGAAATAGTACATGAAGTCCGATCATGCATGTTCAATAGCAAAGGGAAAAACTAAACAATACCACTCAAGTTTTACTAATAGAAAAATTAGCAATCTGCTCATTGGAATAAAACTCTACTGCTGTGAAAAGAAGTTTTCATGCCCGGTTGCTGGAAATAAACAAGTTTAGGGCTGCATATCAAAAGAATACCACTCCTACTTAGTAACCCAGCAAGAAGAAGAGTCTAAAGCTGATCTGAAATCTAGGGGCTATTCTTGTTCGGATCTTAGCAAGAAATCTGCAGCTGAAATGCTAAACTAAGCCACGAAAGTATCTAACTAATTCATGCTCATTGCTTGGCAACAAAACTAAACTCCAAGAATACATATACACAATCCGGAAATGGCATCTCCACAAAGCATGGAAGAATTGAAGAATTCAACCTACCTAGCACTACACGGCACATAACATCTCATGTTCATTGTGACAGCAAGGAGAGAAAATTGAGCAACGACACTAACCATGGCAATTCTACACAACCAGGAACAAAACTTAAGAAATCTCCTCCTTCTATTTCCCCAACCCTTCTCTTACGGCAGTATCATCAAACAAAAACCCCAATCTCTTCTCAAAGAGCTCACGGCAGAAATCAAAAGACTTCAAAATCCATACAACTTCAATTCCGAAAGCAAAAAAAATCGAAGCAAAACTCGAAACAACTCCTACCGCAGGTGAGTAGTACTTACCCTTGATTGCTTGGACTTACAACCGAGAAGAAAGATTGCTAGGGTTTCGGGAAAAGCTTGAGATCTCGGTGATCCTTTTGTGCCCGCGTGCTCCCCTCGACAATACGACCCTAAGGAGGTGAAGAAAACCCCTCGGAAAGCTTTGGCCGGCCGCCGGAGGAAGAGCCCTAAGCCGGCTTTCTTCGTTTCCGCCGCGAGAGGAGAAGAACCGCGCCGTCGCGAGGGAGAAGGGGAGAAACAAATTTCGCGAGAAATTGTTTTGGGTTTTGGAAAATCAAAACCTAAGTACCTTTAATATATAAGGGTTTTATTCCAAACTATACTATATCCTTATTTAACTCTATTTGAGATTAACATAAATCTCTTATCCCAGCTGGTCAAGCCGGTTTGGCTTGGTTTGGTCCGACCCAAGGTCGCGGGTTCGAACCTCTTCTCCAACACTTTTTGCTTAAACTTCTTTGGTTTTGCAAAAATACTAAACGACCTCCAAAAATTACGTAAAAATACTCTAAAAATTCCTAAAAAATCTCTAGAATATTTTAACAGTATTTTCAAACATTTTTATGGACGTTTGAAACTCAGAATAGGGAAAATTAGGTCGTTACAATCCCCCATACCTTATAAACAGTTCGTCCTCGAACTTAGAATAGCTCTGGATACTTCTGTCTCATACTGTCCTCCCGCTCCCAAGTGATTTCCTCGTGCTTCTGGTTCTGCCAGACGACCTTCACTAGTGGTACTTCTTTATTTCTCAATCTCTTGACCGCTCTGTCCACTATCTGTGTAGGTCTGCTCTCATAACTAAGATCCTCTTGGATCTGCACTGACTGAGGCTGAATCACTTGGCTCGGGTCATGGAGACACTTCTTTAGCATAGAGACATGAAACACATTGTGTATTGCTGACATGTCTTGTGGTAAGTCCAGCCTGTAAGCTACTTTCCCAATCCTCTCTATGATCAGGTAAGGTCCTACATAGCGAGGACTTAATTTGCCCTTCTTGCCAAATCTCATCACTCCCTTCATAGGAGCGACCTTGAGGAAAACTGAATCTCCTACTTAGAATTCCAATGGCCTACGGCGTGTGTCAGCATAACTCTTCTGTCTGCTCTGGGCAGTCTCAATTCTCTGTCTGATTTTCTGGATTGCTTGAGTAGTCTCATCTATCACCTCTGTCTGAATGCCCAACTCTGCTTCTATCTCTTTTCTCTCTCCTGCTTCTTGCCAGCATATGGGTGATCTGCATTTCCTGCCATATTGTGCTTCATAAGGTGTCATCTTGATGGTGGCCTGATAGCTATTGTTGTAAGCGAATTCAGCTAAGCGCAAATACTTGCACCAACTTCCTTTGAAATCTAGCGCACAAGCTCTGAGCATGTCTTCTAAAATCTGATTCACTCGCTCTGTCTGTCCATCAGTCTGTGGATGGAAAGCTGTGCTGAACTTGAGTTTGGTGCCTAGTGCATTCTGGACGCACTCCCAAAAGTGTGAGGTGAAACGCCCATCTCTATCAGAAATGATAGATTTAGGAACCCCATGAAGTCTGACTACCTCTTTAACATATAGCTGGGCCAACTGCTCTATGGAGTGGGACACCTTGATGGTTAGGAAGTGAGCAGACTTGGTCAATCGGTCTACTATTACCCATATCGCATCATATCCACTGGTGGTTCTTGGAAGACCTGTTATGAAGTCCATGGAAATGTCTTCCCATTTCCATTCTGGTATTGGAAGAGGCTGAAGAACTCCTCCTGGTCTCTGGTGTTCTGCTTTGACTCTCTGGCATGTCAAGCAGGTACTGACATACTTAGCTACATCTCTTTTGAGTCCTGACCACCAAAACCTCTGTTTCACATCTTGGTACATCTTGGAAGAACCAGGATGCATGGAATATGGTGTTGTGAGCTTCCTCTAAGATCTTCTTTCTCGCCTCATCATTGGGCACGCAAATGCGACTCCCGATAAAGAATTCACCGTTACTCTAAACTCGAAATGCTTTCTTTGTATCCCCGCTGATCTTCCGGATATCCGGATCTTCACTTTGCTTTCTCTGTATCTCCACAAGCAATGTGGACTCTAAGGTCAATGCAGAGAGTCCTTCGATAATTTCAAGTCCAAAATCGACAACTCCAGTGGCATGGCTAGTGATGACAAAGACATCGGTGATGCACTAGATTTTCTGCCGAGTGCATCCGCCACTTTGTTAGCTTTGCCTCGGTGGTAGAGAATTTCACAATGTAATCTTTGACCAATTCCAGCCACCTACGCTCATGTTTAAGTCCTTCGAGTGAAGAAGTACTTAAGACTCAATGATCTGTGAAAATTCTACACTGGACTCCATACAAATAATGTCGCCAGAGTTTAAGTGCAAAAACTACAGCTGCCAGCTCGAGATCATGAGTAGGGTAGTTCTTCTCATAGTCTTTGAGTTGTCTGGAAGCATAAGCTATGACCTTTCCTTCTTGCATGAGTACAGCTCCTAAACCTATCTTGGAAGCATCGCTGTAGATGTCGAAACTCTTGTCGCTCTGTGGAACAGTCAGGAGCACCGATCGTCTCTTCTTTAGCTCTTGGAAGCTCTGCTCACATTTATCTGACCATTCGAATCTCTTGTTCTTTCTGGTGAAGGCTGTTAGCGGAGAAGCTATCCTAGAAAAATCCTCCACGAACTTCCTGTAGTACCCTGCTAGACCAAGGAAGCTTCTGATCTCTCTGACGTTCTTGGGTCTACTCCAGTTGTTGACCGCTTCCACTTTAGCTGGATCCACCTGAATGCCTTCCTTAGAAATTGTGTGACCTAAAAACGCCACCTGATTTAACCAGAACTCGCACTTGGAGAATTTAGCATAAAGCTGCTTCTGCTGAAGAGTCCGCAAGTGCGTGTCATGCTCCTCTGGGGTCCTTGAATAGACCAGAATGTCATCGATGAATACAATGACAAATTTGTCAAGATATTCTCTGAACACTCTGTTCATTAGGTCCATGAAGACCGCAGGTGCATTGGTCACTCCAAATGGCATAACTACAAACTCGTAGTGTCCATATCTGGTTCTGAATGCCGTTCTGGGTATATCTCTTTCTTTCACCTTCAGCTGATGGTACCCAGAGCGCAAGTCTATCTTTGAGAACACCGTCGCTCCTCTTAACTGATCAAATAAGTCATCGATCCTGGGAAGAGGGTACTTGTTCTTGATTGTCGCTTGATTCAAAGCTCTGTAGTCTATGCACATCCGCATTGTCCCATCTTTCTTCTTGACAAACAACACAGGAGCTCCCCAAGGTGAGTGACTAGGGCGAATGAAGCCTTTGTCCAGTAACTCCTGTAGTTGCTCTTGTAACTCCTTCAGCTCTGCTGGAGACATGCGATACGGAGCTTTCGAAATTGGACCGGTTCCAGGAACCAATTCAATCTCAAATTCCACCTCTCTGTTGGGAGGTAGTCCAGGTAGCTCTTCTGGAAATACTTCTGGATACTCGCATACTACCCGGACCTCCTCCTGCTTGGGTCCCTTCTGCTCTGCTGCCTTTACTATGTATGCAAGAAAGCCTGCACACCCTTTGGTTAACATCTGGTGTGCTGCTAGAGATGAGAGGAGCTTCTGGGTCTTCTTCCTTGGCACTCCTGTGAACTCAAAAGTTGACTCACCTTCTAGACTAAAAATTACTTTCTTTCTGCGGCAGTCCACTGAGGCACTGTACTTGCTGAGGAAATCCATACCAAAAATGATATCGAAATCCTGCATGGAGAGGACTATTAGATTTACATATAGCTCTCGGTCTGCAATTCTAACCAGTACAGCTCGAAGCCACTGATTAGATTCCATGACTTCCCCAGAAGGTAGGGTTGTCAGGAACTTGGAGTTCATACTTTCTGTAGGTACTTGTAAACTACTTGCAAAAGGTATCGATACAAAAGAATGGGTCGCCCCAGTGTCAAATAGTACAGTAGCTATGTGCTGGAAAATAACTACTTGACCTGTTACGACCGTGGAGGCACTAGCAGCTTCTTCTTTGGTGAGGGAGAATACTCTGGCACCATCAAAGGCTGGGACTGGTGGGGCTTCTAACCTTCCTTGACTGATATAGGGTCCCTCCAATGCTGCTCCCATGTGGTGCAACTGTGCAGGTTGGCCTCCATATTGCAATGGTTGTGGCTGAGGTGCTTTGAATTTATTAGGACACTCTTTAGCCATGTGTCCTTCCCGACCACATGAGTAACATCTACCCAAAAGGCAGGCTCCTGGGTGTGTTCTCCCACATTTGGGACGGGAGGAACTTGGTCCGCTTGTTTGCCGGTCCTCCTTCGCCACCTCCGTGTTCCACCGCCTTTTACCTTTGCCTTCCAGCTCGCTTACTTGACCGACTCGCTTCCTTGCCTTGTCCTCCGCCTTCACCGGCTTATGTTGTGCTCAGTGCCTTGATGTTGTTCATGTAATGTTCAGCAATTAATGCTTCTCGATCAATTCTTCGCCATGGGCGATGAGCTCCACCGCCACATTCTGCTATCGTGGTCTCGATTCGAGCATCACCGACTCGCCCTTCTCACTCACTAGCTCGACAGACGAGCTAACTGTGAACTTCTTGGCCGCTTCCTCCACCGATGTGTCACCTTGCTTGAACTCTATAAACTCCTCGTAGTGCTTGTTGGTGATCCGCAGTGAAAGAACTCTTCATAAAACTCGACTGAAAATCAGCCCACTCATCCGATCACCTGCTCTCTTGGTCTTTATCCTCTCCCACCACATACGAGCATCTCCAGACAGGCAGAAGAGGCGCACTTGACCTTCTCGACTTCGCCAGCCAAGAAGCTCCATAGTGCTCTCTAGTGTTTTAAATCTAGCTTGACTTGCTTATCACCCGGAAGGGCCCTCCCCATTGTGGCTCCAATTTGCTCACGTCCCCAACTGACTTAACCTTCTTCTCGACCAGGTCCCGACTTGAGGAGGAGGAGGAATCGCTCATTTATTGTCACTTGATACACTTCCTCTATCAATTTGCCTCGAGCCGAGCAACCACTGATAGTAATTAGGTTGGGCTTTCGGCAGTCGTTCTTCAGGTTCCTCAGTGTGAGTAGCACGGGACGTCCTCTTCTTGCCATCTAATTATGAAAGGTAACGGCTTGATATCTTACTTTAACCCTTCTAATCATACTTAAATATGAATAAATAAAAGGAAACTAAATCTTCTATCTTACTTTAGTACTAAAAAGGAAAGTACTCTATACTGCAGTAAAAATAAGGAAAGCAGAAATAAGAAAGGAATTAAATACTTTCTTACTTGGAGACGGCGAGGATGATGCTGATGTGTGTGTGATGCTGGAGAATGGAACACTGCTCTGATACCAACTGTAAGGAGATTGTTACCTAACTATAACTTCCTCCTAGTGGCACCGACTCTATAATTAGAGTCGTAGATTTTATCACAGTTCAGAGGGATTCCCACCGAAAATTCGGCAGAGTCTCCCCTGCACCGGTGACCAAATCCACAATACATAAAAGATATACACAGCCACATGCGGCTGGATCACAATATTCTTCACAACCACGCATTAATAAATCATATTCTAATCAAAAACTAAACTAGCAATAAGAATTAAACTCAAAACTCTCAGAACAAAGCATAACAAGCTACAATGCACTTCAAACTCAAGCATAAACTCATGATTTCATAATGGAAATAAGGAAAATGAACTAGACATAAACTCTAAATGAATAAGTCTTGCTAGTCCCCTCTGGATCCCTCCATAGTTCAGCCACCACACACATCCATCATCACCACCACCCTATCGCCTCCCTTCATATCTTAGCTTTTCCTTTATCTGCAGTAGGAGGAAAGAAAACAAGATCTATAAGCGAAAACGCTTAGTAAGTACTAATCTATCTCACAAAACTCGAAATGCATAAATGAAATGCATAAGTGCTGAAACTGAAATAATAAAGCTATCTGCATGTGCTCATGGTATACAGAAAATGAACGGAATACAAATCATACTCAGTATCAAGCAGGATAACAAGAAACTAACAATGTAAACTTAGAATCAAAGAAACTAACCATTCTTATTTATTCTAAGCTTGGAACTTATTTCATTTCTTGTATCCTTGTGTTAGAAATTAATCTTTTAATTTCTATCTTTTACTTTCTTCTTCTTTCTTTCTTCCTTCTTACTTAACTTTTCTTTTCTTTCTTCCTTCTTACTTAACTTTTCTTTTCTTTGGTTTTCTTTTCTTGGGTTTTCTTTTCTTGGGCCCAGGCTTAGTACCATCTCATGCGCGTTCCCTAATAGGTTGGGGTTGCGAGCTACCAATCCTAAAAGAGCAGACCTCGGTCTACCAGGGCCAAGACCTCGGAAATGGTCACCTGGATTTGTTTAACGACAAGCTCTTGGATGTCGGGTACTAGCCTCTTGCTTTACTTACTTGTTATCTCTTTTTAACTAGACTTTAGTCTTTTTCTTGACTCATACTTCTCATACTCTTTTATTAGAGTTTATTAGAGTCCTGTAAATGTATTTAACAGGTATAAGATTACAATTAACTAAGCATGCTATATACAAATACACTAGGGAAATCAGTTTGAACCCTCTAGCATGTTATAAACCAAATCAAGGAGAGTGACTTTGAACTTACTAATCATGCCATATAATAGAGCAAAGGAAGGTGATTTTAGGCTTTCTAAACATGCTGTAAGAATAGTTTTAACTACTAGGCATGCAATGGAATCAAGTTAAGCATACTGTGAAGATCAAGCTGTGAAAGTTAAACACATTCAACTACTGCTCCTGCTTAAATCTATAGCAAAGAAATAGTACATGAAGTCCGATCATGCATGTTCAATAGCAAAGGGAAAACTAAACAATACCACTCAAGTTTTACTAATAGAAAAATTAGCAATCTGCTCATTGGAATAAAACTCTACTGCTGTGAAAAGAAGTTTTCATGCCCGGTTGCTGGAAATAAACAAGTTTAGGGCTGCATATCAAAAGAATACCACTCCTACTTAGTAACCCAGCAAGAAGAAGAGTCTAAAGCTGATCTGAAATCTAGGGGCTATTCTTGTTCGGATCTTAGCAAGAAATCTGCAGCTGAAATGCTAAACTAAGCCACGAAAGTATCTAACTAATTCATGCTCATTGCTTGGCAATAAAACTAAACTCCAAGAATACATATACACAATCCGGAAATGGCATCTCCACAAAGCATGGAAGAATTGAAGAATTCAACCTACCTAGCACTACACGGCACATAACATCTCATGTTCATTGTGACAGCAAGGAGAGAAAATTGAGCAACGACACTAACCATGGCAATTCCACACAACCAGGAACAAAACTTAAGAAATCTCCTCCTTCTATTTCCCCAACCCTTCTCTTACGGCAGTATCATCAAACAAAAACCCCAATCCCTTCTCAAAGAGCTCACGGCAGAAATCAAAAGACTTCAAAATCCATACAACTTCAATTCCGAAAGCAAAAAAAATCGAAGCAAAACTCGAAACAACTCCTACCGCAGGTGAGTAGTACTTACCCTTGATTGCTTGGACTTACAACCGAGAAGAAAGATTGCTAGGGTTTCGGGAAAAGCTTGAGATCTCGGTGATCCTTTTGTGCCCGCGTGCTCCCCTCGACAATACGACCCTAAGGAGGTGAAGAAAACCCCTCGGAAAGCTTTGGCCGGCCGCCGGAGGAAGAGCCCTAAGCCGGCTTTCTTCGTTTCCGCCGCGAGAGGAGAAGAACCGCGCCGTCGCGAGGGAGAAGGGGAGAAACAAATTTCGCGAGAAATTGTTTTGGGTTTTGGAAAATCAAAACCTAATTACCTTTAATATATAAGGGTTTTATTCCAAACTATACTATATCCTTATTTAACTCTATTTGAGATTAACATAAATCTCTTATCCCAGCTGGTCAAGCCGGTTTGGCTTGGTTTGGTCCGACCCGAGGTCGCGGGTTCGAACCTCTTCTCCAACACTTTTTGCTTAAACTTCTTTGGTTTTGCAAAAATACTAAACGACCTCCAAAAATTACGTAAAAATACTCTAAAAATTCCTAAAAATCTCTAGAATATTTTAACAGTATTTTCAAACATTTTTATGGACGTTTGAAACTCAGAATAGGGAAAATTGGGTCGTTACACATCACATACACAAGCAATTAATTAATCTATTTGTGATTTAGTCATGGCCCTACTACGATCTTCTCAAGCCAATGAGAAGATCGATTGGTCAACCTAGGGTTAACAGCTTCCTCAAGCTCCTCCCTTTGACCACCTTGTGTTGCTCGTGCCCGTCTCGGAACTCCGTCTCGTGTGGACCCTCCACCGCTCCAATTTGTACATTACAATTTGAAACTCGAGTTACATTCGAGTCTAAATCTAATTTACAACAAGAAAATAAGAGAAGGCACGACGCGCAGGTCGCGAATATAATACAACACTCGCAAACACATAACGGCACGCAGGCCGTATTATGAATTACAACACAACCAATCATATTGGGTTTTTGGGCCATGACTATCACAAAATTTATATATAATTCAAAATTATATATTTTCATAATTTTCTATAATTTTAAAATTAATTTTAAAAATTTTTACGAGTAAAATTTCCCGGCGGTCCCGTTTAGCGGTTTCAAGCAATCGCTGAACGGATCCCTGGGGCCCAGGGGCAGCGCCCTACCCGCGATCTAACCATCGCGAGGGTTCCTTTGCGATCCAACAGCTTGAACCCACTGTCCCAAAACGATTTGGGCCGAGACATTGCCGCTTCGGAAAAATCCTGCGGGTTCGCTTTAGCGATTTCGGTGCAACCGCTGAGCAAATCCTTGCGGGTTAGGGCAAGACCCTACCCACGATCTAATCATCGTGAGTTGCTCCTTTGCGATCTAATGGCACCCGACCCCGCTGTCCCAAACGGATTTGGGGCAAAACGAAGCCGTTTAAAAGAAAACTTTCCGGTAGCCGAAGCCTACAAGTGCCGAGACACTTGTGCTTCGCTTCTACGGAAAAAACTCAATTTTTACAGAAAATCACAGAAGGTATATTTTTCATAAAAATACAAACGAACTCGTACAAGTCTTTGAACCTGGCTCTGATACCACTGTTGGGTTCGTCGGGCCGCGAAAACCGCTTTTTCGCGTCGCGGAAACCCCGAGTCACCCAAAGCCATGGATCTCGTGCAAAGATTCGTAAACAAAACTTTTCGAAAAACTTTTTCTTGTACGAGTTTGTATGAACTTTAGATCTACACTAGATGAGAGTTATACCTTCGAAGCGAAGCCCTTCGCGTTCCCGCTCGTCCAAGAAGTTGCCGGATCTCTAGACCGTCAAGTGTCGGTCCTCTAGAAGTATCCACACGAACAATTCTTGATGGAGAAAACCTAAACAAAGGTGTGCTAGCACCTTGATAGGTCACGGCAAGGAAGAGGAGTGAGAGCAAGGAGAGAACCCCAAGGAAGAAGGAGTTACCCCACTTGAATGAAAAATCAATTCCCACACAAAAACAAAGTGGCCGGCCACTTTCAAAAACCCACAAATTAATTGCATTAATTACAATTAATATGAAACCATTAAGAGAGTGGCTTTGTAACTTCCATGAGGTGGCACCCATGATGATGTGGAACATCATTATTGGTCCACCTAATGCCAACTCACCAATGAGGTGGCAAAAGGTCAAGTCAAAATTGACCTTTGGTCTTCCTTCTCAAGTCAAGTCAAACTTGACTCAATCTCTACCATGGTTGATCTAATCTAACCATTTGATTCGAGCCAACTTAATATAATGAATCTAATTCATTAAATTAAATTGATTCAATGAGTCAAAATCTAAATTAGACTCATTTAACACATGAATCAACTTGAGTCGAACTCAAGTTAGCCCAATTAGGATTACTCTTAATCCAATTTGATTCATCAAATGAATCTAATCCTCTTGGTTCATCATATGAACCTAATCTCCACCTAATTGTCCTAAGTGTGTGACCCTATAGGTTCTTGTAACGTTGGCAATGCCCTAAACCCATTTAGGAGCATAAGTAATGAGCGGTATCTAGCAACACATCATTACTACCCAAGTTACAAGAATGTCGAGATCCGACATCACCTTGTGACTACTAATTGTGACTCCTCACAATATATGACATTGTCCTTCTCTCCTAGACATCTAGATTGATCAATATGAGGCATAGACCGTGTCATCCTCTAATCAATCTAAATCTTGAACTCCAAGTAGACTCACTCGATCAAATGAGCTCAACATCTAATGTTGACTCATTTGGGCATGGCCATGCACTTAGTGGTCTCACTCTATCAAGAATACCGATGTCGCTCCCATCATATGGGAGGGATAGATTCCATCTACATCACTCACATCCCTCCGCATAATTTGTTACATACCCAGTAATCGCCTTTATAGTCCACCCAGTTACGGGTGACGTTTGACGAAACTAAAGTACATAACTCCTTATGTAGGGATCCATGGTGACTTCAGGTCTAAGGACTAATAGTCATACTAATAGCCACATGAGAAAGTATATGACACTCATATAACGATCCATGATACTTTCTCATGGCGGGTCATTCAGTATACATTCTCTAATGCATACCCATGTGTCAGCTTGATATCTCTATATCCATGACTTGTGAGATCAAGTCATCGAGCTGACCTACATGCTAGTCTTATTGTATTAACATTGTCCCTGAATGCTAATACTCGACTAGGAATGATTTAGAGTAGTGTTCCCTATATCATCTCACTATCGATTCAACTAATCGATTGATATAGGTATGAACCTTCTACTTAAGGACGCTATTATACTTAGTCTATTTGGCACTAATATAAATAAGTATAATAACCAAACAAAAGCCTTTATTAATATACAAGAATATGATATACATGAGTCCATATAATTATCAAATGATTGGCTCTAGGGCTCTAACTAACACTCCAGTCCTATAAGCATAAAGACCTTGGTCTTACAAGGGCCCAGACCTCGGAATTGGTCACCTGGATTTGTTTAACGACAACCTCCACTACAAAAAAACATAACTTTGGGGACAAAAGTTTGGAACGAAAATAATTCATCCCAAAATTGGGACAAATTTAGGGTCAAAAATAAATTTCGACCCAAATAACCAACAAAACTTACAACAAACAAAATTCGTTTCAAGTTTGCAACATAAAAAAATTCGTTGCTAAATTCGTCCCCAAATCTGGAACGAATTAAAAATTTATCCCAAATTTAGGGACAAATCCTGGATTCGTCCCAGATTTGGGAACGAATCGAGAATTCGTCCCAAATTTTGGGACGAATCCAGGATTTGTCCCAAATTCTGGGACGAATCCAGGATTCGTCCCAAAACTGAAAATATTTTTAAATAAATAAAATCAAACACCTAAAGCCTAAATATGAACCTAGAGACATCGGAATTTGATGAAACAAGTTTCTATGTGTCCGTATCATTGAGCTGATCCTAAATACGTCATCATCCATAATTTTTAATTAATATTTTTAGTGATTTGAATTTTTAACACCCAATTAGGTCAAATTGGGATTAAAAAAATTCAAAAATATATATATTTGGTAAAAAATATTTTCATTGATAGATTTACGATCAAGATAATGATACGAGCACATAGAAACTTGTTTCATCAAATTCCGATGTCTCTAGGTCCGTATTTAAGGCGTCCAATTTTGTTTTTTATTTTATAATAAATAAATTTTTGGGACGAATCTCTAGATTCGTCCCAAAATTTGGGATGAATCTAGAGATTCGTCCCAAACTTTGGGACGAATTCCTGGATTCGTCCCAGAATTTGGGACGAATCCAGGATTCGTCCCAAAACTAAAAATAATTTTAAATAAATAAAACCAAACACCTAAGGCCTAAATATGGACCTACAGACATCGGAATTTGATGAAACAAGTTTCTATACGTCTGTATCGTTGAGCTGATCATAAATACGTCATCATCCATATTTTTTAATTAATATTTTCAGTGATTTGAATTTTTAACACCCAATTAGGTCAAATTGGGATTAAAAAATTCCAAAAATATATATATTTGGTAAAAAATAATTTTATTGATAGATTTACAATCAGAATAATGATACGAGCACATAGAAACTTGTTTCATCAAATTCCAATGTCTCTAGGTCCGTATTTAAGGCGTCCAATTTTGTTTTTTTATTTTTTAATAAATAAATTTTTGGGACAAATACAGAGATTCGTCCCAAACTTTGGGACGAATTCCTGGATTCGTCCCAAAATTTGGGACGAATTCAGGATTCGTCCCAAAACTGAAAATAATTTTAAATAAATAAAATCAAACACCTAAGGCCTAAATATGGACGTAGAGACATCGGAATTTGATGAAACAAGTTTCTATGCGTCCGTATCGTTGAGCTGATCGTAAATATGTCATCATCCATAATTTTTAATTAATATTTTCAACGATTTGAATTTTTAACACCCAATTAGGTCAAATTGGGATTAAAAAATTCCAAAATATATATATTTGGTAAAAAAATTTTTTTTGATAGATTTACGATCAGGATAATGATACGAGCACATAGAAACTTGTTTCATCAAATTTCGATGTCTCTAGGTTCGTATTTAAGGCATCCAATTTTATTTTTTTATTTTTTAATAAATAAAATTTTGGGACAAATTCCTGGATTCGTCCCAAATTTGGGACGAATTCAGGATTCGTCCCAAAACTGAAAATAATTTTAAATAAATAAAATCAAACACCTAAGGCCTAAATATGGACCTAGAGACATCGGAATTTGATGAAACAAGTTTCTATGCATCCGTATTGTTGAGCTGATCCTAAATACGTCATCATCCATAATTTTTAATTAATATTTTCAATGATTTGATTTTTTAACACCCAATTAGGTCAAATTGGGATTAAAAAATTCTAAAAATAAATATATTTGGTAAAAAATAGTTTTATTGATAGATTTACGATCAGGATAATGATACGAGCACATAGAAACTTGTTTCATCAAATTCTGATATCTCTAGGTATATATTTTTTAAAACATATATAGGTTGATACTAACAAAAAAGGTGTTTGTATTGAACGGTTGTAAATTAGTGTCCGAAAGCTTAAATATGGACGTAGAGACATCGGAATTTGATGAAATAAGTTTCTATGCGTCCGTATCGTTGAGCTGATCGTAAATACGTCATCATCCATAATTTTAATTAATATTTTCAGTGATTTGAATTTTTAACACCCAATTAGGTTAAATTAGGATTAAAAAATTCCAAAAATATATATATTTGGTAAAAAATATTTTTATTGATAGATTTACGATCAGGATAATGATACGAGCACATAGAAACTTGTTTCATCAAATTCCGATGTCTCTAGGTTCGTATTTAAGGCGTCCAATTTTGTTTTTTTTTTATTTTTTAATAAATAAAATTTTGGGACGAATCTCTAGATTCGTCCCAAAATTTGGGACGAATCCAGAGATTTGTCCCAAACTTTGGGATGAATTCCTGGATTCGTCCCAAAATTTGGGACGACTTCAGCATTCGTCCCAAAACTGAAAATAATTTTAAATAAATAAAATCAAACACCTAAGGCCTAAATATGGACCTAGAGACATCGGAATTTGATGAAACAAGTTTCTATGCCTCCGTATTGTTGAGCTGATCCTAAATAAGTCATCATCCATAATTTTTAATTAATATTTTCAGTGATTTGAATTTTTAACACCCAATTAGGTCAAATTGGGATTAAAAAATTCTAAAAATAAATATATTTGGTAAAAAATATTTTTATTGATAGATTTACGATCAGGATAATGATACGAGCATATAGAAACTTGTTTCATCAAATTCCGATGTCTCTAGGTATATATTTTTTAAAACATATATAGGTCGATACTAACAAAAAATGTGTTTGTAGTAAACGGTTGTAAATTAGTGTCCGAAAGTTTAAATATGGACGTAGAGACATCAGAATTTGATGAAACAAGTTTCTATGATCAGGATAGATTTATGATCAGGATAATGATACGAGCACATAGAAACTTGTTTCATCAAATTCTGATGTCTCTAGGTATATATTTTTTAAAACATATATAGGTTGATACTAACAAAAAAGGTGTTTGTAGTGAACGGTTGTAAATTAGTGTCCGAAAGCTTAAATATGGACCTAGAGACATCGAAATTTGATGAAACAAGTTTCTATGCGTCTGTATCATTGAGCTGATCGTAATACGTCATCATCCATAATTTTTAATTAATATTTTCAGCGATTTGAATTTTTAACACCCAATTAGGTTAAATTGGGATTAAAAAACTCCAAAAATATATATATTTGGTAAAAAATATTTTTATTGATAGATTTACGATCAGGATAATGATACGAGCACATAGAAACTTGTTTCATCAAATTCTGATGTCTCTAGGTCCGTATTTAAGGCGTCCAATTTTATTTTTTTATTTTTTAATAAATAAAATTTTGGGACGAATCTAGAGATTCGTCCCAAAACTGAAAATAATTTTAAATAAATAAAATTAAACACCTAAGACCTAAATATGGACCTAGAGACTTCGAAATTTGATGAAACAAGTTTCTATGCGTCTGTATCATTGAGCTGATCGTAATACGTCATCATCCATAATTTTTAATTAATATTTTCAGCGATTTGAATTTTTAACACCCAATTAGGTCAAATTGGGATTAAAAAACTCCAAAAATATATATATTTGGTAAAAAATATTTTTATTGATAGATTTACGATCAGGATAATGATACGAGCACATAGAAACTTGTTTCATCAAATTCTGATGTCTCTAGGTCCGTATTTAAGGCGTCCAATTTTATTTTTTTATTTTTTAATAAATAAAATTTTGGGACGAATCCAGAGATTCGTCCCAAAATTGAAAATAATTTTAAATAAATAAAATTAAACACCTAAGACCTAAATATGAACCTAGAGATATCGGAATTTGATGAAACAAGTTTCTATGCGTCTGTATCGTTGAGCTAATCCTAAATACGTCATTATCCATACTTTTTAATTAATATTTTTAGTGATTTGAATTTTTAACACCCAATTAGGTCAAATTGGGATTAAAAAATTTCAAATATATATATATTTGGTAAAAAATATTTTTATTGATAGATTTACAATCAGGATAATGATACGAGCACATAGAAACTTGTTTCATCAAATTCTGATGTCTCCAGGTCCGTATTTAAGTCGTCCAATTTTATTTTTTTATTTTTTTATAAATAAAATTTTGGGACGAATCTCTGGATTCATCCCAAACTTTGGGACGAATCCAATTTTATTTACTTATTTTTTAATAAATAAATTTGGGACGAATCCAGGATTCGTCCCAAAACTGAAAATAATTTTAAATAAATAAAATCAAACACCTAAGGCCTAAATATGGACCTAGAGACATCGGAATTTGATGAAACAAGTTTCTATACATCCGTATCATTGAGCTGATCCTAAATACGTCATCATCCATAATTTTTAATTAATATTTTCAGTGATTTGAATTTTTAACACCCAATTAGGTCAAATTGGGATTAAAAAATTCTAAAAATAAATATATTTGGTAAAAAATATTTTCATTGATAGATTTATGATCAGGATAATGATACAAGCACATAGAAACTTGTTTCATCAAATTCCGATGTCTCTAGGTATATATTTTTTAAAACATATATAGGTTGATACTAACATAAAAGGTGTTTGTAGTGAACGGTTGTAAATTAGTGTCTGAAAGTTTAAATATGGACGTAGAGACATCAGAATTTGATTAAACAAGTTTCTATGCGTCCGTATCGTTGAGCTGATCGTAAATACGTCATAGCCATAATTTTTAATTAATATTTTCAGCGATTTGAATTTTTAACACCCAATTAGGTCAAACTGGGATTAAAAAAATTCTAAATATATATATATTTGGTAAAAAATATTTTTATTGATAGATTTACGATCAGGATAATGATACGAGCACATAGAAACTTGTTTCATCAAATTCCGATGTCTCTAGGTTCGTATTTAAGGCGTCCAATTTTGTTTTTTTATTTTTTAATAAATAAAATTTTGGGACGAATCCAGAGATTCGTCCCAAACTTTGGGACGAATTCCTGGATTCGTCCAAAAATTTGGGACGAATTCAGGATTCGTCCCAAAACTGAAAATAATTTTAAATAAATAAAATCAAACACCTAAGGCCTAAATATGGACCTAGAGACATCGGAATTTGATGAAACAAGTTTCTATGGGTCTGTATCATTGAGCTGATCCTAAATACGTCATTATACATAATTTTTAATTAATATTTTTAGTGATTTGAAATTTTAACTCCCAATTAGGTCAATTTGGGATTAAAAAATTCCAAAAATATATATATTTGGTAAAAAATATTTTTATTGATAGATTTACCATCAGGATAATGATACGAGCACATAGAAACTTGTTTCATCAAATTCCGATGTCTCTAGGTCCGTATTTATTCCTTTTGATTTTGTTCCTCTTTTATTTAAAAAAAAATAAATTCTGGGACAAATTTCTGAATTCGTCCCAGATTTTGGGATGAATCCAGTATTTGTCCCAAAATTTGGGACGAATCCATGGATTCGTCCCAATTTTAGGGATGAAATTGGGAACAAAAAATGTTTGTTCCTAAAAACCCTAGATCTAACCATCTACCCGATTCTTTTTCCCTTCCCTCATTTCTTTCCTCTCTCCCCCGTTCCCCTTCCTAGCTGCGATTTCCAGGATTTCGGCCGCATCTCCGACCGGCGACGGCGTGATCTCTGACTATCGGCGGTGGAAGGTTTTCGTTTGGTAAGCCCTCTGCTCTCTGCTCTCTCTCTGTCGGCGTCGCAACAGCATCGGCCCCCCGCCGCCGCCGCGCCGCCTCCACTCGGCATAAAAGCCCCCGGGTAGGCAAGCGAGGCGACGAAGACCGTAAAGGAGAGTCTTTTCATGCTCAAAATCCAATTTTAGCAGCTATATACGCCGATAGTCATATGATTTGTGATGTTTATCTATGTTGATATTATATCGTTGATGACCTTTATACATATTGATTAAATTTAAGTTTAAAATTTATCTTAATTGATAATGTTATTTGATTTTGTCGTGATCTCAGTGTAGTTGAAGGCAACTGTATTTGTCGACCTCTTTTCGGTATTCTTAAGTTCATTATTATGCATTTAATAATTTGTATATAAAGTTAGCTTTAAATAATTAATTATATTATAGTTGATTAATTGCGTTCCTTCTTTTTGATTAGCTGTTGTTTTTGTTTTGTCTTCAATGATAAGATTTATCTATAGTAACTTTTAATAATGTTTAACTGAATAGTTGAATTCAGGTAAAATGCAGAATGAGCGAAGTTGGATGTATAACAAAAATTTGCCTAATCGTCAGGGGTTAACTCCTGAGTTTATCACTGGACTGAGGCAATTTTTAAATTTTGCATCTACTCAAATTATGTATATGGATGACAAGAAGATAAGGTGCGCGTGTAGAAAATGTCACAATGGAAAATTTTTACCTACCGATAAAGTTGAAGAACATCTTTGTAGATTTGGTTTTACTCCGAATTATTATAATTGGACAAGTCATGGCGAACCGTTCATATCTGATGAGGATTATGGACGGAATTTTCAAGCCTCTGCTAGTGGGGATCAGAGTTATTATAAACAATTCAATCCATATCAGAGGATGGTAATTGATGCAAGTTGTCAGAATTATATTCCCGAGACGCTTGGTGCAAGTTCTAGTTTTCCTCCAACAAGTGAACAAATGTTTGCCACTAATACATTGCCGTTGGAGGAGCCTGATGTACCAGGTCTGGATGAAATATATTACAAATTTCAAGAAGTATTGAGTGCTGCAAATGAACCATTATATTCCGGTTGTGACAGTCAGACTAAATTATCTCTCACATCCAGATTATTAAATATAAAGGCAGATCATAATATGTCACAAGATTGTTTTAATGATATTGTTCAAGCGTTTGACGATACATTGCCACGTGATCACAATTTGCCTCTTGATTTTTATAGTATGAAAAAACTGGTGAAAGATTTAGGTCTTCCAGTTGAAAGAATTGATGTTTGCAGAGATGGTTGTATGTTATATTGGGGAGATGATGCAGATGTAGAGGTTTGTAAATTCTGTAATCAAGATAGGTATAAGACAACCAGAAGGAGTCAACAACGACGTAAAGCACACAGCCAGTTGTTTTATTTACCTTTAACTCCTAGGTTACAAAGATTGTATGCATCAAAGGCAACTGCGGAACACATGACTTGACATGCAACTCATCAAACAGAAGAGGGTTTAATGTGTCATCCATCAGATGCAGATGCGTGGAAAAATTTTGATAGAACATATCCAGATTTTGCAAAGGAGACTAGAAATATTAGATTATGTCTTTGTGCTGATGGATTTGCTCTGTTTGGTAAATCAGGAAGAAATTATTCTTGTTGGCCAGTTATCTTAAGGCCGTATAATCTTCCACCTGGGATGTGCATGAAAACACCTTATATGTTTTTAACATTGGTTGTACCAGGTCCGCAAAATCCAAAGAAGTTAATAGATATTTATATGCAACCTCTGATAGCAGAACTTAAACAACTATGGGATGAAGGTGTTCCTACATACGATGTTCATTCTAACCAGATGTTTATACTGAAGGCTGCTCTTCTTTGGACCATAAATGACTTTCCAGCTTATGGTATGCTATCAGGTTGGAGTACTGGGATCTTGGGATGCCCAATATGTATGGAGAGATCAAAGTCATTCAGATTGAAACACGGAAAGAAACCAAGTTATTTTGATTGTCATAGGCAATTCTTACCCACAAATCATAAGTTCAGAAAGAATAAAGATGAATTCACAAAAAATAGGATCGAAAGAACACTTCCGCCATTGAGATTGACAGGTCAAGATATTTGGTACAGAGTGCATCACTTTCCCTCTGTTATTGAACAACCATATGGTACAACATATGAATATGGGAGTACACATAAATGGACTAAACGAAGTATATTTTGGGATTTACCGTATTGGTTTAGTCATTTGATACATCATAATCTCGATGTAATGCATATTGAGAAGAATGTTTTTGATAATCTGATAAATACTATGATGGATATCACTGGAAAAACAAAAGACAATCTCAATGCAAGAAAAGATATGCGACTCATATGTAAAAGACCCACTCTTGATGTTGATGAAAATAGTAGAGGACCAAAGCCAAAGGCAATTTATACATTAAATAAGGATCAAAGACGTGTCCTATGTGAATGGTTGAAATCTTTGAAATTTCCAGATGGGTATGTCTCTAATCTTGGAAGATGTGTCGATATGAAAGAATGGAAGTTAATCGGTATGAAAAGTCATGATTGTCATATCATAATGCAAAGACTGATTCCTATTGCTTTTAAGGAACTCTTACCACAATTTGTTTGGGGAGCGATTACGGAGTTAAGTATTTTCCTACATGATATTTGCTCAACAGTTTTGAGACGTTCACACATGGAGAAGTTAGAGAGAGATATTCCAATTATTTTGTGCAATTTGGAAAGGATATTTCCACCCTCTTTTTTTGACTCCATGGAGCATCTTTTGATTCACTTGCCATATGAGGCCAAAGTTGGAGGACCCGTCCATTTTCGGTGGATGTATCCATTTGAAAGGTAGAGTGTCTTATTTGTATAATTCGACTATTTGAATGCAAAAAAAAAAAATACTTCTACTCCTGGATCATTTATATATATATATTTAATATAATTTTATATATCTTCAACAGATTCTTATATCATTTGAAGAAAAAGGTGAAAAATAAAGCACGAGTTGAAGCCTCTATTGTTAATGCATACATTGTGGAGGAAGTCACCACTTTTGCATCATATTATTTTAAACCTCATGTTCAATGCAAAAGGTGAAGAGCGGGCAGAAATGATGAGGGTCCTATTGATCCAAATGTTACCTCATTTTCAATTTTTAACTACCTTGGTCGACCAAGTGGACCATGTAAACAAAGATACTTAACTGGTAAAAAATGGCGGGCAGCCCAAACATATATTTTACTAAATTGTCCAGAAGTATCATCATATTATGAGTAAGTATATATTTTTATTTTTATTTTTTTATTTTTTTCAATTGTTTGTGTAACAATATGTTTTTTTGAGTAGGATATTTACCAACTTATATTCTGAATTATCGACACAAGAGTTCGATCGATTTTGTGAAGAAGAATTTGCTGCATGGTTCAAATCATATGTAAGTAAAAAATCTATATTTTGTTGATACATATGCATACTTTTAACAATTTGTGTTTTGACCTTAGGTTCAAGCTAATCAAGCTCACCTTGAGCAAGAATGGCTTATCCATCTGTCATGGGGTCCAAATTCATGCGTACGCACTTGGCCAGCATATTTCATAAATGGATATAATTTTCATACTCAAGACTATGGAATGGGCAAGAATACTATGAATAGTGGGTGCGTATCGTCATCCAATGAAGGAGGTGCAAGCAGTGATTTTTATGGTTTGTTGGATGAAATTATAGAAGTAGAATACCCAGGACCACAAATGCAAGTTATATTATTTATGTGTCGCTGGTTTGACCCTGTTAGAGGGATGAAAGTGCATCCACATTATAATTTAGTTGAAATAAATCATAAGAGATTTTATAAGAGATATGAACCATTTGTGTTGGCACAACAAGCAATTCAAGTATTCTATTCTTCATATCCGAGTTTGAAACGCGATAATATTGATTGGTGGGCTGTTTGTAAAACTAAAGCACGAAAAAAAATTGAGGCACGTTGGGAAAACATTGCATATCAACAAGAGGAAGTTTCAAACACCTTTCAGACTGAGGAATATATTATTCCAACTTTACGAGATCCCAACGGTGTAGTAATCAACGTAGATAGAAGTGAAATTGATGATGATGAGGAGGAGGAGGAGGAGGAAGGAGAGGAGGAGGAAGAGGAGGAGGAGGAAGAGGAAGAGGAAGAGGAGGAGGAAGAGGAAAAGGAGGAGGAGGATGATAATGACAATGATGACTTTGATTTTTGATGATGGGTAAGTTTTGTTAGCTTATTTAAAGAAATTTCCCATATTTTTTTGTATATACTGTCTCTTTTATAATTTGATTTACTTTATCTGTTAACACATTGTATTTGTTCCTACAGTTTATCAGAGGTCACATTTCATAAATTTCCCCTCCACCCTTTTCCATAATATTTATATAAAAATGGTAAGTTTTTAATTATCCTTTGTTATGTATCAGATCTGTAATTAACTTTATTAAATTATTGAAATTTCCAACATATATTTCGACGTGGTGGACGTAGACGGCGACCACAGGACCAGACACATCCATCACCTGCCAGTGAACCTATGCCACCCCCTACTCAGGCAGGCTCATCCCATGTGTCTTCTCCACCGGCATCATATTCCCCTGCCAGTGTACCTATGCCACCCCTTCATCAGCCGGGCCCATCTCATGTACCTTCTGCACCGGTTTCATATTCACCGCCACAAGTACCTTACCCAGAGCAGTTACCTGTCCACTCAGATCCTCTCGACTCAGCAAGAAACTCATTTGCTGAGTTTAGGAATGATAGAGCTCCTTTAGTCCCCATCGGTGATTCGTAAGTACTATAAAATATTTTATTTGTTAGACCTTTCTTAATTATTTAACATCGTTATTTTGTAATTTAATGCAGCTTTGAAAATCTGGTACAAGTTGTTCGAGAAATAAATAGAATCGTGAACAACCATTGGGGAGGGGATTCTTTAACATATTCAAGCACTCTATCAGCCACAAAACAACTTTGGTGGAGCGAGTTCAAAGTATATTTTCTTGAGTTTACTTCAATTTTACAGTGATTATATAATAAAATAAATTTCTATTTCAGCGCTTAAATAATTGGGACCCGAATGACGAAATGGAGTTACGAAGAATATTTAAAAAGAAATGTGACGATCACATTAGACATGTATTAAGCCACGCAAAGAGTCGGGGGAAAAAAGCCAAATTTCATCACTGAAGAAAATTGGGAGAGGATCACTATATTTTGGGCAATGGAGGAAAGTAAACAAAGGAGTGACCTTAATAGAATGAATCAATCTCACAATTCTGGTGACTCAAGTGCTATATATGCGGGAGGCTCCATTAACATAGATGAGTATAGACGAAGAATGATAATTGTTTCACTCTTTCATAAATTTTTAATATATATCAAATTATTTCATTATTTGAAATAATGTTTTTTTAGACCAAGGAGACAGGGAAGGAGCCTTCTTTCATTGATACTTTCACTCGCACTTTAAAAAAAAAAAGATAACACATGGAGTGGGGCGAGAGCAAAAGCAGTCAAGGTAATATTTATTTTACCTTAATATATGGTTTAAATTTAATTAGTTACCTACCATTATTGTCTTAATATTATATGTGTTTCTATTATATCTAATCAATATCGTATGTGTTTTACAAAACAAGAAAAATATGATCAACTCGAGCTAGCTCAAACATGCTCACAAGCTGGTATCAATAGTCAGGGGTCTGAGGAGTCTGTTGGCAATAATTTGAGTTTATGGTTAGAGGCCAGTGGAGGACCAAAAGGGGGAAGAATATTGGGGATGGGTTCCTTGAGTAGAACCCAAAGATTAGTTGGAACTTCTTCCTTCACATCAGCACTTACGACCCAAATAAATACCTTGACTGATGAGGTTAGCCATCTGAAGGAAATAATATCGCAAAGAGACCAAGAAAGGGTGCACAGAGACCAAGAACGGGCTAATTTGGAGAAAGATATTAGAGATATGCGCCGACAACAAGAATTAATCATGAAACACCTTCAGTTGAGCTCCGCTCAAAGTCAAAATCCTCCCAATGACAACGATGATGATGCCTACGATGATAACGATGATGATGCCTACGATGATAACGATGATGGCGGTGATGATTTTTGATGATTTTAATAATGTATGATGAATTTTTTTTCTCATGTTTACTGCTTTACACATTAATCAATGGTTTTTTAACTTTTCAACTCTGCCATTTGTAGGTTAAGTCTGTTGTCTTCTTGCACTGTTCCACTGTCAATGTATGAGATGACTTATCTTTGACGTAGACTAATCTATATGATTATTAGTTGTGTACCAGTAACAAATTTAAAGCATAACTAGGCAATATGAATGGAGTCTTTAATACTCTGACTTTATTTTTGTCCTGATTTGATAATGTTGTTTGTGCAGGTCTCAATTTGGTGTGATCTCACTGTAGTTGAAGACAGCTGTATTTGTTCACCTCTTTTCGATATTCCTAAGTTCATTAATATGCATTTACTGATCTATATATACAGTTAGCTTTAAATAATTATGTTATAGTTGTTTAATTATATAAAGTTAACTTTAAATAATTATGTTAAAGTTAGCTTTAAATAGTTGTTTAATTGTGTTCCTTCTTTTTGATAAGCTGCTCTTTCTTGTTTTGTCTTCAATGATAATGATGCATAAAAGTTCTGAATTTGATCTATGTACAGTCTCAAAACTATATAGATACATAAAAGTTCTATATTTCATCTAGAATTACATCACACTATTCTAAAATTCTTTACTAGATAACGATGCATCCTCCTACCTTAATATTTTGCAAAGAGTTGTTAAAAATGTGCTAAAGTTATTCATATGAAATTGTCAACTAGTTAACACAATAAAAGGAACAATTATTTTAAACATCCTTTAGTTTACATTAAATACCAACCAAAGATAAAACTATAAATTCAGTAAATTAAAATGAAAAATAAAGTTAACTAAGTGAGAAAATTTGAACCCTAATACCATACTTCACAAGATCTCTCTCTCTCTCTCTCTCTATATGATGTGCCAATTATATTAGGTTGTATCATAGTTACGATACATGTACTTAGTTTCAAAATAATTCTTATAATTTTATTTATCGTTGCTATGACATGGATGATTCATATCGTTGGTAAATATGACTTTTATTAGAATTAGGGCTTTTATTAGAATGTTTAAGGAATTTCACATTTATGTTTTGTTTTCAATTATTCTTTTTACATGGCTATATCGTATAATATTTACAATCTGTCTTGTTACACATAATCTAGTTTATTTGTTTGTTGTTATGTAGGCAAAGGAGATTTGATGGGGATCAAAGATTTTGTGGCACACGAATATGACTATATGTATTCTTAGTGTTGTTAGATGGATGATGGACTTGGGTTGTTGAACTTGTAAACTTTGTTGAACAAGATGGATCTTGTAAACTTTGTTAAAATCTTTATATTTCTTGAATTATGAGTTGATGTGTTGAATGTTAAATTAGGATGTGTTGATGTTAAATTAGGATGTGTTGAATGCATATTGTTTTTATGTATTTGGATTGTATTACAGAAATAAATTGAAGCTGGAAAAAAATATTTGATATAGGGACGAATTTGGCAACGAAAATGATTTGTCCCAATTCTATCGTAATTTGGGATAAAATTATTTTCGTCCTAGAATTCGTCCCAGATTTTGGGACGGATCCACAAAATTCGTCCCAAAATTCGTCCCAGAATCTGGGACAAATTCTGGGACGAATCTACAAAATTTGTCCCAAAATTCGTCCTAGATTTTGGGACGAATTTTGGGACGAAAATTTATCTTATGATTATCAAAGAATTTGGCAAGTTTTTGTTGCCAAATTCGTTGCCAATTTTGCAACAAATTTATTTTTCGTTGCAAACTTAGGAACAAAAATGGCAACAAAAAATCTGCGACGAATTCTGGGACAAATCACAAAATTCGTCCCAAATTTCGTCCCAGATTTTGGGACGAATTTTGGGACAAAAATTTATCTTATGATTATCAAAGAATTTGGCAAGTTTTTGTTGCCAAATTCGTTGCCAATTTTGCAACAAATTTATTATTCGTTGCAAACTTAGGAACAAAAATGGCAACAAAATAAATTTTGTCACCGAATTTGTCCCCAAATTCGTTGCAATATTAGGGACAAACTTGGCAACAAAATATAATTTGTCACCGAATTCGTCCCCAAATTTGTTGCAAAAATAGAGACAAATTTCGCGGAAAATTTATGTGAATTCGTCCCCAAATTCGTTCCTAAGTTTGCAACAAAAATAATTTTCGTTGCCAATTTGTATACTTTTTTGCAACAAATTTGGGGACGAAAATTTTATTCGTCGCCAAATTCGTCCCCAAATTCGTTCCTAAATTTGCAACAATCCATAATTCGTTCCAAAAGTTGGCATCAACCATTTTGGGACGAAAAAATTTTCGTCCCAATTTTTGTCCCTAAAATTTTTGCAACGATTTTTTTTTTTTAAATTCGTCCCCAATTTTGTCCCATAATGTCTTATTTTTTGTAGTGCTCGGAAGTCGAGTACTAGCCTCTTACTTTAATTTACCTATTATCTTTTCTAATTAGACCTTGGTCTTTTTCTTACTTGTAGTTACCCATAATCCTCAAAAGTTTTAATAGGGCACATAATCATTCCACTAAAATACATGGCTATTGATCTTATTAAAATAACAAAAACAACTAACTATATGCTTTAGATTAAAGAGCTATTAAAAGCTAACTAACACATATATGCATATGTATCAAAACAAGAAACTAGAAATTGAATTAAGAACTAATACTGCTCGTGAATTTCTCATGCTTATAAACAGCAAAACAAAGGAAACTGTTCATGATCAAGAAAACCAAGAAACTAACACTACATACTTTAGATAAAGGTTGTTCTTGCCTTTTTGAGTAGCAAGGAAAATGCCAAATCCATTCTAATTAAAGAAAGGGTTGTTCTTGCCCTTTGAGTTGCAAGGAAAATGCTAATCCCATTCCAACTAGATAAATGTTGTTCTTGCCCTTAAAACAGCAACAAGAGATCTATCCAAACATACTAGTGCACCAAAATGTATATGCTCATTAAGTAGTAAGGCAAGCTAAACCGTGCATGCTCTAGTTAATGGCTGTTCATGTTCATGGAGGTAGCAAAGCAAATCCAAAAAAAACTGCATACTAATTAATGAAGTTGTTTACTCACTCTGGTTTGAAATCTGGATAATACGTAAAACTGAAATCTTTAAACATGCTATATCAGAACTCTACACTAATTCCTTATGGAAACATGCACTGTTCGGAAATCCAAATGAATTCACAAGAAATCTTACTTCAATCCATAAACCTAACTACCCATGCCATGTCCAACAGGACAAGGACTCAACACCTACAATCAAAAGTTCAAGCAACCTTACTATCCTTTCAAATTTTCGAAACCCAGTATGAATCGTGCATTCCCTTCTAAGACAGATCCGATGTCGTGCATTCCCTTCCCGAAACCCGAGATCAATCTTCAAAGGCAGTCACTGACAAATCACTTAATTAATATCTCAATCCAAGAGTAGTACCACTCAACCTTATCGTCATGTCAGACTAAGTCCACCTGTAGGGTTTAACATGACAATCCTTATGAGCTCCCCTTGGGGACATTATCAACCTAGATTACTAGGACACAATTTTCTTCTATAATCAACAACACACACTATAAGTAATATCATTTCCCAACTTATCGGGCCTTTTGATTTATCGAGCTAAATCTCACCCTTTGATAAGTCAAAGAAATAAATACAAAATATATGTGCTTGTTATTATATTAGAATTAAGAGCACACACTTCCATAATAACTAAGGTCTTGTTCTTTTATTAAGTCAGTATAAAAAGAACTTACCTTAAATGATCCTGCTCAATACACTCAGAGTGTACTAGTGTAATTTATCAGTCAAGATAAACTAAGACCTAATTACACTACAACTATTTCAATGGTTTGTTCCTTTCCATCTTAGTCGCGAGCTACTGTTTATAATTTATAAAGAACCGATAACATGATCTTCTGTGTGTAACAACACACACCATGTTATCTACAATATAAAGTAATTGAACAACTACACTTAGCATAAACGTAAATATTGTTGGGACCAATTATGTAGCTAGAGAGGGGGGGGGGGGGGTGAATAGCTCGGCGCGATCCTGTTAGGATGTATACTAAAAGTCTAGCTTTTGGTATAAACATTTATCTAGAAATAAGAATCACATTGGTCAAATATCTACATTTATGATAAATGTAGTTGTTCAATTAATTTATATTGTAGATAACATGGTGTGTGGTGTCACACACAGAGGATCATGTTATCAGTAACTTATAAATTATAAACAGTAGCTCACGACCAAGATGGAAAGGAACAAACCATTGGAAGGTCGTAATGTAATTAGGTATTAGTTTATCTTAACTATATAATTACACTAGTACACTTAGAGTGTATTGAGTGGACATTCATTATCTTAAACACAGGGAGACTAATACACTCATAATAAGAAGGAGCCCAAAAATGTAATTTGGGATTAGTGCGGTAGTTCAATAATAATTCTCTAGTGGAATGAATTATTATTGATAAAATTAAGTTGTGTGTTCGGGGCGAACACGGGATGCTTAATTTTATCGGGAGATCAAAACCAATTCCTCCTCTCGGTCCCTATCGTAACCTCTTAATTATAGAGTACTATACCCACCTTCTTACCCATCCTATAGGGGTCGGCCAAGCTAGCTTGGAGACCAAGCTAGGGCCGGCCATGGCTTGGTTCATGGGTGAATTCATGTGGCCGACCCTAGCTTGAACTCAAGCTTAGGTGGTCGACCCTATTAAAATAAAAAGGAATTTTAATTTTAAAATTTTTCTTATGTGGATACCATGATTTAAAATAGAGTTTAAAAATTTAAATCTTTCCTTTTATAAGATTCTACAAAAGATTAAGAGAAGAGCTAAATCTCTTTCCTTATTTGTAGATTAAAAGGTTGATTTTAATTTTGGTAAAAACTTTCCTTTTAATCATGTTCATGATTTAAAAGAAAGTTTAAAAAATTAAAAATTCTCTTTTATTAGTTTCTATAAAAGATTAAGAAAAGATTTAATATCTTTCCTTATTTGTAGATTGAAAGGAGATTTTAATTTTTAGAGATAACTTTCCTTTTTGGAAATTATCCACATGTTTAAAAGAAAGATTTTAATTTATAAAATTTCCTTTTTATTAACCAATCATGAAGGGATAAAAATTATTGGAGAAATTTTTATAAATTTCCGGAAACAAATTAGGAAGTTTTAATTCTTGTTTTAATTAAAAATTTCCTTGATTTAGGGATTGTAGGTGGCCGACCATTGATATTAAGAAAAGAAAATTATTTTTAATTAAATAATTTTTTGTTTTTCATGGCAAAGGAATTAAGGAAGTTTTTATTAAAATTTTCTTATTTGCCAAGATCAAGGATTATAAAAGAGGGGGTAGAGGTGCCTTCATGGCGAACGACTCTATTCTTTTTCTTCCTCTCTTTTCTTCCTAGGTGTTGCCGGCCCCTAGAGTTTCCCCTTCCCCTTCTCTCTTCTCCTTCTTGTGGCCGAGACTTCATCACCTCTTGGAGACATAGAAGTGGCCGGATCTAGCTTGGAGAAAAGGAGAGAAAGGAGGCTTGTTTCTAGCATCCCTTGGAGCTTGGTTGGTGGAAAAAGTTCTTCATCCTTTGGAAGTTTTTGCTTGGCTGAAACTTAAAGGAAGGAAGAAGAAGGTGCCTTGGTGGTTTTTATCTCGGAAGATCATTGCCTACACAATGTCCGAGGTTAGAAGAGGAATACGGTAGAAGATCAAGAGGTCATTGAAAGTTCACAAAGAAAGGTATAACTAGTAATTATTTTTCGCATCATACTAGTTTTATTTCTTTGTAAAAATACCAAATACAAGAGGCATATGATTCTAGATTTCGAATTAGTTTTCGATGTTGTGTTCTTTTGTTCTTTTCGAACTTGTGCTTCGATTATTCTTTTTGGTTAACCTAGAGTCATTTAAGGAAATTAAATATTAACTTTCCTTAAAAAGCTTTGCCTAGGTGGTGGTGGTTGCTCCCATATCCAAGAAGGTCATGTGCCTCGCCATGCAGTCTTGGAAGTCAAATTTGGAAATTAATATTTAATCTACTTTGTGACCTAGGTGATTTGGATTGAACGTGTTAAGTTTCGCAGGAGATCCAAATCTAAACCTGTGAGATACAACAAAATGAAATAACCTATAATGATTTATGGGAATTTTTAGGTATTTTTCTGGAATTATTTGGAGGTTGTATGGAGGAGTTTAAGGGGATAAAATGTTTAAGTCTAAAGAGGTAATGGTAATCACCATTGAAGGGACTTAATAGGGAATTAAGGAAACCCTACTTATATAAGTAGGGCAATAGTGCCCTAACCTCACTGTGCCACTTTCCTTCGTTTTCGCCGACGCCTCGCCATTTCACCCGATTGCGCCGATGGGCTCAGCAGCGACGACCGCCCGCGACTAATCGCCGGCGTTGGGATTGCGAGACCAGTCTCCGGTCTCCTCCACGCCTGATCGGAGATATCATCGGTGGCATCTTTCGTTGAAACGCAGCCCCTCGCAAAGGATATGCGGCCGGGTGAGGGGATATGTACTCGGTAGACACCGGAGTTGGGTTGTCTGCTGCAGAGCTAGATTGTGGCGAGTACTGGTACTCCAGATGACTATTCTATCTTCCTGAGGCCTAGAGCTGAGCCGTGTTCGTCGGATACTTCTTCTCCGTCGGGTGTTCCTTCGCCGATGGTGAGGGTTTGCACCATTGAGGTAAGTTGAGGTGAGGATTTATTCAATTAGGATTTTGGTAGCTATGGAAGTTGTGATGTGTGGCCAGAGGTGAGGATGAATGGATTGTGATTTGGTTTTTGGCAGTGACTTGCTGTGAGGGGCTCAGACACTACATCCAGCAGCTGGTTGTCAACCGGGAAGCAATAGGTAAGGTTTCTACCACTATAGATGATAGAGTTGCAGGTCTAAATGTTGGTTTCGGATTGGATTTGATACGGAGTATGCACTGATGGGGGGTGTTTGTGATGTGTATAGCCCTGTAAAAGCTTGGTTGGGCGATCTGTGGCAGTATACTCCACTGGTGAGCAATTTGTCAGCAACTTCATTGTCGAACAAAGGGTTAACAGAAGGAATTATTGCTCTAAGGTAAGATCTTGGAATATAGATACATGTTGTAGATTTGACTATAATTGCTCGGTAGTGATTGGAAGTTAAATCATGATTGGTAATTCTTATTGTGATAGTTTAGACTAAGGTTTTGTATTGGTGCAAGTAAATCAGAAAATGGGGATGAACGAGTTCTGACTAACTACCTATTATGTATAATAAGTTGGTTATTCAATTGCATATGAATTTAGCTAAAATGGATATGCTAACACAGGACTTTGATCGAGGCGGGAGTCGTGACGAAATTGACGTCGGATTCAACTCACATTTAGAGGCGGGTACTTCTTGACTTGCTTTTTAGATATCAATCTTAGTGCATGAGTTAGTTTCATATATGTAGTATTTATCTTGACTCCACTCGTCTTATTTCTTGTGCTTGATACTTTATCCACTCAATCTTTGAGATACTCGTTTCTATATCTATACAGTCTCTCATTGCTATTTAGGATATTTAGCAGATACCGGACACCAGATAGTAGATATTAGATACTGGATAGATAGATGTCAGATACCATGTTTACTTGCTTTGACTGCTATCTATTCATAATTCTTATTGAGCATGCTGGCTTCATGTAGTATAACTGATTTCTGTTATATATTTATGGTGACTATTGCATTGTTTGCATCACGTCATTGCATGCATCGCCGATGACCTTGGCTCCCTCGTGGTTGAGACGGTCATTCGCTTGGGCCGCACGCTCGGCCACTCATGGGTAGTGGTAGATGGAGTGTGCCGCTTGTCCTGTCGTGCCCCCCACTCGCACACTCATGGGTAGTGGTAGCTGGAGTCGCGGGCAGTAGGGACCCCCGTCGCAGACGTAGCTATTCAGCTACTATGCAACTGTCCATCCGGTCACTCGAGAGTGGTGGCGGCCTTTGGGTG
The DNA here is from genome assembly GCF_018446385.1 of Zingiber officinale. Taxonomy (NCBI): domain Eukaryota; kingdom Viridiplantae; phylum Streptophyta; class Magnoliopsida; order Zingiberales; family Zingiberaceae; genus Zingiber; species Zingiber officinale. The sequence goes on along the minus strand of NC_055994.1, from coordinate 88,723,060 downwards.
GTACAGCTGTCATCGATCTGGCCTCTCGACCATACAGGGGTCGTGGTGCAGAGAGGTGGGCGGGGTGACCATCCGTGCATACGCTATTTTCTGTTATATTTGCTTATGATGATATATGCTTACTTATACACTACAACAAAAACCCTCATAGACATCGGTTTTCCACCGGTGTCTATTACATTTTCGACCGATGTCTATGAAGCCGATGTAAAAGGTCTGCCATTTTAGACATCGGGTTAAAACCGGTGTAGTATCACTTAATGACACCGGTGTTCGAATCAGTTATTAACCGGTGTAGTATCACTTAACGACACCGTTTCATCAACGGTGTAAAACTGATGTAATATTATATGTTAATAACACCAGTTTTGGCAGCGGTATACGACTGATGTAATATTAGTTAATAACACCGGTTTTGCAGCGGTGGAAAATCGATGTAATATCATTATTTTTTAACAACACAAATTTAATTTCCGAAACCGACAGTAACAAAAAAAATACACAAATTACACAAATATTATTCATTCAACAGTATCCATAAAATACACAAATATTCACAAATTACATAAATAATCTTCTTACAACAGTATCCATAAAATACACAAACATTCTTTTTACATCAAAAACTAATAGATATCAGAATCAAGGTAGAACATTCTTTTAACAACACATCAAGGTAGAACCGCACTTCAAATGTAATCTAGCATGCATTCAACCCACTCGAACCGCACTTCATCAATTTCAACTCTGGAGTACTTGAGAATTGTAAACTGTAAAAACACATAAATAATATATTAGTAAATCAAGACCAAAAATCATAGTTGAAAAAGCAGTAAGAGCACTAGGTAACAAGATGAGTAATTGGAATGCTTAAAAAGAGAAACGTTCATCAATTATCTCAACCACAAATAAATAGAAAGAAGAATCATAGATGTAAGATACTGATATAGTCCAACACCGGCACAAATTCAAAGAAGAAATTACCTATCTTTGTAAGCTGAAGTCAAATTTGCATGGGCTTCAGGCATAGTTGGTCTGATATTCACAGCACGTATATAATCCTGAATTGCTTCAGTAACTCTACCAATCTCCTTAAATGTGTTCCCTCTATTGACAAGACCATCAGCAGCAGTCTGCGAAGAACTAGCAGAAAGCAGCAATTCTCATGATTGAATATCCACACAGGAAGCAAAGGTTGAACTAGCAGTGTAGCTATATAGGTGCTGCCTAGTATCTACCAAATTAACAAAATTAGCCGAAGTATCTTGCCAATATAAACAGACAAAAATCTCATGATTGAATAAGGAAGAAATAAAAGCGAGAAGTGATTTTTACAAAAATTCCACATAGTAAACTGGAATTCATATCCCTAAGAAAAGTTTGATCCAATATTTTAAACTGTATTTGTCAAAGCCAATGCAGATGCTTCCCCACTAAAATGAGAGGTAGTTGCACTAAATGGTCAATGACCATCCATCACTGATGATCCTTCTCACTTCAATCTTATAGCAGTCTAGATGGCATTCTAACTGTATCCTGTTAAAACATAAACGTGCTGTAGCCAACTGTTTGACAAAAAACCAAGCATGATTGCGAGGGCGTGATGGCAATGAACATGTTGTTAGTACATGATTGCAATGAAAAAGGGCGCAGATATAATAGTACTCTACCTGTTGCTTGTATATAATAGCCAAGTTGTTGAAGGGCGCAGATATCCCTGTTGTAACTGCTAAAGTTGCCTTATAGAATGATGCAGGAACACTCATCATGTTGCTGTATGAAGATAAGTTTCATTAAGGAACAAAAATAAACTATCCGCACAGTTGCCATCAAACATTTCTAAAGCTTACCAATCCATGTATATGCTGCCAAGGCTTGACAATGCTTGTGGATGGTTAGGTTGTAAAGCAAAGCATGACTTGGGAAAAATTATTAAAATGAAGTTATTCAACAAGGAAAAAAAACTTAAGAGAATAAAAATATCCAAATTAAAAAGTCACCCTATAATGTCCAGCGTCTTTGAGAGCATGTCCAGCGTCTTTGAGAGCATTCCCCTTTTAATGTGCAAGAAAGTCGATCATTAACTAACCTGGCTCACCATCAAGAAGGATACCACATTTTGACATATTAGACCATTATCAACTTACCAGATTATTGTAAGCTTCAATGAAGGTAGAATCACAATTGATAGCTTGCTTGTAATGCAGAATTGCCATGTCAAGTTGACTTTGTTCATAATAGATGCCAGCAAGGTTTCCTGCATCCAGATATCCCCAATGCATAGTTGACATAATAAACTCTCTTCAGAGCATAGTTTGCAGCAAAGTTATCCACAAAATCAAAAAGAGATTAACAGTCCAGTGGAAAAATAGGAGTTATTGAATCGCGTAGCATATTCCAGTGAAAGTATTCTGCAACAGTAATGTTATGAAAAACCTGAAATAAATAGAAAATGATTAAGAGTTCACACAAACAAGAACTGCACATAGTAAATAAACTTCTCTTCTTTTGTATGCAAGTCAACAACAAATCATCATGTACTTCAAAAATAAGTAAGATATTAGTTAAAATAGAAATAATTAGAAGAAAAAATAGACATGTTTCATATAGCAGCCAATTAATACATTTTGACAGGGAGAAACAACATCAAACCCTTAGTTGCAACTATTAAGGAGACCTAAAGACAAACAGTGTAAAAGCCTTCACACAAAAAGTAGAAGTGTGGATACCAAATATGTAATTTCTTCATTCATATCAAACCCAACAAAGAATCATTGGATCACTGTCATCTTTGGGAAGCAATCTGTTAAAGTAAAATAAATCGCTCAATTATGGACAATGAGTTCCTGTATTTTATAAGCATGAACCATTCTCTGGTCTTGGTGTTATTTCAGCTTGGTGAACCTTCTGCAACATTAGTTCCAAGAAGCTCTATGTGCACCCCTAATGGAGATAGGCCAGTATTTGCAGATTGTTGGTACAACTGCACATTGGAAAATATTTCAGGGGAAGATAAGAAGCAGCGTCTTAAGAAGGTATGACACATAATGTATACAGATGAATTTAAATTGAACATATAAATTTAATCAACTTGTATATTTGATGATAGCAGATAATAATGTGTACAGATGATCCATTATTCTGAGAGCGAAAAACATTATAAACTTCATCCTCTTATCTTACATGTGCCTCAATAACCAACACATTTCTTCTTATTTCTGTTTCGGAGGTGGTTTATGAAATCTCATGCATTCAACAATTTAGGAATCAATCTCTCCTGAAGCATTAATTAATTACATTAACTGCAAATATTACTCTACAGAGATTACCATTGCACGGCCATTGCTTCCTTATTCTATACATGATGGTTTGCCTTTTTTCCTCAAAATTATCCAGGTCTGAAACCCATCTCTTCCAGGAGTAGCGCCATGCTCCTGCTAGATACAAGTTGGACTAACTTACAAATAAATGAAAAATATAGTATACAACAACTCTACTCAATAACATATATTGAGAAGCAGAACTCGAGGTCCTATTTGCCCAAAGATTGCTATAGCAACAATAAATGTTAAATGATGATGCTCAAGATTTATTACCACGGCCCCTGAATCTAGATCTTAGTATTATTGAGCTTATAAGTTTGCTATAAGCTTGCAATACAATTACCAAAACCTAAGCTCCCTTCAAGACATAAGAACAATAGAGAATGCCAATAGATTGAAGAGTAATTAGTATGAGCACGCAATGACTGAGACAACATACAGAAACTCATTATTAAATCAAGAGATTATGAGATATAATGGGCAAACAACCTTCTTATAAATGGAGGATAGCAACAAGGGTGACTTAGCTATGTGCCACTGTGATGATAACCTACATTGATAGTGACAAAGGAAGAAGAGGAGAGATAAGTGATCATGGGCTTCTTTCGATCAAGGTTTTGTAAACGATCGTGGCAAAAGGCTACTATTCAAATGGGTGAACAGGAGGAGGGCGTGCTTGCTTAGCTCGCAAGAGAAGAGAAAAGAGATGAGCCCGCTTGTAAGGAGCATTCAGGAGTTCAGGGAAAATAAGGAGTGAGTTTTGATGCACAAAACTCTAATTTATCGTTGAACCAGTCAACAGGACCATTTAAGGATATCTAGATAATGTTGAACCAGTCAATTTAAGGATGACCCAAAGTGGAAGATTACAGCACCTTCCTCTGGGTAGATCCTACTTGTGGTATCTAGATAATGTTGATTCCAACCATGAGAGTTAAAATGTTAATATGGAACTTAAGATCTTACAACCCAAACAGACCTAAGCAATCTAGAGTTTAAGTAGGATATGAATTAGGCTAGAATCTTGTGAACTTGTGATTCAATCCTATATTTCCTCATGGTTGCTACATAGGATCTCAATCCCAATAGCCTTGACCAGATGGAATAACTTCGCTTTCTACTACAAGTACATAACATTCTTCAAGTCATATCATTTAAGAAAAAGTTTCAATTGTATGAGATTATTTAGCTCCAAACTAAAAGGAGACAATTTTAACTTGTTCCTTTGTCATCCATCATATATTATTCAACCATCCTAGATAAATGCAGCTAGTTACTCTCAAATTTTTTGACTAGTTCATAGTCTTGCTAATATTCACACTGCAGTACAAGCTAAAATCTTTATTTTCCATTAAAAAACAAGCAAGCATAGACTTCTCACAACCATGTTTTTTAGGGAACATATGTCATTGAAAATTGTAGGAATTGCATAGCAACAAAGGATGATTAAGAAAGTAGAAGACCAAGTACCTCATGCCGAGGGAGAGCGCATCATGGAGGCGCCGATGAACAGTAAGGAGATGATCGCTGATCTAAGTGACTCTCAATCGGTCAGCCTAAGTTGATAGCAAGACCTCAAGACAATCTATCTTGTCTTTGGCGAATTAGAGATATAATTAATCTCGAAAGCTATAGAATTAAGACAGAAAACTGAAACAGGAAGCTAGAAGCCAGACAAACAAAACATACGAAAACAAAAAAAGGCAAAGGCATGAGCTTTTAGTGGTAACCTGTAGCTTGTTATTATCCGCCCTCAGTTGCTCTAAAGTTCTCCGCTAGTTTTCCATTTCCTGCACCATTTTATATAACAAATAACCCGTGAATTCGAAGGAAGAAGCAAATGATCAAAGGATCATCATAAAGATAAATTGGAAGGGATTGTTTTTTTTTCTTAACAAAAACAGTGAAGATCAGAGGCTTGAATATGCATATGCATCAGTATGTTGAAGATGATGTGGATGGAGCTGTTCTTACTTGTATGAATATTTGGGCACTCTAGAAACAGACACAAGATGCTTCCTCTTGGTTCCTTCAGTCCATAAGGAAGGACGATCTTCTTCAAAGTCATTGTGCTTCGGTGACTCCTGATCCATGGTAGAGTCTGATTGTATTGAAGAAGCATCAACTCCATTGGCACGCATGGGGACAGTTGATGCTCTCCTTGAGCTGGTGATCCTTATCTGAGCACGCTGCTTCTGGAATCTGATACAAAGCAGAGCACCTATAGCTAGGAAGATTCCAATCAGTACTCTTGCTGTCACTCCTAAAATCAGTACCCATGATGGCACACCATTCATCTCCCCAATACACCGCTAATAGCAGCTGTCGGAGGTCCACTCCATAATATCTCCTGCAAGAAAACCCCTTTTATCTCATCGAATAGAACCAATTGAAAATCTTTTAAGCATGAAAAACAAAACTATGTCGTGTCACGAACACGACTATTCTAATCTGAATCACCGGTGCATAAAGGTCAATATCAGTTGGCTAAAGACAAGAAGCAAAAGTAGATTGCTGTGACACGGATGCCAAATGGATGTTCAAACAAAACGATCTTGGCCACTGAAATATATAAAAGTTAAACCCCAATCAGGATCATCCATAGAAAAATGTGGAACTGGACCAACAAAGAATCTTTGAATCTTCATTCAACCTCGAGATAGAAAAATACATAGCAGCCTTACAAACGAAACCTACGATTAGAGAAGATGGCGATGTTTCACTTCATACCTAAAATTACAAAATTATGTCCTCTTTCTAGTATCATACATGAGGACATAACACACTTGAAAACCAAAATCTAAGAAATCATGAGAAGAAGTAGACAAAAGATCAAACAGAAAGGAACAAAGCAGGGGAGTAGAAAAGGAGCTTCATTGAGCAGGGGAGTAGGAAAGTAGTAATTTTTCCTATGAAAAACAAAATGAACCGGCAACGCCATCTTCCATAGAGGGCACGAGAATGGACCAGCCAAAAAAAAAAGTTTTGCCCAATAATCACAAAACCAAAGATCGAGCTTCAAGAAACCCTCGAATCCTTGCGTGGATTGAGACAAAAGCAACCTCGAGACAAAGGTGAAATGACTAATTCATAAAGAAGATCCACCGAAGCGAAGCGATCTAACTTGTCTGGGCGAAACGAGCACACCACAATGACGGATCGAGCAGAGGAATCGTAGAGCTATGCCACAGATCTCATCTAAGGTTCTCTCCGCTCCCTCATTTGCTTTCCTCTTCGTCGATGCGGGCGAGGTCTTCTCCAGATGGGATGATGGTGGGCACCTACCCGTCGTTCGGCCTATCCCATCGAATGAGAGGGTCAACATTGCTCCAGTGTCTTTGTGACCGGCGAAGGGGAGGTTGGTGCAAAGCAGATGGCGTTGGTTGCCCCAGCTACGAGTGGGGAAAATAAAGTTATGCAGCTTCCAGGACGACAACGGTGTGGTTGGATGAACGAGCAGGGCTCCGTGTGTTGATCCTGATCGAGAGAGGAAGGTGCGATCTAGGAAGGGGAAGAGGGAGATGAAGCTGAGGGCGTGGAGGAAAGTGGTGGTGATGGCGCGATATAGGTTTAGGTTTGGAGGGAAGAGTGAATTGTTGTAAATTTTGGCTAAGTATTGGTGGAAAAATTATATTATTTTATTTTGGTTCATAGACATCGGGTTTTAAAAACCGCTGTTAAAATCGGTGTCTATTAACAAAAAAAAGGCGCTCATAGACATCGGCTAAAAAAATCGATGTCTATGAGTGAAAATCTGCGCTCATAGGCATCGATTTTTGGAAAAACCGGTGTAAAATACTCAAAGACATCGATTTTTGCTTAAAAATGTTGTTGTTCCACCGATGTCTATGAGGATTTTTCTTGTAGTGATACTGTTCTGTTATCTCATACTTGTTGTATATATGCTTGGACACTGATTACTCTGACAGTATACCTTACATGTGATCTGGGTAGTTGTGAGCAGTACTATAGCAGTTTATATTACCTCAGACCTTATACTAGCCTAGGTTATGGAATCAGGTATGGATATGTACTTTGATTACACAGTAGTATCTGCTATTTATCTTTCCGAGACTGTATCCTGTTGTATTCCTGGCTATTTATGTTACTCATGCACTATCTATTTCCTTACCCGCTGAGTCTTTATACTCACCACCCTGTACATTGGTAATTTCACCAGATAGCAGATAGTGATGCTAGTACACTTGGAGGGATCCCGACTGCCAGTCCCACGTTGCTTCTGAGGACGGATTTTCGGTTTTTTTTAGATTTCTAGTTGTGAGTTGAACTTTTGAATTTGGTATTGTAATAACCCTTCTTGGGACTTGATGTTATTCTGTGATTTGTTTTGTTTTGTCGAGGAGTCAAGTCGGGCCGACCCGCGGTGAGTTCTTTTGGTATTTTGGTACTTGTTATTTCGTTTACCGCTGTGTTTGATTTACCAGCCGAGTGGGCTGCTTATTATCTACGTGGTTGTGTTTGTTTCTAGCCATGTTGGCTATATTTGCATGTGTATATCTGCTGGCTATGTATATTGGTTTATATGTCACTACTACAGGGGAGGTACTGTCCGATTTTCGTCGGACAACCTTACTCTCGGGGTGTGACAAGACTCATCTTCAATCTCAGGCTTGTTCTTTGTTCTTTCCTTGGATGAACCTGCAACAAGGCTACACCTTTCTCGGTCCCGACGTTAGTTTGCTCGTGTAATTCTAATTAGTAAAACAGTTCATCTAATTTTAATTTAGATAAATTTTTTGAAATCTTGTAGGCATCCACAATGGATGCCCAGAAGGTGTTATGTGGAAAGATATTTAATACATACCTTATTAGATCGCGGTTTTCCATTTGATGGCCTATCGCGTGGAGTCCGTTGGGGATGTCCTTGATCCTCGTGTGAAGTTGACTCGTCATTTCTCCTTCCTGCATTTTAATATTAAATAACTTATTTAAGAGGAGGTCGTGTTTTGTTACCTTAGCGTCGCTAGTTCCTTCGTGTAGCTCGATCAATTTGTCCCATAGCTCTTTCACGTTTTGATGTGGTCCTACCCGGTTCAACTCTTCCTTTGTCAGTCTGCATTATAGGGTGTTGAGGGCTTTGAAGTCCGTTGACAATTTTTTCTTCATGTCCGGAGTCCACTGTTCCGGGTCTAGTGGAATTCCGGAGTTGTCGACCGACACCTTGTAGCCTCTGGTGACGTTGAACTATTGGTCGAAGTCTGTCTTCAGGTAGACTTCCATTCGCTTCTTCCAGTACGGAAAATCATCCCCATTGAATAGGGGACGACGTACTATGCTAAAACCTTCAATTTGAGACATTTTTTAACCTACACACAAGTAAAGAAATAGACAAGGAAAATCCCAAGACTTGGTCTTGGATTAGTAGTGCGAAAAGAAATAAAAATAATATAAAAGCTGAATTGGTGTTGCACCAATTCGAATAACTTGCAACGAAAAATATTTCCAAAAAAGTAACAATACCAGTTTGGAATATAACAAAAAACTGAAAATCGAAAAAAATGAAAAAGGTTTCACCCCCTTGTCTGATTGGTGGTTGCACCAAATTAGAGCGGTACCTGCTCTGATACCACTTGTTGGATCGAAGAGTTTTGCTAGAGGGGGGGGGGAGGGGGTGAATAGTGAAAAAAAATGTAGAGCACACAGCGGAAAAGTAAAGGCAAAAGAATAAAGCAACGCTAACAAGAGTCGTTTTTTACTTGTTTCGGAGCCTTTGTCGACTCCTACTCCAAGGCCCGCACTCGTTGAGTGTTTTCGTTGGGTAATCTACTAGCAATTTGAATATTTGATTACAAAAAGTTAGGTACAGAATTGCTAGAAAGAAAATACCGACAATAGACAATAAGACAGAAAAACAGAGCTTTGTTGGAGAGCCTTCGCAATGTCGTAGAAGCACAGAAGAGCGTGAGTTGTTCGTTGTTCTTTAGCTCCAGCCTTTACCCTCCTTATATAGGAGGTTCGGGGCGCTTGGATCCTTTCGGTCGCCCTGAATATGGCGTAGCCGAGCCAACCAGGGCACTCTACGTAGCGAAGTGACGTTGTGGATAAAACTTACATTCTGGGAGCCCAGACTCCATTTTCCAGCAACTTCATTTCCCTGCAAGAAAATGTTAGTCCGAAGCATAAATGCAAAATATCCTGTAAAACAGAGTGTTAGCACAATTTATGATCAAAACAGGATAGTAATTAGATTCCGTCTCCTCGAGACCGGAATCTAGTCACGACCTCAACTTAAATATCCGAAATGGATCTAAGTCAGATCGGCGCCTAATGTTCCTTTCCCGGGAACGCGTCCTCACAGTCACTCCCCTCCAGTGACTTACCTCCCAAACGTCCGGTCAGCCCTTCGACCCGTCCGGGCTTCGTGCCAGCTACCTGGTCAGCCCGTCGACTTAGCTGGACTTCGTGCCAAACGTTCGGTCAGCCCATCGACCCGTTTGGACTTCGTGCCAGCTATCCGATCGGCCCGTTGATTTAGCTGGGTTTCGTGCCAGACATCAGGTCAACCTGTCGACCTGTCTGGGCTTCTCCTGCACACTCGGTCAGAGTGTTAGATAACAATGAGACTAACTTAACCTATTTTGTCATTCATCAAAACTTGAGTTAGACCATTAGTGATAACCGCACCAACAGGGAGTATGACCTTAGCTCGGGAGGAGGAGAACCGAAATAATGCCGCTCAAGGAGAGATTGGAATGGTCGCTGGTGGGTTGACTGGTGGTGACTCAAATTGAGCGAGGAAGTGCATGCCCAACACATAGAAATACATGCTGTTGGATACAGCAAGGAAAAATCCGAGGGGCCTAAGATCAGTTTCGGCCTCGGAGACCTAGAGGGAGTGGAGATCCCTCATGATGATGCCCTGATCATCCGAGCCGTAATAGCTAATTATACTATTCACTGAACATTTGTTGATATAGGAAGCTCAGTGAATATTATATTCAAGAAGGCATTTGACTAGCTATAGGTTGACCGAAGCGAAATGTAGTCAATGATAACCCCACTCTACGGATTCACAGGCAATGAAGTATTTTGGATCGGCTAGATTCGGCTGGTCATTTCACTCGGAGAGGAGCCGCTCAAGAGGACAATGACCACAAACTTCATTGTAGTTGATGCGTCATTCGCCTACAATGTTATATTAGGCTGACCTTCCCTTAACGAGTTCTGGGTGGTAGTGCCCATTATCGCCTGATCGATCGTATGCTAAGAGTTTTATAAGCCTAAGTACCCTTAAGCTCGCCGGACTTTTCCCGGTCGAGCGCACACAGGAAACCTTATGTTCGATCGACTTTCACCCGACCGATCGTATGCAAAGAGTTTTATAAGGTTGAGTACCCTTAAACTTGCCCGGGCTTTGCCCGATTGAGTGCACACAGGAAACCTTACGTTCGATCGACCTTCACCTGACCGATCATATGCTAAGAGTTTTATAAGGCTGAGTACCCTTAAGTTTGCATGGGCTTTGCTCGGTCGAGCGCCCACAGGAAACCTTATGTTTAATCGGCCTTCTCCCGACTGATTGTATGCTAAGAGTTTTATAAGGCTTAGTACCCTTAAGCTCGCTCTGGCTTTGCCCGGTCGAGCATATACAAGAAGCCTTATGTTCGATCGGGTTTATAACCTGTCAGCCCCATCTGAGCATCCCACTCAGGGCATGCTTCCAGGACTTTGATGCGGGGTGATCAACGAAATCAGGTAACAAACATCACCCTATCCTAACCTTGACCGTCACTTCACCTTAACTTCAATATCCATATCATCACCTGAACCCGCTCACCATAACCCATATCACTAGCCTCCCCTTCAAGTCTAGTCGAAAGAGGTATAGCCGATTGATTGGACTCCAGTTCTAGTCTTGTTTACTCCTCCTTTAAGACTATAAATGCCGCTTCTTTTCCAAGACCATCGGAAGTGTAGTCGATTCATTCATCATTTACAATACTCTATCAACCTTGGAAAAGGGGTGGCTTAATTTTTTACAAGAGTTAACTTTCCAATTCTCCCTTTAAAAGAGGATGATCCAACAGTCGCAACCGTATATCTTCATCCCCTTTATTCAACTAAAATCTGCTACATGAATGTCAAACTCCGAGGTTGATGAGCTACAACAACTTCATCAATGGTTAGATCATATGGCCCGACTGCTTGCTCAGAAGGACATAGCCCTCACAGAGGCACTGCAGGAGAAGGACTTTCAATGTTCTCTTTGAAGGGAAATTGAAGAACATTGGCTGGTCGCTAAGTCTGGAGTCCGCGTTGAAAATAAAAACCTATTCGGATCTAGAGAGTCAAACCCAAGCCATGATCTTTTAAAAAGGAAAATATGAATCTTCCTTGTCCCTTGCAATCGAAGAAGCAAAAGCTAAGGATCAGTAGATCACGCAACAACAACAAAACCTGAAGTTAAGCCAAGATGAATTGACACAAGCTCTGATCACGATTGCGAAAGAAAAGGAGAAAATGAAGCATACATAACATTTTTACCCTGGGTGTTGAGCTCATGACGGGAATTAGAAAAGAAGTTCACCCATCCCCGAAATTCTTATATTTCTACTAATCATGAATGAAGGAAAATTTTGAGTGGTGATCAACTGTACTTCAGCAGGCTAATCTTCTCATGTGTCAATGAAATTCAAATTTAAGCACCTCCTAGTTTTATTCCTGCTCACTTATTAGAAAAGATGAAGACGGAGAAAGCTCATCCGATAAAAGAAGCAAGGGCATCGATGAAGGTGGAGCATCAAACTACAAGTCTGACATGATAAGTGAGGTATGACTCTTACCTCCTGATCAATTGTATAATGCAATACAAATATTATCTAGATCTTTATACAAATTATGAACCAAATATATTAATTTGAAAAAGGATAACATTGAATTGAAAGTAAACTTAGCTAATATATGCTCGTTAGAACATTTTCACAGAATTCAAATTGAACATGTCAAATTAAAAGAAAAAGTAGAATGTTTAGAAAAGTATTATGCATATGGAAAGTCAAACTTTACTTATAGTTTAAACTTTAGAAATTATAAAAGACTTAACTGGAATTTAAAAATTCATGTGTCAAATTGTAAAAATTGATAAAAATTTGATTCTAAAAAAATACTTGATAAATTCAATAGGTAGAAACTTATTTTGGCTTCCAAAATCTACCTTAACATGTTAGATTTTTTTAAATTAGAAATTTGAATTGTTTTAATTGATAGACAATTTTTGATAAAAAGTAATTATTTCATACACCTTCTATTCAAATTTTCTATTATTTTTTTTTTTGTAAAAAATAAAAATATTATCTGCAAATAGATTTTTTTTTAAATTTTTTGAAAGTTGTATTATTTTTTATAAATATTTTAACAAAAATATAATTTTTTAAATTAAAATTATATTAAAAATTTATTTTTGAAATTTTATTTTTTTCGTGGACAAACATTATATTTTGTATGTTCAGAAAAATTACCAAGATTTTTTGAAGTCTAAAAATATTTTTAAATATTAAAATTTGAAAATACACATCTTTGTCTTAAAATATTTATTTTGATAATGAACTAAAAATAGCATGTTCATGCAAATTTTGTACTAATCTAAATACTTATCTTTGACATTAACAAAAAAATTTATTATTTTTCAAAACTGAAACATAATTTTTAAATTATTTTTTTAAAATTAGAAATAAGTCTTTAAAATTAATTTCATTGCAAATTCATTTTGGAAACATTACATAACTTTAGGATGTTTGTGTATGATCCCTAGACAAATTTTTAAATTTTTTTATTTTTTTTTATTTTTTTATGTGATCAAAGGAGGAGAATAATGAGATATTAAGTTTAGGGGAGATTTTATTTCAAATTGCTATATATAAATTTGTTTTCTACAATTAAAATAAATATATTATTGTGATTATTTTTTTACTATTTGTTTTATCCTAACTTAATTTGGATTGATGTATATCAAAAAGGGAGAGATTGTAAATACTCGGGTTAGTTTTGATGTGGTCAACCAAGTTAAGTTAGGTCCTGTGATTTTGATGCCTTATGTCAGAGTGTGTAGGGACTTAGGAACACAAGAAGTTGAACGGAAGATGCAGCGGACGAGAAAGATGACACGGGAATCGAGTTGACGGGCTCGGTGCATCCGATGGACGAGAAGTTATGGAAAAGTACACTGGTGGATGAGAAGGACGTGAGCAGCACTTCTGAGGGAAGAGAGGCCGAGGAGGAAACCTTCTCGAGGAGAAGATCCAAGTTGGGTTCGGATGAGCTTAACTCTTAACGGCTAGAGTTTCACCCAACGAAGTGCGAGGAAGAGTTAACCGATTGGAGGTTAACTGGATTCCATAAAGGAGCCTAGAGGTGCCCTGAAGGAGAATGGAGGCACCTTGAGGGAGTTTGGAGGCACCCTCGTGCCTCCCTTAGAGGCACCCTCGCGCCTCCCTTAGAGGCACCCTTATAAAGCTTGGAGGCACCCTCACGCCTCCCTTGGAGGCGCCCTCATGCCTCCCTTAGAGGTGCCTCTAATGAACATTAGCCATAGGGGTGTAAAAAATGAATCCGACCTGACGACCCAATTAAAAAAAAAATTAGGTTCGGGTTAGAAATTTTTGGGTTGGGTCAGGTTCGGATTGGAGGGTTCGGGTTGAAAATTTTTTGGTCGGGTTCGAGTTGAATTCGAGTTGGCCCGAATTTAGTGTTTGTGGATTTTTTAGGATTAAATCAAATTTTATTTTAAAAATTAAGATATTTTTATATATATTAATATCAATGTTAGTATGATAACAATGGAGTATTGAGATAAAAGTAAAGGATTATAAGGAAATAACAAAAAAAAAACTTAAATTGGATTTTTTTTTTTTTTTTTTGGATTTTTTAGGTTATATGGGTCAAGTTTGGGTTGGTCGAGTTCGGGTTCGAGTTTAGGGGTTCAGGTTGAAATCGGGTTCGAGTCGGGCTCAGGTTGAGATTTAAAAAATAAAATTTGACTCAACTCGAATCCGACTTGACCCACCTGAATTGCCACAGTTAATTAGTGTTGGATCGTAGACGTTCAATAGAGGGGGGGGGGGTCAGGGGTGAATATCGATTATAAAAAATTTGTCGATAAGAGTAAGCACGGCGGAAAGTAAAACAATGCAATGCTAACACAAGAACCAATTTTACTTGGTTCGGAGCCTTTGGCGACTCCTACTCCAAGGCCCACACACGAGGGTGCTTTCGATGGGCAATTCACTAGCAGTTCGAAAGATATTACAAACTAAGTACAGAAAATGCTAATGAAAGAATTAAAGCAATACCGACAAAAATAAGAGACTTAAAAAGAGAAGCGGCGCATTTGTCGGAGCTTTGCAGCGTCGCAGGAGCACAGGAGAGCGAGTTCTTCAATTCAGAGTTGTTGTACTGAGCTTCGCCTTTGACCCTCCTTATATAGGAGGCTCAGCGTGCCCCGGATCCCTTCCGGGCGCCCTGGTGTGACGTGGCAGACCCAACCAGCGAGCTCCACATGTCAAAGCCACGAAATGGATAATATTTGCCTCCAAGCGCCCGGACCCTTCCGGGTGCCTGGACCACCTTTCTCCAGAAAATCCTTCTCCTGTAAGACAAGGTTAGTCTGAGGCAAATATATAATGTGTAACCTGCAAAACAAAGTGTTAGCACAGTTTATAAGTTCAACAAAAAGAGTATGACTTAGATTCTGTCTTTCCGAGACCGGAATCTAGTCACGATTTCGACTTAGATATCCGAAATGGATATAAGCCGGATCGACGCCTAATGTTCCCTTCCTGGGAACGCGTCCTCACAGTCACTCCCTTCCAGTGACTTACCTTTACTCACCTTCCAGACGTCCGGTCAGCCCTTCGACTCGTCTAGACTTCTCGCTAGCTATCCGGTCAGCCCTTCAACCTAGCTGGACTTCGTGTCAAATGTCCGGTCAGCCCGTCAACCCATTTGGCCTTTGTGCCAAGCGTCCGGTCAGCTCGTCGACTCGCTTGGACTTCGTGCTAGACATCCGGTCAGCCCGTCGACCTGTCTGGACTTCGCCTGCACACTCGGTCAGAGTGTTAGATAACGACAAACCTAATTTAACCTAATTTGTCATTTATCAAAACCTGAGTTAGACCGTTAGTGCTAACCGCACCAACAATTTCCTCCTTTTTGATGGAATGACAACCTGGTTAAGTTAGTGAAAAATATGCAAGTAACAAAACCAGCATGTTTTTTTTTAGGGTGTAAGTTAGTTTTTAATTTTGACATTTTTGTTTCTCTAACTTAACCATCTATCGCTCCCCCTTTGGCATTTATCAAACAAGGGCATAAGTCAAGGAATCAAAAATACGGAATACAGACAAAGTAAAAATTGTAAAAAATGATGTCAAGTTATTTTGGGGGAGTTTTAAATTTCACCATATAGTACTTTAACTTTTGTAACATAACTAAGTTTTGAAAAAATATCTAATTTAAAAACATAACTTTGTATATTTTGAGTAATTTTTGAAGATAGATTTTGCAAAATTAGATGAATTTGCCAACTCAAAGAGAAAGTTTTTAAAAGCTAATTTTCAAACATAAGTTTTTAAGTTCCAAATTTCAAGAAATTAAATTTTCAAAATAAGTTCCAACTTGGAACGCTTTATAAACATGAGTTTTCAAAATCAAAGTTTCAAGATCAAGGTGTAGATTTTTCAAAATAAGTTTCAACTTTGAAACGCTTTTCAAACCTGAGTTTTCAAAACCAAAATTTCAAAACCAAGGTTTAAATTTTCAAAATAAGTTTCAACTTTGAAACAAGGAGTTTTCAAAACCAAAATTTCAAAATTAAGTTTGAAAAATCTACTTTTCAAAACTAATTAAAACTAAGTTTGCAAAAGATTCAATTTTTAAAAACTTTGGTTTATAAAATACAATTTAAAAGCTTAGTTTTATAAAAGCTAGTTTTTTAAAAAAATAGATTTTATTAGATTTCCAAGGATCAGATTTTAAAAAAGTTTTTAAGAGGAGTCATTACTTTTAAATCGGAGAAAATAATTTTGGTACTGAGTATAAAGATAAGTTGATTTAATCCTCCCCTTAAACCTGACATTCAAAATAGAGCTTTTGGAAATATTTGCTAAGAATATTTAATATAATATTTTCAAATTATTATTTTTTAAATAAATTGAGGTAGAATTTTCTAAAGAGATTTTAAAGAAAAAAATAACACTTAAGGAGATTAAAAAATAAACCTCCCCCTGAATTTGATACTCCTTTAATTTATTACTCTCCCTTAATTTATTAATCTTCCTTATTAAGTTAACACTAAGGTTTGGGCATTTTAATGTTCAAAGCCTTAACACCTTTTTATTTAATATCTCTATATACTTGGTATAATTGTTTATTTAAGTTAAATTAATCAATTATTCTAAAATTAATTAATTTTAAATTCAGGTCATTAAACTCTGATTTAAGATTAAATAAGATAACTTATTATTAATTCAATAACAATTTATCATTATCAATAATTTATCGATTAAATTTTAGATGATTCAATAATTTAATACTTCATAAAATAATCTAAATTTGGTATTAATTTATTGAGTTGATTTAATGAAAGTGCTAGTTAGCATTAATTTGACGTTAAATTTATTAAAGTTATTAAACATAGTTAAGGTTCAATTTGAATCAATCGTTAATAATGATAAATTATGAGTTAATTATATTTTGATTAACAATAAAATTAAGATATATTGAGTTAAATTAAGGTTAAGCATTAATTAACTGTTTAACATAAGGTCACATCTAATTTAGATCACAGTTAATTTTTGAAGTCCGTACTTCCATATTAAATTTATGATCTTAAGTTAATCAAATTTTAATTATTTGTTAATAATGTCATTAGGGTTTAGATTTAGTTCAAATATTTTAATATAATTTGAATTTAGGGTATAGGGTTTATTATTATATAATTTTATTTTATTTTATCTTTAAGTTTGCTTTTTGAATTACAATGACTTTTTAAATTAATTTTTAAGAAAAACTTAGTTTTTAAGTTGAAAGATTTAAGTTAAAATAATATTTTTTTTTAAGTAAGAATGATTTTTAATATAATTTTTTTTTAAAACGATTTAAGTCAAATTTTCATTGTAAATTTTAAATTAAGTTTAAATTTTAAGTTTTAAATTTAAATTAAGTTTAACTTTAAATTAATGTTTTAATTTAATTTAAAATTAAGTTTAGCTTTAATTTTAAAGTTTTTAGTTTAAGTTTTAATTAGCTTAAGTGTCTTAATTTTAAAAAGACTTTAAAATGATTTTAAATGATTAAAAGAATTTTTTTAAAAGGATTTTTTTTACATACTTTTTTTTTAAATGAATTTTTAAAATAGTTTTTTAAAGAATTTTCAAATTAGTTTTTTAAAGAATTTTTAAAGTAATTTTTAAAGTAATTTTTAAAGTAATTTTTAAAATAGTTTTTAAAGAATTTTTAAAATAATTTTTAAAGAATTTTTAAAATAGTTTTTTTAAAGAAAAAATAGTTTTTAAAGAATTTATAAATAATTTTTAAAATAGTTTTTTAAAGAAAAAATAGGTTTTAAAGAATTTTTAAAATAATATTTAAAGAATTTTTAAAATAATTTTTAAATTAATTTTTAAAGAAATTTTAAAACAGTATTTCAAATAATTTTTAAAATAGTTTTTAAAGAATTTTTAAAATAATTTTCAAAGTAATTTTTAAAATAGTTTTTAAAATAGTTTTCAAAGAATTTTTAAAATAATTTAAAGATAATTTTTTAAATGATTTTTAAAAGTTTTTAAAAGAATTTTTATAATGATTTTTAAAAGTTTTTAAAATAATTTTTAAAATGATTTTCAAAGGTTTATTTAAAAGAAATTTTAAATGATTTTTAAAAGTTTTTAAAATAATTTTTAAAATGATTTTAAAAAGTTTTTAAAATAATTTTTATAAGAATTTTTTAAAATGATTTTAAAAAGTTTTTAAAAGAATTTTTAAAAGAATTTTTTAAAATGATTAAAGGATGTTTTTAAAATAATTTTTTAAAATGATTTTTAAAAGTTTTAAAAAGAATTTTTAAAATGATTTTTTAATGTTTTTAAAATAATTTTTAAAGGAATTTTGTAAACGATTTTTAAAAGAAATTTTAAAATAATTTTTATAATAATTTTTTAAATGATTTTAAAATAATTTTTAAAAGAATGTTGTAAACGATTTTTAAATAAAATGAGTTTTAAGAGTTTTTAAAATAACTTTGAAAAGAATTTTTTAAAATAATTTTTAAAAGTTTTTAAAACGATTTTTGATATTTTAAAATAATTTTTTAAATGATTTTTAAAAGTTTTTAAAATAATTTTTAAAAGAATTCTTTAAATGATTTTTAAAATTTTTAAATGAATTTTTAAAATGATTTTTGAAATGTTTTTAAAATAATTAAAAGAATTTTTAAAATGAGTTGTAAAAGTTTTTAAAATAATTTTTAAAAGAAATTTTAAAATGATTTTTAAAAGTTTTTAAAATAATTAAAAAAAATTTTAAAATGAGTTTTAAAAGTTTTTAAAATATTTTTTTAAAGAATTTTTAAAATGTGTTTTAAAAGTTTTTAAAATAATCAAAAGATTTTAATGAGTTTTAAAAGTTTTTAAAAGAATTTTTAAAACGAATTTTAAAAGTTTTTAAAAGAATTTTTAAAATGATTTTATATTTTTTTTAAAAATAATTTTTAAAAATATTTTAAAATGAGTTTTAAAAGTTTTTAAAATAATTTTTAAAAGAATTTTTTAAAATGATTTTTAATTTTTTTTAAAAGAATTTTTAAAATGATTTTTAAAAGTGTTTAAAAGAATTTTTAAAATGATTTTAAAAAGTTTTTAAAATAATTTTTAATGGTTTTTAATATACTTTGTAAATATCTTTTAGAAGAATTTTTAAATAATTTTTTAAAAGTTTTTTTTTGAGAAAGTTTTTTAAGTTAAAAAAAATTAAATTAGAAAGAATTTTTGAAAAAGTTTTTTTAAAAGTTAAAATAAAATTTAAGTTTAATTTAATTTTAATTTTAATTGTAATTTAATTTAATTTTAATTGTAATTTTAATTTTAATTGTAATTTGATTTAATTTTAATTGTAATTTGATTTAATTTTAATTTTAATCTTAATTTTAATCTTAAATTTTAATTCAAAATTTAATTTTGATCCTCAGTCATCTCACCCAATCTGTGTTTTCAATTAGGGAATCCTATAATTTTGTGAGATGAATTAGGTTCAATTTTAGGGTTTGTTTTTAACTTGTGTTAGATTCAGGTTTAGCTTTGAGTTCAACATAGGTGTTCTCTAAATAAACTTCTGGGCTATGGTGAGTCACTTGGACATCATTAGAGTAACCATGCTTTCGAGATATTCCAAATAGTCCTATCCACTGGACTTAATACAAAACCTTGATCTAACTGGTTAGGATCCTTAAAGGATAGTTTCGGTCAGTTCCACTTAGCCAAATGCACAAGGTCGAAGCCATATCTTCCTATACATGCATAGACTAAGCTTCCCTAACGTACTATCATCCAAAACTTCACCAGTACCATTTTTCAAGTTAAACTTGAACCCTTTTTAACTAGTCCTAATTACCCTGTCGGGTAGGTTGGTTAGGGTTACTCTGCCGGGTAGGTTACTTTTGGAGGTGCCAGCTATTCTGGAGCCTCCCCCTGAATTATTGGCTTTCCTTTTGAGATTTTTGTATGATTGAAGTTAGTTTTAGTTAAGATTTAATGTTTAATTTGTAATTTAAATTTAAGTTTTTAATTTTGAATTAATTAAATTGGTCAAATTATCTTTCTTTAAACGAGTATATTTAATATTTAAATTTTCTTTCAATTTTAATTTTATTAAGTTAATTGAATTATCTTTCTTTAATAGATTATTGTTAATGTTTAAATTTTTATTAATTTTTAAATTTGAATTAATTAAATTATTTGAATTATATTTCCTTAAAGGTTTATCTTTTATCATTTCATTAATTGTTAATTTTAATTTTTCTAGATTATCTTTGTTTAATATGTTATCTTTAACATTTAATTTTAAGTTTGTTAAATTTATTTTTTATTTTATCAGAGTGTTTGATTTTATTCTTATATTTTCTTTATCTTTTAAGTTGATATAATTAGTGGAATTTATTAAATAAGTCTTATATTTAAAATTTATTTTTTTGTTAATTAAATTATCTTGAGTTTGGATAGGATTTTCCAGATTGATATTGTCTAGATTATTAAACAATTTATTAATTGTGTCTAGATTAATATTGACCTTATTATCATTATTATTTGAACTTTCAGATTTGTTTAGGTTTAAATTTGAATTTTTAGGGTTATTAATTATTTTCAGATTTTCTGAATTTTCTAAATTAATTAGATTTATTTTTTTAGAAAATATCCTAGGGGTATTTTTGCAAGTATTGCTAGCTACACTATTTTTACAGATATTTTCAGAAATATTCAAATTAACATGTATATTCTTTAAACTACTATTAGCAGGGGTATTTTGGTAAATATTACTCACCTTAACCGCATCCCCTAATTCAGTAGGCTTTTCGATTGGATTTGACCCGAGTTTGGATTCAATTTTTACTTGATCCTTGAGCTCCATCGGCTCCTCGTGAAGTTTGATCAACTGGGTCCAAAGCTCATGTGCATCTTTGTACTTTTCTAGTCTGCATAAAACAATGTTAGGTAAAACATTAAAAATAATTTTACTTACATTTGTGTTTAGTTCTGAGTTCTGAGAGGGTTTTCTCAATATCAGCCAATAATCAAAGTTTAGACTTCCTAAGAAACATTCCATTCTTCGCCTCCAGTAGTTGAAATCTTAATCGTACGGTGGTGGTTCGTTCGGGTTCCATTCTTCTTGAAGAGGCATTGGTTTTGCACACATGGAAACAGAGAAAAAGTCCCAAGACTTGGTCTTGGATTAGCAGTGTTGGAGAAAAAGTATAATTTTTCACTATATATATATATTTTAAAAAAATAATAAAATATTATTAAAATATTAATAAAATATATTATCTCAATTTTTTAAAAATGTAATATTTTGTCGATACTAAATAATAGTGTAAAGATGACGATGTATTTTTCAAAAGTAATTTTGGAGGGAAAAAACGAAAGACGTAAGATTTTATTTTAAAGACAAACAGTATCTAAAAAAACACCCCCTTTGCCTGATTGGTGGTTGTACCAAATCAGAGCGGTACCCGCTCTGATACCACTTGTTGGATCGTAGACGTTCGATAGAGGGGGGGGTGAATATCGATTATAAAAAATTTGTCGATAAGAGTAAGCGCAGCGGAAAAGTAAAACAATGCAATGCTAACATAAGAACCAATTTTACTTGGTTCGGAGCCTTTGGCGACTCCTACTCCAAGGCCCGCACACGAGGGTGCTTTCGATGGGCAATTCACTAGCAGTTTAAAAGATATTACAAACTAAGTACAGAAAATGCTAATGAAAGAATTAAAGCAATACCGACAAAAATAAGAGACTTAAAAAGAGAAGCAGCGCGTTTGTCGGAGTTTTGCAGCGTCACAGGAGCACAGGAGAGTGAGTTCTTCAATTCAGAGTTGTTGTACTGAGCTTCGCCTTTGACCCTCCTTATATAGGAGGCTCGGGGCGCCCCGGATCCCTTCCGGGGGCCCTGGTGTGACGTGGCAGACCCAACCAGCAAACTCCATGTGTCAAAGTCGCGAAATGGATAATATTTGCCTCCGGGTGCTTGGATCCCTTCCGGGCGCCCGGACCTCCTTTCTCCAGAAAATCCTTCTCCTGCAAGACAAGGTTAGTCCGAGGCAAATATATAATGTGTAACCTGCAAAACAAAGTGTTAGCACAGTTTATAAGTTCAACAAAAAGAGTATGACTTAGATTCCATTTTTTCGAGACCGGAATCTAGTCACGATCTTGACTTAGATATCCGAAATGGATCTAAGCCGGATCGACGCCTAATGTTCCCTTCCCGGGAACGCATCCTCACAGTCACTCCCTTCCAGTGACTTACCTTTACTCACCTGCCAGACGTCCGTGTTGGGACTAAAAAGTAGCTAGAGGGGGGGTGAATAGCTCTTCGCGTGCTCGTCGTCGGTGTTGCTCGTTTCTTCAGAGATATGCAGCGGAAATATAAGAAACAAAAGCATACAACGCTAACAAGGATGGTTTACTTGGTATCCACCTCACAAGAGGTGACTAGTCCAAGGATCCACACCTACTCACGTACCCTCCACTATGAATAACACTCCTTTATGGTAACTACCAAAGGCAGAGAAGCCCTACAACACTCTCAATACAAGAACAAGAAAGGGAAATACAAGATAAGCAAAAGCTTACAAGATGTACAATAAAAACCCTAACCCTAACTTCTTCTTCTTGTTTTTGATCCGCCTCTTGACTTGGAAGAGCCTCCAAGAATCTTCAAGAACTAGCGATCTGGAGCTTGGAGAGAGCTATGGAGGTGCTGGAGAGGATCGGAGATGAATCGGTGAAGTTCTACCGAAGTTGTCGAACGCCTGCAGCTATAAACTGTTGGTCCCTTTGGAGGCCGGCAAGAGGGGAGGGGTGAATTGCCCTACAAAATAAAACTCGAACCTTTCTCGGATTTCAACTATATAATGAACACTTGTAATAAATAAATAAAAGAGACTAAGTAAAGAAAAGCAGACACCAGAGTTTTACTTGGTTTGCAATCAGGGGATTGCTAATCCAAGGAATGTAAGCGCACTATCTGATTCTCCTCTGGGCGGAGTAGCCTCTTTACAACGTTGACAGCACAAATGAAAAGAACAGAATTGAAAGCACAGAAGGAATTGATTACAAGTTCATTGTTCTGAAGCTTCTGGACCAAGGCTATATTTATAGCCTTGGTCGGGGCGCCTGGAAGGGTTCCGGGCGCCTTGGGGGGGATAAAACTTATCCCCCAACGTTCAGATCGAGTCAAAACTCGATCTGATCGATTTTACTTCTTAGGGCGCCCTGGAGGGTTCCGGGCGCCCTGGGCTGCTCAGGGCGCCCCAGACTGCTCAGGGCGCCCTGAGCCCCGAAGTCAACATAGTTGACTTTTTCATCTCCGGTTCAGCTCGTCTCGGTCCGGGTCTTGTTCGCTCCGGCTCCGCTAGCTTGGGAATAGGGCTCACCCGAACCCAAGTTCCGGCCTTCTCCTCGAGCAGCCTTCCTTCCCGGTTTCTCGTCCCTCGAACGCCGTGCACGTTCTTCTCGTCCACCGGTGTACTCTTCCGCGGTCACCTCGTCCCTCGGACGCACCAAGCCCGTCGGCTGTCTCCCCGTGCCGTCCTTCTCGCTAGCCGCGTCTTCCGCTCGACTTCCTGTGTTCCTAAGCTCCTGCACACTTAGACACAAGGGTTAAACAAACGCAGGACCTAACTTAGCTTGTTTGATCACATCAAAACACCTTGGGGTTCCAACATAAACGACGCCAACGGTCGGATCCCGATCGATTGGATTGCTCCCAATCGATCGGGGAGGCTTTGGATCGATCAACTGCTCTATCCAGAGCGCCTCTGTGCTTTCTGGAATAGCCTGGATCGATCGGCTGATCGATCTAAGGCTTATCGCGCACAAACAGCAGCTCCCAATCGATCCACTGATCGATTGGGACCTCTGGATCGATCCACCGATCGATCCAAAGGGGTTCTGTTCACGGGGACTCACCCGATCGATCGACCGATCGATTGGGCATGATCCAATCGATCGGCTGATCCATCCAGATCTGCTGGATCGATCCAGATCTGCTGGATCAATCCGCTGATCAATCTAGATCGGCTGGATCAATCCGCTGATCAATCCAGATCTTAGTTTTTGCCCAAAAGCAAATCCAAAGCCCCCTAAACCAACATCCAGTCAACCATGACTTATTGGTACATAAAACCTAGCATCCGGTCACCCTTGACCAGCTAGGACTCTCTCACCAAGTGTCTGGTCAATCCCTTTGACCCACTTGGACTTTTCTCCATCTCCCTTGACATACTTGGACTTTTCCTCATCGTGCCAAGTATCCGGTCAATCCCTTTGACCTACTTGGACTTCCACCAGATGTCTGGTCAACCTTGACCCATCTGTATTTCCCCGTGCCTGGTTTCACTCACCAGGACTTCCCTTCTGCCTAGCTTCACTCACTAGGACTTCTCTTCTGCCTGGCTTCACTCACCAGGTCTTTCACCTAGCTTCACTCACTAGGATTTTCACTTCTGCCTGGCTTCACTCACCAGGTCTTTCACCTAGCTTCACTCACTAGGATTTTCTATCTGCCTAGCTTCACTCACTTGGTCTTTCACCTGGCTTCACTCACCAAGATTTTCCTTCTGCCTAACATCCCAGTTAGGATTTCTCAGTCAAGTATCTGGTCAACCTTGACCTACTTGACTCTTCTTCAATCAACCTGATCAGACCCTGATCAGAGGGAACTTACACCAAACAATCTCCCCAAATGAACAACTGCACCTGCACTTGTCCATATCATCGAAGTCTTGTATTGTCAAACATTGAAACCCAAACCAAGACTCAAGCTTGGTCAACCAGGTCAACCTTGACCTGAGGGATATTGCACCAACAATCTCTCCCTTTTTGATGTTTGACAATACCACATGTAAGTTAGACTAATCCCATAGCCTAAACCTCCTTCATGCCACTAGGTAATGAAGGCATAAGTTAAACCCTTCATTCTCCTCCTAAGAGGGCAAACTCCCTCTAGGTAATGAAGTCCTAGCTTAAACCCTTCATTCTCCCCCTATTGGCACACATCAACAACATGCCCCATCCTTGGGCACACATCAACAAATTCACTTGTTGAAAACTCTCCCCTTTGAGACTCTCCCCCTGAAGAATTGCTCATCGTTGTTCACAACTTCACTCATTGTGATCAACACGACAATGAAAGTCTCATACCCTTCATTATCCTTAACCCTACATTCTCCCATTAATGTAGTCAAATGCCCATCCTAGAGCATTCTAACTTAAACCACTTGAACAATGAGGATATCCACTCCCCATTAAAGTTCAAATGCTCAACCTTGAGCATTTTCTGAAAAGAAGGTTAACCACCTTCCAAGGTTCATGAAAAAATAGTGTTCATGTCTTTAAAGAGTCCCTCCCCCTAAAGACATGGTGGTAACTTCTGTCATTGCACCAACAATGACTTGGAATCCCTAAGCTTTTAGGAAGCCCCAAATTTAGAAGTTTAGAGGTTCAAATGTTCAAAATTTGAATCAAACCTCAACCTAAACTTCAATTTAGTCTTCCTTAACCAATCCTTCCTTGTTTTTAACATGAAAACACCCTTTTTATGTATACACATGTATTTTGAGGGGTTAGGAATGGTTACCTAGACTAAAATAGGTTCAAAATGCTGAAAATAAACTTTCCCAGCCAAAATCAGCATCTTCGATCGATTGGAGTTGGGTTCCAATCGATTGAACCCTGCTGAATCGATCCACTGATCGATTCAGTCTTCTTGGATTGATCGGCTGATCGATCCAGCGAGCTTCTGCTCGCGAGAAATGCCTTCTCAATCGATCGGTTGATCGATTGAGGCACTCCAATCGATCCACTGATCGATTGAAGGCCTGAAATTGCTGAAATTCAATTTCAGCCAATTTCAGAAACCCCTAGAAAATTCTACAAAATTTCAAAAATCATAAAAATTTGTGTATACATTATTTAGGGTATAATTTATCATGGAAAAATAGTTTTCTATGAAAATATATCATATTTTCAAAGATTGACACAAACTTGAGAACTTGCAAAAACTTTAGTGTTTTCTTCAAATTTGTGTTTAACTATTCAATGGTGATTACTATCAAAAGATAGCCTTCACCAAGTTTTTCCAAAATTATTTTAAAAACATTTTCAAAACCAATATCCCACCATGTTCCTTGGGCTTAATGCACATGACTTGTACATTAGCTTTCCCAATGATGGGAAAACACATAACTATATGTTTTGATGAACTTAAAACTCAAAGAAATGCACTAAATCAACATGTTCAGTTTTGTTCATCATCTTAACATTTCACTTGTATCTATTGTGCACAAAACACATACAAGTCATCTTATAGGTTTTTGTGAGATGTAAATTTTGGTTTTGCCCTAATCTAGGGATCATGCATATCTATTTAAGCATTTTGAGTGGTAAACATCCACCAAGGATGTTACTTGTTGATTCCACTTGTTTATAAATGTCATTTGTCCTTAATTTTAAGGAAATAAGCATAATGCATGATAATGTTATGACATACATCAAAATGAAATAGCTTTCAAAAGAAAAATTCCTATAACTACATGATGTATGTATGTCATGACATGGTATTTTTGTAATTTTTTTTTTCATAGGAAGTCATGAATGCAAAATACAAAACTAAATATGATGTCATGACATATGATGAGCAAACAATCATGGCAAGATTTAGCATAAATAAAATACCTAGATTATCTATCTAAGTATCCTTCAACTTAGCTAATCCTAAAACTTAAACCCTAGATTGCCCAAAGTGCTTCAAGAAAGTGCCAAAACCTAAATTAGCATTTCTAATTCTCTTGATTAATTAATGCCAATTGAAATTAAGTATATTCCTCAAGTGTTGGCATATTTCATTTTTCCACAAGAGTAGCACTTTAAATTAAGGCTCAAATTGCCTTTAATTTCCTAAGAGCATACCAAAATCCCAACTTGGTAGTTCTTATGATTTTCCAATATGCGCCCTTTTAAATTAAAACCACAACTTCTCAAATTTGACACATTTTACTCTTTCAAAGAGTAAATCATAAATCCATTTCATTTTTCAAAGGTTGATAAAAACCTTGAAAATGCTCCTTGAGTGTCAATTTCTTCAAAGTTGGGTTAACTACCCTTCTTCTTAGAGTTGACACTCTCTAACCCATCTATGGGGTAGAGAAGATGCTCCTAGGAACCCAAAACCTATTGGTACTCCTTGGATGCTCTAAGTATTCACTAGGGATAACTTCCCTAGATACCTTCCTAGTGACCTTGTTTGGCTTCTTAGAAGCCTTGGTCACCTTTTCTAGGTCAACTCTAGGGATTGCTTCCCTTGTGACCTTGTTTGTGACTTTCTTAGACTTCTTATAAGTCTTAGTCACGTTTGTTGTTGCAAAGATACTTTTAGGGATGACCTCCCTAGTATTCTTTACTTGACTACTAGACCTAGGGTTTGTTCCATAACTCTATGGAACTCTATGATAAGTAGGTACATCCCTTTTGGTTTTAGGTTTGTATCCCAAACCTCTATGACCCTTGGATGACCCTTGTTGTCCTAAACCTAGATTTTGACTCTTGGACCCTTGCGTCATATTTGTTATTTTTTGAAGAGTCCTCTCTAATTTGTCAAGTCTTGACCTCAAGACTTGATTTTCCTTCCATAATTCTTCACCCTTAGGTTTTTCACTAAAACCTTGATTTTTCTTCTTCTTAGGCAAATACCTAGAATCCTTAGGGTTCTTGCCTAAATTCCTATCTACCTTTCTAGGCCTAGGTTGAGAGGTTTTAGCATGATAAGCTACATGATTTTCCTTAATTTTATCATGCCTTCTATTTTCATGGTAAATAGCATTAAAATGATATAGATTAGAACTAGCATGCTCTTTACCATAATTTAAAGGAGTAGGCTCAATAAAGGTTACCTTTCTTTTTTACCTTGGAGGCTCCCCCTTGAATTGAGCTTCCTCTAAGAGCCTTGACCACCTTCTTCTTCCCCTTAGGGCATTGACTTCGGTAATGCCCCTTTTGGTTGCACAAGAAGCACACAATGTGCTCCTTGCTCTCCTTTGTTCCGGGGATGGTTTCCTTGGGCTTCTCTTTGCTCTTTTGTGCCACTTGGCCCTTCTTCTTGGCCAATTTAGGGCATTTACTTTTGTAATGCCCTTTTTCCCTACATTCAAAGCATATAATATGGTTTTTATTATTAATTGAAATTGTTATACCTTTGCTTGTAGGGGTGGCATCTTCTCCTTTTGATTCAGAGGTAGAAGCTTCCTCTTGATCCGAAGATGATACTCCTCCATTTGATTTTGCTTGACTTGTGGAGGTGGAAGCTTCATCATCCTCTTCTTCTTTTGACCCGGATGTAGAAGCTTCTCCTTCTACTTGATCCGGTGTCACCAAAAGTTGCTCCCCCTCAATCCTAGAGGTGGAGATTTCTTCATCTTCATCTTGTACATGGAACAAGGAGTATGCTCCCTCCTTGCCCTCTTCATTGCATCCCTTTGAAGATGAAGCTTCTTCTTGGACTTCTTCTTCGGAAGTTGAGCATCTCTCAACTTCGGAGTCCTCCTCTTGGTCTTGATCCAATGAGTCGCCCTCTTTGGATTCCTCTTGATTCAGTACAGTGGAGGGGATCTCATGGATTGATGTCAATTTGCTCCAAAGCTCCTTGGCATCCTTGAACTCTCCAATTTTTCCAAGAATGTGGCTAGGCAATAGATTGACCAAAAGCTTGGTCACTTTATCATTGGCCTCACATCTTGGGATTTGCTCTTGGCTCCAATTGCTTTTCTTGAGGACTTTGCCCTTTGAATTTCTTGGAGCCTCGAAGCCTTCCATTAGAGCAAACCATTGCTCTATCTCCACCATTAAGAAGTTTTTGATCCTTGATTTCCAAAGATCGAAGCTAGTAGATGTGTACGGTGGAGCCACCCTTGTGTCAAATCCAAGTCCATCTTAGAATTGCATCTTGAAGTTGAGCTTCTTGAATTCTTTGACTTTGATGAATTTGCTCCAACTTCTTCACCCTCTAGCTTTGCTTGTTTTGTTTGCCCCTTCCGGCGATGATTCCGGTGAAGAGAGGCCTCGCTCTGATACCACTTGTTGGGACCGAAAAGTAGCTAGAGGGGGGGGTGAATATATCTTCGCATGCTCGTCGTCGGCGTTGCTCGTTTCTTCAGAGATATGCAACAGAAATATAAGAAACAAAAGCATACAACGCTAACAAGGATGGTTTACTTGGTATCTACCTCACAAGAGGTGACTAGTCCAAGGATCCACACCTACTCACACACCCTCCACTATGAATAACACTCCTTTATGGTAACTACCAAAGGCGGAGAAGCCCTACAACACTCTCAATACAAGAAGAAGAAAGGGAAATACAAGATAAGCAAAAGCTTACAAGATGTACAATAAAAACCCTAACCCTAACTTCTTCTTCTTGTTTTTGATCCGCCTCTTGACTTGGAAGAGCCTCCAAGAATCTTCAAGAACTGACGATCTAGAGCT
This sequence comes from Zingiber officinale, assembly GCF_018446385.1. Classification (NCBI taxonomy): domain Eukaryota; kingdom Viridiplantae; phylum Streptophyta; class Magnoliopsida; order Zingiberales; family Zingiberaceae; genus Zingiber; species Zingiber officinale. The sequence continues at coordinate 88,693,464 of NC_055994.1, read as the reverse complement.
TGGAGAGAGCTATGGAGGTGCTGGAGAGGATCAGAGATGAATCGGTGAAGTTCTACCGAAGTTGTCGAACGCCTGCAGCTATAAACGACGCCAACGGTCGGATCCCGATCAATTGGATTGCTCCCAATCGATCGGGGAGACTTTGGATCGATCAACTGCTCGATCCAGAGCGCCTCTGTGCTTTCTGGAATAGCCTGGATCGATCGGCTGATCGATCCAAGGCTTATCGCGCACAAACAGCAGCTCCCAATCGATCCACTGATCGATTGAGACCTCTGGATCGATCCACCGATCGATCCAAAGGGGTTCTATTCACGGGGACTCACCCGATCGATCGATCGATCGATTGGGCATGATCCAATCGATCGGCTGATCGATCCAGATCTGCTGGATCAATCCGCTGATCAATCCAGATCTGCTGGATCAATCCGTTGATCAATCCAGATCTTGGTTTTTGCCCAAAAGCAAGTCCAAAGCCCCCTAAACCAACATCCAGTCAACCATGACTTGTTGGTACATAAAACCTAGCATCCGGTCACCCTTGACCAGCTAGGACTCTCTCACCAAGTATCTGGTCAATCCCTTTGACCCACTTGGACTTTTCTCCATCGTGCCAAGTATCTGGTCACTCCCTTGACATACTTGGACTTTTCCTCATCGTGCCAAGTATCCGGTCAATCCCTTTGACCTACTTGGACTTCCACCAGATGTCTGGTCAACCTTGACCCATCTGGATTTTCCCGTGCCTAGCTTCACTCACCAGGACTTCCCTTCTGCCTAGCTTCACTCACTAGGACTTCTCTTCTGCTTGGCTTCACTCACCAGGTCTTTCACCTAGCTTCACTCACTAGGATTTTCACTTCTGCCTGGCTTCACTCACCAGGTCTTTCACCTAGCTTCACTCACTAGGATTTTCTATCTGCTTAGCTTCACTCACTAGGTCTTTCACCTGGCTTCACTCACCAGGATTTTCCTTCTGACTAACATCCCAGTTAGGACTTCTCAGTCAAGTATTTGGTCAACCTTGACCTACTTGACTCTTCTTCAATCAACCTGATCAGACCCTGATCAGAGGGAACTTGCACCAAACAATCTCCCCAAATGAACAACTGCACCTGCACTTGTCCATATCATCGAAGTCTTGTATTGTCAAACATTGAAACCCAAACCAAGACTCAAGCTTGGTCAACCTTGACCTGAGGGATATTGCACCAACAATCCGGTCAGCTCTTCGACCCGTCTAGACTTCTCGCCAGCTATCCGGTCAGCCCTTCGACCTAGCTGAACTTCGTGCCAAATGTCCGGTCAGCCCGTCGACCCATTTGGACTTCGTGCCAAGCGTCCAGTCAGCCCGTCGACCCGCTTGGACTTCGTGCTAGACATCCGGTCAGCTCGTCGACCTGTCTGGATTTCGCCTGCACACTCGGTCAGAGTGTTAGATAACGACAAACCTAACTTAACCTAATTTGTCATTCATCAAAACCTGAGTTAGACCGTTAGTGCTAACCACACCAACAATTAGTCGTTAGGCTATCGTTGAGAAGAGGATAAATTCTATCCTCTTAGGAGGCGCCCTATATTCCTTTGGAGGTGTCTCCAAGCAACAATAACTTTTTTCAGGGGCTATAAATTGTAACACCCCAAATTTCATTGTTTGGAGTTCTAAAAGTGCTTATAAATATTTATAAATGCTTTAGGAACATTCTAGAGATTTTTAGGAATTTTTAAAGTATTTTTATGAAATTTTCGGAGTTCGTTTGGTATTTTTACCAAAAGAAAGAAGTTTTGCAAAATAATAAAGAGGTTCGGTCGAGGTTCGAAGCCGCGACCTCCGACCCGATCGAAGACTTAAGCGAAGCACGATAGCCAAGAGCTTAAGCAGGTGTTTCGTGATCAAAGTGATGGCGAAAATAAATTTAAGTAATAACTGAAACCGAGAATACCCATTGGTATAAAAAGGAATCGGGTTATTTCCTTACGACCAAAACCCTCTCATCCTCTCCTCTCTCGCGTGCGACGGCGCTGCTCGGGCGAAAACGAAGCCGAAGCTAGGGCTTCGTCTCCGGCGGCCGGCCAAGGGGTAATTCCGTGAGCTCTTCACAGATTCGAGACCCTCTCGTCGAGGAGAACCCGTAGGCACGAAGAAGAGTCTGAGATTTCAAGCCCTCTGAAACCCTAGAAGCTTCTCTTCTCGGCTGTAAGTTCAAGAGCACATAGGTAAGTGCTCTCGCCTATAGTAGGAGTAGTTTTCGGATCCTTGTTTCCTTCTTTAGTTTGAGTTTTTCAACAGACAATTAATAGAAGTCTAATTCCAGCAAGTTTAGATCTTCGTTTGCTATTTATGGGGTACGAACAACCCCTTACCCTTAGCACGTTAGTTGAGTTTTCTTGCTTCTTGATTGTGCATGTTAGTATTTCAGTTTTTAGTTTTGTTATTGATTTAGGGAGCATGAACAGCTTGTGTTTTAAGTATACCATGTTGGTTTGCTCTGTTACTGCAATGAATAAGAACAACTTTATTTGAACCATGCCGTTTAGACCTTTTCTTCTTTCCAATTAGCACGGACAACCTTACCTACGCTCCAGCATGCAGTTTTAGATGTTCCCTTAGCATCCCAGTTTGCTTGTTTTTAGTTCGTGTTGAGTTATTGAGCATGAACAGATCACATATTTGAGTAGTTATAAGTAAGAAAAGACCAAGGATTTAATTTAATCCCAAATTCTAGAATTTGAGATCAAACATACACCAAGTGCTTGAAGAAATGCCGAGACACTTTATTTTAGGAGTATTTAAAGATAATATGTATTTTATTTGAAAAGGCTAGTACCCGACTTTCGAGGTTGTCGTTAAATAAATCCAGGTGACCAATTCCGAGGTCTTGGCCCTAGTAAGACCAAGGTCTTTACCCTCGCAGGACTGGTGGCTCGCTACCTCAGTTTCTATTAGGGAGCGCGCAATGGTACTAAGGTTGGGCCCAAGAGATTATTATTTTGAAGTATAAGAGTATAAGTTTTGGGAACAAATGAAATAAGCTTCACATAGGTTTAAAAACCAGCAAGTTTAGCTCTTTTATTCTAGCTTGCTGTTTAGACTTTCTTACTGCTATTTGCAAGCATGAGCAGCCTTACATGTTTAGCATTTCAGTCTGTTTTGATTCCTCTGTTAGCTTGACAGGTATGACCAGCCGGTCCTTTAGCTTTGCAGTATTGATTTATTTGATTTCGGTTCCTTTGCTATTAGATGAGCATGAGCAACTTTTCTTTTAAAGCATTCAGTTTCTAGATTCCTTTTTGTACACATGCATATCCGAGTTTTGCGAGTTATATAGCGCTTACTAAGCATCCGCTTATAATTGCATTTCCTCTTACTGCAGATAAAGGAAAAGGAAAGCTACAGCGAAGGAAGGCGACAAGGAGGTGTGAGATGGATGTGTGATGTCTGGACTATGGAAGCCTTGGGACCTTGCTAAAGAATTTATTAAGATTAATTCCTTATTTAAGTTGATAAGAAAATTTTGGAATCAGATTTTCTATTTCGTGCTGCTAGGGGATTTATTGATGGGTTAACTATTTTCCTTATTGTTAGCTAAGGTTGCCTGGAAATTTTAATATGATATAGTCATTACACTTGAATTGCATGCATTAGTTGCTGTAAGTTACATGTTCTGTTCTTATTTTTCGGATCAGTTAAAGGGGGTTAAGTGTTACTATCTTTAGAGTAAGCAATATCAGTTAAGTAGAATGAGTAGTTAAGTAGCGTCTACCTTTAGAGAGTAATAGTAAGAAGGGTGGTCGTTACATAAATATACATCTGGAGTTAGGAATTATTCATTAATCATTGTATTTCAACTTCCTAATTATTTCTAAACTTTTAAAGATCGTAAGAGGATACTTTGTCTTCACGAAGGAGATCTTTAATGAGGTTTTCAATTATCTTAGATTAATAACCATCGAGACGGTAACCAAGTAAAATTCTTTTATCGTTTATGCTTTTTGTATTTAATTTATATTGTGTTTTTGCTTTATTTAAAAGAGATTATTCTATTTTTTTTAGGATTATTTATCTCCTTTTAGTCTATCTAAGTGGACCTACATATAGTATACCCTCTCTCTCTCTCTCTATATATATATAGTAATTTAATTTTTTTTTAGTTGCACTATGTATCTGATCTATGTCGATTAATCTGGAGTGACTGATCTGATCTTATGAAAATTTTTTATTGAGAGTAAATCGAAAAGTACTTGTAGTGAGTAGCCTATCTATCCAATATTCTTAGGTCATATCACCCATTAAAGATAATTTATCTGTGAATTCATTGGAGCTAGAACTTGATCCGTAGATGCCTGGGAAACCAAGAAAATATTTGTTGTTGCACTATTACCCTGAGGGTATTATGTATTTTTTAGTTAGCACTAGGTATCTAATTTACATCGACTAATTTTAAGGTGACTAGCTTAATCTCATGAAAATTTTCTATGGACCATTAGGATAAATCAAGAAGTACTTGCAGCGGACGACTTATTAACCCAATGTTATCAACCGTCTATTAAAAAAAAAAATTTCCGTTAATACATCGAAATCGAGACTCTATTCTTAAATGTCTTGAAAACTAAGAGGCGCATGCACCATTGGCCGAGACATTATATATTTAAATAAAAAAATGATGAATCATGAAATACTGAACCTAGGATGATTGATCTGGTCCCATGGAAGCTTACCATCAACGGTTAAGATAAATCAAGAAGCGTTTATGATGAATGACCCAGAAGTCTAATCATCTTATAGTTGTACGCTTCATTTGAATTTTTTTTTTACAAATATAATATAATTGAGAATCAAACTACGAAGAACTTAATGATAATTTAACATCCTCTTGTATCGTAGTCCCTAGAGCATTATATATTTAGATAATATTACACAAGGTGGAATAAAAGTCTGGCCGATTTAGGTTCAATCCGCGAGTGAACTTGACCCATTAAGCATGTTAAGAATTAAAATCCACAAATACTGTAATGAAAAAGAAACGAAGAGATTTCCTCTCCTTCTCTGGCTCTCTCTGATAAGGGTGGAAAAGAGAACCCGTGGGGTGTTGCGGAGTCAGGGGTGGAGAAAACCCTAGATCGTGAAGGTCGAGGCGACAAGAGGTTGGTTTCTTCGCAATTCCTTCCTTTTCGATGGGGAGCTGGGAGGAAGTTCGTTTTCAGGCGATTTGGTTCGTTTTTGTGGTTAGCCGTGCATGGATTGGTGCTTGGTTCTAGAATGCTGTACAGAGAAATTTCCCTTTTGTTAGATCTGTCAAGGAGGAATGTAGGCTGGAGGGGTTGTTTTTTTTTTTTAGGTGATTTTGTTCGTTGTTATGGTTAGTGGTAGAAGGGTCGGTGCTTGGTTCTAAGATTCTGCGCAGATTTCTCTTATTTCCCTTCATTCGATCCCTCCAGAAGTAGTTTTACTGAGTTCTGGTTGATTTTCTTACCGGTCCATCTCGATCCCCATCGACTTCAGATCTTTGAAATCTATGGAACCTCGCTTATTTGTAGCCATGTTAGATTCCAGGTATATTGAAGGTCTAGGTTTTCTCTCGTTGTTATAAAAACGCCGGGGATGAACAGCTGATAATGGTTATATTTATTTTATTTTTTATTGGATTGAATATTATTTTAGAGGAAATATCGTGCTTGAAAAAGAGTGAGAGAGACATGTGATTTAATATTAAAAAAGATATGTGTTTTAATATAATCATTTACATACTTCAAAAAAAAAATTCCTTTGGTCAACTTGTTGGTAGTTTTTTGGATTTCTTATTAGAGTGTCCTTGACCATACTGGTTTTCACCATTTCCAAATGTTGGATATAAAAGATACGGTTGTAGTAGGGGATGATCAGAAGTGTAGATAATCTTCATTAGATGCGATTGTTATGAAGTTTTGAAACTGGAAAAAAGTTGAAAACTTGAAATGGTGTTTAAAGTTGGCGGGATCATTGGGAGGGTTGCGGTTGTGCCTCCGAGAATGTGTTCTGCTTGTTTGGGAAGATTTCTGTTGGTGTTCAAAATTGGTTTCATTTATCTATTCCACAAGTTTGGTGGTTCTTTTCAGACTTATGGAGGAGGCTTTGGATGCCTCGTTTTGTTGTGGACAGGGAGGATTGTTTCAGTGGTGGTGTTGGCGGTGGTTAAGGTGGTAGTGGTGGTGGTGATTGTGCATATCAACAAGAGCCATTTAATTTGAAGGTCTGAAGATGAGCAAAGGCAGCCGTAGCCCACCTAGAGATCGCAGAATCCGCACCGAACGTACCTCATATCGTGATGCTCCATATAGGAGGGATTTCCCTCGTGCTTCAAGGTTTCTTATTGCTTAGAATCTTTCATTTTTGATCCTTGTATAATGTACTCTGGAACTTAGAGCATTTGATAATCATAATTAACCTTTCATTGTTTTTGTTTTTTCATATTGTGTTGTCAGTACTTCATATACATCATTCAGTTTTACATCTGATCTGCTTTATCTTATGCTTTTCTTGATAGTTATAATACTAAAGTGATAGTCAAGTTGGTTATTATTATACTTAATATGTGCCTGCATTGGAGATGTACACTCAGACACCAACATTCTGAGTGGATACACCATAACCCATTGATCATGTGTAAAAATTGTTAGAAATAGCAGTGTCCAACACTTGGATCCACACCTGTGTTGGTTTTTATACTCATACCTGTATCCAAGTAACATAGGTGTGTAAAATGGGAAGGAAAAAGGGCAGAAGTCCATGAGTCTCTGACTATAGAAACCATTAAAACAATTCTTTCATTAGAGCTGAATTTACAGTTATGACTATTTTCATTTGTGATCATTTTGGGATTGGCGCTGGTTTTTGTGTGAGTGAGTTAATGCACACCTGAAGCATAAGGATGTTTTGGTGTATATATTAGGTGCCTGCCTTAGTATTGTGCTGATGACTTTTGCATGTTGATATGCCAATAACTGTTTTTTTTTCTCTGAAAATGTGTTTGTATCATCAAAGTGTAGATGATTTTGAAATATCTATGTAGTGATTGGAAAATAGTGTAATCTTAGAAGTCTGCAATGAAATGTAGGTGAAAATGGTATTTTTAGAACTTCTTTTAATTAATTATTGCTCAAGATGTATTTGATATTTGTCGATTTCTCCTTTTCTGTGCTTTATTACAGGTATGATTTGTGCAAGAACTGCAAACGACCTGGGCATTACGCAAGAGAATGTCCAAATGCAGCTGTCTGTAATAGTTGTGGCCTCCCAGGGTAATATTCAAATGTTCATCCCTGCATTTTTTTCTTGCTTGATCTCATCTTGTCACCATTTACTACTTGAATTGCCTGCTTCACCTTTATAGGTTCTTCTATACTACACTATACTATGATATAAAGAGCAAGACAAAGGATTGAAACAGTTTATATTGAAGAACCTTATGCGGTAATTTGAACTAAGATAATTGTGCTAAGCTAATGTTTATGGGGAAAAAATATGCTAAGTTATGTTGTGATAATGGAATATCATGATGGCAAAAGGCGTTTCGCTCGCCCCCAACGCCTTCGTCAGCCCTTCCAGGCCAACACGGAAGAGGTGGGATTATGGAATCTCATGGTACTATATATAGTTGTTCAAGTCATCATCCCATCATCACTGAGGCCCATCGTCACTGAGGCATGTTTGTCCCAACTAGTTTGGTGGGTGTTGTGATCCGATTGACAAAGGCGGAGAGTGATCGCCTGTGCAGAGAGCCCAGAAAAGGTGTGGCTCCAAGTAAGCTTCTACCTTGCTCCTTGTAAGATGCAGGAGGCAGAAATGTATTGGAAAAATATACACCAAAGCAGTGAAATCTAACTGAGCCAATATAAGATGCTTGAAATGCAATAAGTATAAAATCTAAACAAGAAGATGCCTTTTGGTAGAATTTACTGAGATCTTCGTAAGAACAGTGTAGTTAAGTAAGCCAAAATGGGTGAGTTCCTCATCTTGGAGTCAAATTCCATCATTGGGACAAAAGTATAAAGTGAACAATATCTCAATGTTGTCCAGATATAATAATCTTATATCATCTCTTTTTTTCCCCCCAAATTTAATCATTTATTGTAGCTAGCTAATCATTGTCCTATATATAATTAACTTCATATTTTAGATATATTTTGGCATGCAAAATAGAACAGGATTGATTTACTATGATCATTTTTGTGAGAATATATCATATCAAAATCAATCTGTGTTCCACTGTGAATCTTGTTTATGTTTTGGAGCTATGCTTAATACCTTTTAGATATTAGAATTGTTTATTTTTTTTTATCATTTCTAGTAACTTTATTTTAGCATTCGTAGCTCAATTATTGTAACTGTTAGCTTTTAAATGATCCATCACTTCAATCCAAGGAATAATATGATCGGACGTTTTGTTTGTATTCTGGAAAGTTTAAAATACCGTGAATTTGCATCTCTTCAGACATATTGCATCAGAATGCACAACAAAGTCATTGTGCTGGAATTGCAAAGAACCTGGACATTTGGCAAGCAATTGTCCCAACGAGGGCATCTGCCACACCTGCGGCAAGGCCGGCCACCTTGCTAGGGACTGTTCCATGTCACAGCTGCCTCCTGGTGACCTGAGACTCTGTAACAATTGCTACAAACAGGGGCATCTCGCCGCAGACTGCACGAACGAGAAAGCATGCAACAATTGCAGGAAGACAGGGCACCTCGCTCGTGATTGCACAAACGAGCCAGTCTGCAATCTCTGCAATGTCGCAGGGCATGTAGCTAGGCAATGCCCAAAGTCAGGAACGCTTGGTACCTTTGGAGGTGGCTTTGGCGCCGGTGGCTTTGGTGGTGGGTTTCGTGGTGGGTACCAAGATGTCATCTGTCGGAACTGCAATCAGGTTGGGCATATGAGTCGGGACTGCATGGGTGCTCTGATGATCTGCCATAACTGTGGCGGAAGGGGGCATATGGCCTACGAGTGCCCATCAAGTAGGTTCATGGACCGTGGGTTCCGAAGGTACTGAATGCCATCTGCTTTTCCATCTGCCAACTGATCTTTTTAATGCCATATTTTCAGTATTGTATTCTCTACATATTTGATACTTAGTCCATTTAAGACCATTTAAGAAACTTGAACTTCCAGGCCGTAGTGAGGGCTCGTATTTCTTGTCTTTGGTGATAATTATTGGATGCACTGTATCAGATATCTTTTTCATATTTGATGTGCCGTTCGCAGACGTTTAGACCTATAACATATTCATGCAGACGGTTTTGATATTCCGTCCAATCTCCGTGCCTGAATCATGCCCGATTCAGGGGGCATCCAAAAGTGAGTCAGTCGTGGATAGAGTTGTGCACGAGGAGTTAGATAGCATAACATCTTCCTTCATGCAAAGTCGATAAATTGCAGGTATATTTAATTATTTTTTCAAAAAAGAAATTAGGTACATTTATGTAAAATTTTGAATCTCACACTAACGCATTTGTAAAAGTAAAATTTGAAATGAGAAAATTCTAAAATTATTAAAGACAGCAATTGTGCCTGAGCAATGTGTATTGAAAATTTTGGTTTGCCCTCAGAATTTATTTAGTTTTTTAAAAGTTTAACCGGATGATATAGTCCACCCAGTTCTGCAAAGATCACACAGGACACAATAGAATCTCACTTCTACGATTAGTTGCAATATGAAGCGAGAGATCTGCTGGTTTGGAGTTTGCAACTTGCAAGTAACACACAGGTCAATACATTGCAAGAGAATCATAAGCCTAATCGAACTTCCGATTGTCCTTAAAACCATTGGTTTGTCCTTTTTCATTGTAGTTCGTCGACGACGTCTTTAACTGTTGTCGCAACCAATCAGGCAGAGAAATACCAGACAAATTAATAACATCTAAGCAGTGCAAATGCAACGATGTAGAGAAATACCAGACAAATTAATAACATCTAAGCAGTGCAAATGCAAAGATGTTAATGGTTAACCGAAAATTTTAAAAGTTTGGGAAGTACCTTTGCTAGGAGTGCCTTGTGATATCTGTATCCCTGCAATCATAGAAAGAAAGAAGGTGGTTGTGGCATCAACCTTGGTTACCTTTTATTTGAGGATACTAACTCATTTGAACAAGATTCACTGACCTTGTCTGTGCCGTAAATATAGTCACAGTAGGTAAATACAGAAGCAAAATTGCTTTGGCTCTGCCGACCTACATGGTGATGATAATCATGATATTCGGCTCCTCCGTAGAAGGGAACTAATTTGGTGGGAGTCCAAGGGAAGTCATATCTGTTCATAGAGGCATTCAGCAAAAATAAAATGTAGTATCTGCCTTCAATATAGCTCATAAAAGTGAAAAACAGATGGAATCAAACGAGAAGGTCAAATATTACTTATCAGCGGCTTCATAAAATCGATCAATTTTAAGCGACACAAAGTAAAAAAAGAAAACAAAAAAGGCTGTTATGTGAGAGAAGAGTGAAGGATGTAAGAATTGGCTGGTTAGAAACAAATTGATAATTTAATGCATAAATAAATATCCATGAATGATGTAAGAATGCGAATATAAAACTTCTTATAATATGCTCTAATAGCTTCTTAATTATTGATTGCATATGACCGAAATTGGAAGGTTTACCTAGATTAGAACAGACTTGTAATCTTCTGTCATTTTGAGCTTATTTTCATTACACAGATTATTTTCAAAAACTAATCTTAATCATTGATCCCATCTGAAAGTTGAGTAGATGGGTCGCTGATGAGGTGGCAAGAATATTGACAGAGGAAAAACTTCGAGCTGAGAGCTACGGACCTAGAGCTAAGAGCCGTGGACCTACGTACACTACAAGCAGAGCCAACAGGAACGTTAGAGTGAGAACTAGGGAGAGGGTTCCTAGCACAAATACTCCGACGTTCAAGTTAGAACGATATCCGAGCGAAAATGGAGAAGAAAATGAATAGTAGAATAATAATGTGGATGTGTGTGTGCGTGCGCGTACCTGACCAACGGAGAGAATCCCTTTTTATATTGCATCTCATAACCTCTGCAATAATGAGGCGTCATGAAATATCAGGTGATAAAATATGTCGGGTAGTGGAAGATCTATGACAGTCTTCTCCTAAGCAGAGGAAGGTTTCGTTGTGCATATATGTCCAAGTAGGGGAATATTTCCTGGTGAGTAGCCGTTATTCTCTGATAAGTGGTTGCAATTCCCTGACAAAGTTATATCCTAGAGGAAGTCCGACCGGCTATAGTGTGGGTCGGGTTTGTGTTGGAAGTCATGCCCATGTAAAGTGAGGAACTGAGTCCCGGAGATTTGAGTGGCTCTAGTACCGGTTGGGATTATGTTAGGAATCATGCCCATGAGAAGTGAGGAACTAAACCCAAAAATCGACTGGTTCTAGGGTCGGTTGAGTTTATGTCGGGAGTTATACCTATAAGAAGTAGGGAACTAAGCCCCAAAGGTCCGATTGACTCTAAGGCCGATCGGGTTTATGTTGAGAGTTATGCCCATGAGAAGTGGGGAACTAAGCCCTAGAGGTCTAACCGGTTATAGTGTCGGTTGGGTTTACGTTGGGAATCATGCCTATGAGAGGTGGGGAATTGAGCCCCGGAGATCCGACTGACTCTGGTGCCGGTCAGATTTATGTTGGGAGTTATACCCATTAGAAGTGGGAAACTGAGCCCTTAAGATCCAACCAGTTTTAGGACCGATTGAGCTTATGTTGGGATGGGAGCCATGCCCATGAGAAGTGAGAAACTGAGCTCCGGAGGTCCAACCGACTATAGGGTCGATCGAATTTATGTTGGGAGACATGCCCATGAGAAGTGGGGAACTGAGCCCTGGAGATCCGATTGTCTTTAGGACCGATCAGATTTATATTGGGAACCCTGCCTATGAGGAGTAGGGAGCTAAGTCCCATTGAAAGTAGTCCTTTCGGATACATACACCTTGACTTTGATTGTCATATTATCTTGACTTTGATTTCCACATTATCTTAACTGTCGACCCTACATTACCTTTGGGGTCACTCACAATACGCTGTATCACAAGCCTCCCCTTTAAGATAGTCGAAGGAGGTTTATTGCCAACTGACTAGACTCAAGTTCTTTTGTCATTTAATCATCCGGTCGGCTAGCGACTCTAACCATCGTCACTCAATATTAATGTTAACGTTATCTTCCTAAAAAATGCCCGTCAGGCGCTTTAAATGCAAGATAAGACATCAGTGATACACATGAGGGTGTATTAGCGAAATGATTGGATTGTCTTGTTCATCATAAATATCGTTTTATGGGCAATCCGCCACGTGTTCCACCAATTCCCCTTTCGTAGTTGCAACAACTGATGCATGTCTTTTCGTACGAATCAACGGTGATTCACCCCTTCTGATATGACGATTGCAACCAATTAAGCCGTTTTGATCGGGTGGTTCAGGCTTTAAAGATGCCTCAGAGCTCTTGTTAAAAACCCTAAGCTTTTTAGGAGGCAATCCATTCGTGCCTTGTCTTCTTCAGTTTTCCTCTCAAGTGACTTCTACTGATTATGCATCCTTTCCCATGATCTTCCTAGTAAGTGTTTTTTTCAATCTTTCTGTGTCTCTCCTTTGTTTATCCATGGCCCAAGAAATCCTTACCCCTTGGTACATATCAACTCGTTTTGATTTCGATAACTGCGACCTTGAAACGGTTCGTCTAGCTCTGGAGATCCCCAAAAACCTATGCATTTTTATTCTTGACCCTCAAAACCATCTTCACCATCCTTTGTTGGGCTATGTCGCCTTCTTCAAAGATTAGCTTCAATCAGGTCTGCACTTCCTTATCCCATACTTTCTATCTGAAATAAGCCAATACTTCCGCATCTCGCTGTAACAACTTGCTCCCAACGCCTTCTGATCGATGTGTGGAATGACTATCCTATTCTATTTGTATGATATTCCCTTAGTCCCTCGTACATTCCACTATTTTATTTTTCTAAAAAAATCAGAGCCTAGGGTTTTCTTATTTCAATCTTGTCCCAAGACAATTTTCTTCAAGAAAATGCCTTCGTCTAATAAGGGATGGACATTCTATTTCTTTTTCTTTTTTAATCAAAGTGTTTAATTCTGTGTCTTAGTCGACCAGTTGACAAGCGGACCTTTCCCCCTCTCCCGAGTTAGGAGACCACCACCATGAACTTGAATTTGTTTCTGCTTCGGGGAAGTTGGCCGACCTGCAATTCAACATCGCCCAGCTATTGCACAAGTGGCTCCTCTACATGTTTTGACTGAGTCTAGTCTGAGTGACGATTCCCTTCTCTTTTGGTAAGAATCAATAACTTAGTTTTATGATATTGTTAATTGAGGTCCTTTCTATTTTGTGCAGCAAGGACCATGTTCAAAGCTTTGGCTTCCGAGTCGTTACGATTGGAAGAGGCCAAACTAGATCAGCGAGGCCAAGCCCTTTTGGTTGAGCGAGAAGATCAACTGGCCAGCCTCGTTGGAGAGGCTTCCAGCAACCAAGCGGGTGGTACTGGTACGATCTCGAGTGTGGGAGAAAAATTACCTCTGGCCTTCTCACAGGACTGAAGGAAGTTCCTCCCCTTGAATTTGAAACATGACTGAGGGTTAAGTGTAAAAGATGTTGTTTCGACATTGCTAAGAAACCATCTTCTGAGCGGATGCCCTCGACCATCATGCATTCCCCATGACCCACACCAGCTAGGGAAGGCACTATGCCCTTGTATCCAGAGCAGATTCCTTCGATTCTACCCTCTCATAGCCTGATCCAAGGGGAAATAGTTTCCTCGCCCGATGGATCTCCCATTTTCCCAACTTTTTAGCGCCGTGCTCTCGTCCAACCGACCTACTTGCGGGGGCTTCCTTCCAGCCTAGTTCGTCCTATTAGTTGAAGAGACGATTTCAATTCTTTGCTGTCTTCAACGTGCCATCCGTCCAAGGGGTGGCTTCATCTTCAGATCCTCCGCTAGCCTATGGGCAGGTACAATTGAAAGATTTACTAATAGAGGCCTAAGAGGATGCAGTGATCCGAGTGGAATGTCGTATGACAATGGGATTGGCGGATGGGTTTGCTTAGGACCTAATTGCGGTAAATTTCAATTGACTTATCCTTTTAACTAGAATACTGCTAATAATGCTTTCTTTTAGTTTTGGGTGCTTGGGATGAATGTATCCCAAACCTTGGTGAGCGTGGGGAGTACAAACGAGGTGTTGAAGGGTTGGATAGTAGAATTATAAATATCTTCTACCCTCGCCTAAATCCAGTCTTGGCTGCATAACAAAGGGCTCAAACACAAGCTGACCCCCTGAGCGAGCTGGAACAAAAAGTGCAGGAGGCCTAGGAGCTAGCTAGCGCTGAGGCAGTAAAAGCGCAAAAAATGGAGGCTTTCTTGAAGACCAATAAAGCCAAGCTCCAGTCGAAAAAGGCAAGGAGGGCTCGGATGATGGCCGATTGGGATGAAAAAACTGCTGAAGCTCAGGGCCTCTCCCACAAGTTAAAGGAGCTGGAGACTGTTGGTGCAGTTGGCACAAATGATCAAACCTAAGTTTTGATGAATAAAAAATAGGTTAAAGTTAGATGTCTTGTGTAATCTAACCTTCCTACCAAGTGTGCAGGACTTGATTGGTCTGACACCAGGTTGAAATCTAGTTAGGTCTGAAGGACTTGATAGTTGGTGTAGAAGTCCAGATAGGTCAAGGAGTGACCCCATATATGGCAGAAAGTCCAGCTAGGTCCGCAACATCTGATAGCTAGCCGAAGTTCAATTGGGTTTGCAGACCTGACAACTGACAAGAAGACCTGGTGGATCATAAGTGAGTCAAACGATTCTGCATGGTAAGGTAAATCACTAAAGGAGAGTGTTCCACTTAGGACGAGTCCTATTTGGGGGCTTTAGGTGTAGTTCCAATTTAAGTCTATTTTGGAAACCTAAATTGAAACCCTGACTAGATCCTGATCTCGGATAGACAAGATATAATTAATATTACTTATTTTTATTGTGCTAACTTCGTCTTGCTAGATATACTTTGTTTTGTTGGACTAAAACATTTTGCAGGGTAATAGGAGTAGATAATGTCTCAGGTGAACAGTACCCGAGGGGCCTTCCATGTGAAGGAAGGCGCCTTTAGCTAGGCGAAGGAAGGTGCCTTGAGTTGGGCGATGGAAGGCGCCTTAGAGAGGCTTGAAGGCACCTTCAGTCGGATAAGGCAGAAGGCTTCGTCGACCATAAGAGATGATTTTTTTAGAATAAAACTTGGTGTTGAAGGCACCTTCAACCCTCTTTAAAAGGACTACTAGACCAAGGCTTCAATGCAACTTTTTCACAACTCTTCAACAATCTTTTGCGTGACCGTTTGACGATCCAACTGCTCCAACTTCATTCTACTGCTCTACTATGAAGCTTCTGCACTTGACTATTGCTAAGAAGTCGTCCAACACCGAGCTCGATCTGATAATCTACAAGTGTTGGGTAACAAAGTTTTCTTTGTATACTTAATTATTGCACAAAGGAAAGTGTAGCTTGTTACACGCCTTCTATCTTTACTATTGTACTCGATTCCCTCTTCTGAGAGTTCTGAAAGAGGATTATAGTGGATTGCCCATCGATACAATTTGAGAGCTTGGAGTAGGAGTTACTGAGGGCCCCAAACCAAGTAACCTACCGAGTTTTCTGTTTTACCGTCATACTTAGTTTTTTCGCTGCGTACTTGTTTTCAAAATTGGAAAAATAGAGTTTTCAAAACCACGTGATTCACCCTCCTCTCAAGTTCGCAACAATCCTACAACTAGTATTAGAGCTCTATTAGCTTTGAATTGGTGCAACCATCAATCAAGCAGGGGGTTTATTTTTCTATTTTTTTCTGCTTTAATTTCCTAGAGTTTTATCTACTGTTCTTCCTTCTCCTACACTTCTTTCCCCAATACCAAGTCTTGGTATTTGTTTAGTTTTTTTCTCAGTTATCACATGACCCAAAGCGAAGGATATAGTACAGTTAGTCCCCCGCTCTTCAACGGAGACGACTTCTCATACTAGAAGAAGCAGATGGAAGTGTACATCAAGACTGACATCAACCAATGGCTCTCGATTCAACAAGGATACAAGGAGCCAATGGATGAAGCTACAAAAACACCTCTCGACCTTGAGAATTGGAACCCAAAGATGAAGAAGGTGTTAATTGAGTTCAAAGTCATAAACACACTTCAGTGCGGACTCACGAAAGAAGAACTGAACCGCGTCAGCCCACACTAGAACACAAAGGAACTGTGAGACAAACTCATTGAGTTACATGAAGGAATGACTGATGCCAAGGTAACAAAATGTGACCTTTTGTTAAATAAGTTATTTAATATCAAAATGTAGGAAGGAAAGATGGCTAACCAACTACATGTGAGGATCAAGGATATCCTCAACGAACTCCACACGATCAACCACCAGATGGAAAACTGAGACATTATCAAGTATGTCCTAAACTCATTTTCTCAGAATATGTTATGAGCATCTATTGTAGATGCCTATAAAATTTCCAAGAGCCTCTCAAAATTAAAACTAGACAAGTTATTTTGCGAATTAGAACTACACTAGTAAACTAACTCTAAACTGGCTAAGAAAGGAATCACTCTTCTTGCAGGTTCATCCAAATAATCCAAGTCCAAAACAAAATCTAAACTAGAAGTTGGATCTGACTTAGGCTCAGATACTGGAGAACTCTTAGTGAACTTGGTAAGAAAAATATTCACTAGAAAAAAGAAGGATTTCTCCAAGAAGGATATGTAGAAGATAAAGTCTACATCCAATAGCAATAAGGCCAATGTCACATACTATGGGTATAACAAGAAAAGATACTACAAGCATGAGTGTCCAAAAATAAAGGAGGACAAACCCAATACAACGAGAAGAAAGAAGACACTCAAAGCGACTTGGGACGAGTCATCTTCGGAAGAATCGAACCAGAGAAATGTAACTACCTCGCGTTGATGGTATCTGGACCAAAATCAGAAAGCGAGGTGGATCAAGATGACAAGTTCGAATATAATTCAAGTCATGAGTCCGTACTCGTTTTTGAAGGTCTCAATGAGGTAAATTTTAACTTGTCTACTACATTCTTTAAAATTATAGCATGTCAGAATAGAAAATTAGTAAAATCAGAAACTTAAATTAATCAACTCCTTAATGAAAATCAAAATCTAAAAGAACAACTAAAATCAAGCTCAACAACAACAACTAAACTAGTTCAATTTGGAAATCCAACTTGCAAAACTTGAGGAGTAAAATTACAAATTGAAAAGTGAAGCTGTTGAATTAAGAGAACTTTTAGAAAAATTCACAACAAAATCTAAGTACCTAGATATGATACTTGAATCACAACGAGCTGTGTACAATAAATTCGGACTTGGATACAAGTCCAGCTCAACAAATAAAATATTCATATCACTAAAGCTTGTCTAACCAAGCAAGTAGGACTCAATCAATATTATATACCTAAAAATAAAATCTACTACTTAACACCAAATCAAAATAAACTAAGTAATTCAAACTCAAACCTAAAAAACAAAAGTCAAAAGTACTAATTCAAATTCAAACCTAAAATATAAAACTAAATCAAATTCCCATCAAAAACCTAAATTTAAATCAAATAACTACAAATCCAATTTAAACTCAAACTATAATCAAATTTATTACAACTATAAAACAAATCAACATAAACCTAAAACTTAAAATAAAACCAAGTTTAATAATTCAAGGGGAGGCACCAAACTAATTGACACCTCTAAAATAATAATGTACTCGGTTGGATAATTAGGACTAGATAAAATTTGGGCTAATTTAACTTGACAAATAGTATTAGAGAAGTTTGTGATGATAATAAGTTAAGGAAGACTTGTCTATGCATATCTAGGAAGAATTATATGTATTCGACCTGATGCATTTGGCTTAGTGGTGTTAGTGTGTGCACTTATGTGCCAAGACACTCCTTATGTATTTTGTGGATAATTATTTAAGAAAGGCAAGAATTTATCATTAATTATTTACTTTTCTGTACGTATATGATTAATGATAAAGTCTCATAGATTAATGGGTATATTAATCTGAAAATAGTCCTTGATCGGATAGATATCTAGAGGGGACATGGATATCTAGATCAACGCTGAGTATGACTAGGTCGAGATAGACCAGAGGGATGGATATCCAAGTTGTACTTGGGGGTGCCTTGAGTTTAGAGGTACACTGGACACGATCCGCTCAAGAGGAGACCACATATTAAGCATCATTGGTTATTCCTCTTATGAACGAGTGTAACTGATCTTTTGACTTGAGACCTTCATTTATTCTATGCGTGGAGTTATGTGCTTTGATGCCGTTAAAAGCAGTCTTTAATCGGATTGTGATTAATACGGTAGTTGGGTGTATGACAAAGCGTAGAGAGAATAGTGTTGAGTCAATAGAGGATTCATCGCTCTCTTGGATTAGGAGTTAACATCCTGGCCGCTTGATAGAGATATTAGTGACTCAAAATCCATGGCCATGGGAGGAATGATTTATCATTCAAGAGGAGTCTATTATATTTTGGAAATCAAGTAAAACAATTAATTAAGTAATGATGCATAATGTATCAAATTAATTGGGATGTAGGCTTAGATGAAGAGATTGAATTACACAGTAATCAGTTCATAGTGGTTTACAGTTTATGACTGATATTAATTTTATCGCGTTGGGTGGCTAAAAACTGTTGCTAAACGGTTACCTTAGTCTGTGTATGGATTTACACTGCCTTCATGTATAAAACCTAGAGGGTCGCATGCATAGCACGTAGACATGAACAAGAGTATCGGAAGCTAGTCGAGATCAAGATCAAATATGAATTTATTTGATACAAAGAAGAGAGAATTCGAATAGCCATAATCATGATGATTAATGGAGAATTCGAATAGTCATCATAATGATAATTAATGAAGAATTTGAAGAGTCATCATAATGAAGGTCATAAATGAAGAATTTATGGAGCCTATAACTCTTCATCTTCCTTATTAATGAAGATCATAAATGATGAATTAATTGAAGGCTTAACTCTTCGTATTCTTTGGAAGCTATAAATAGCCATCCTCGGAAAGATTCAAGGTAAGGATTTCATTCTCTCCATTTCTCCTTCGTCAACTTGGTCTTCCACCGGAAGAGATCGGTAGTGCTTCCAAGACTTTGTCGATCCAAGTGGCTAGCACCTAACGGATCGTATCAAGTTTGTGATCTAGTGCGCGTGGATATCGCTAGAGGAGTCACACCTGGGGCTCTTATCTGTCTATCTGTCTGTGATATCATTCACACCTATCGAGGACTCGAGGTATGTTTTATATTATTTTTGTGTAAAACTATATGTACCACGAAAGATCCATGATTCAATATATGTCTTCCGCTGTGCTCCGAACCCAACAGTGCTATCAGAGCTATTCGTGGTTGGATCATATAGTACGAAGCAGATTCTTCAAAATTTATTTGAGGAATCAGTGTTTCGAGAGATTTCAAAGAAATCTTAATTTCTTTATTTCAAGTTATATGCCGTAGCATTTCATAATAGAAATTAATTTTATCTAAAAACATGTGAAGTAATTCATGTTGTAATTTAGATATAAATTCCTTGTGGCATAAGTAGATTAACATGCTAAAAATCTCCAAGACCTATTTGTCTTAAAAGACTATAAGGATTAATGGAGATAAATCCCGTAATGAGATTGTGCAAATGCACAAGTAGTTAATTATGGTGAGACATTTTAATAATTACAAAAATCCCTTAAATATATTACAGTCAATATTTGTTAAATGCCCTCCACTAATAACTATGATGATAGTTAGAGTTTTTACATAAGTCGGTACAGCTCAGCTATGGGCTTGTGTCAAAACATCTATAATTTATCATAATTATTAGTGGGTCAACTTAACTCAAATTCGTTGACTTGTTTAGCTCAGTTAAGGTTAACTGATTTGAGGGGCGAGAGTTGAGAATATAAGGCTCGACAAGAATATACCGAAAGTCACATAGATTTGTGGTTGGCAAGTTAAGGCCTACTTGATGAATGTAGCATGTAGGTACAACTCAGCTGTGTGCATTCTATATAATTCAGGGTTTCGGTCCTATTAGGAATTATTACCAACTAATTTCCGATTCTGACAGTGAGGGCTGTTGGACTTGAATAAAATAATAGGAGTTATAAAAGACCTTTATTAAATAATTCCACAAATACTAAAACTCTGCTTTAAATTTTAGATGGCAAACACAAGTACCTTATCGCTGCGAAGCATTCTCGAGAAAGAGAATATCCTCCTCGGTTCCAACTACCTAGATTGGTATAGGAAACTAAAAATCGTCTTAAGACATGAGAGAAAAATTTATGTGCTTGAAGACAAACCACTGCAGGAGCCTACACCCGATGCTTCAGAGGAAGATCAGTCATATTATTCACAGTATATGGAAGATGCACTGGATGTGCAATGCATTATGTTGTCTTCTATGTCTCCCGAGTTGCAGAGACAGCATGAGAACATGAGTGCTAGGGAGATTGATCAGTACTTGCGTAAGCTCTTACAAGAGAGTGCGAGAGTAGAGAGGTATGAAACCTCTCGAGCACTATTTCGTACCATGTTGGAGGAAGGAAACCAAGTTGGGTCTCATGTACTCAAGATGATTGGGTACATAGAGAGGCTCAAGAGCTTAGGTTCCAAGTTGGACCAAGACTTGGCTGTTGACCTAATCTTGTCGTCACTACCTCCATCATTTTCTCAGTTTGTGTTGAACTTCAACATGAATAGTATGGACAAGAGTTTGACTGATCTGATGGTAATGTTGAAAACCGCTGAGAAGGATATGAAGGTAAATCTTTCACTGCATGCAATGATGGTCAGAAAGACCAACAAGCGCCCTGGCACCGAGAAGTTTAATCCTAAGGCTAATGTAGTGAAGAATCCTAAATATCAAGCTCAAAAGAAGTTTAAGAAAGGGATGCAGGTACCCCAATCTGATGAGAAGGAGGCCATGTGCTTCCATTGTGGCAAGAAAGGTCACTGGAAGAAAAACTGTTATATTTTCATGAAGAAGAATGCCAGTGGAGTGGATGCTTCAGGTATCTTTATGATAGAGTGCAATCTTTCTGTTTCTTCATTATGGGTCATAGATTCTGGAAGTAGTTCTCACATTTGTGCGAACATGCAGGGTCTAAGTGACTGCAGACGGTTGTCCAAGGGCGAAATGGACCTACGAGTAGCTAATGGAGCGAGAGTTGTTGCGTTAGCTGTAGGAACCTATTCAATAAATTTGCCTAGCGGACTTGTTTTGAATTTAGAAAACTGTTATTTTGTTCCTAGTTTCTCAAAGAATATCATTTCGGTGTCAAGTTTAGACACCAAGGGATTTGTATTTCAATTCAAGGACAAGTTATGTTCCTTTTATTTGAATAATGTATTCTATGGGAATAGTTCATTGAATAATGGTCTTTATGTTCTTAACTTAGATGAACCGATCTATTGTATTGAAAGTAAGAAACAGAAATTACATGACTAAAACTTAACATATCTCTGGCACTGTAGACTTGGTCATATAACCCAGAAACGCATCGCTAGATTACTCAATAATGGGTATTTGGACTCTTTTGAATTAGAGCCCATAGATACATGCGAAGTATGTTTACAAGGAAAAATGACCAAGAAGCCTTTCACCAAGATAGGTGAACGGGCAAAGGAACCACTAGAACTCATACATAGTGATGTTTGTGGGCCATTGCAAGTTCAGGCTAGAGGAGCGTATACCTACTTCGTGACTTTTACTGACGATTTAAGTAGATATGGATATGTCTACTTAATGAGACATAAGTCTGAAACTCTAGATAAGTTTAAGGAGTTCAAGAATGAAGTAGAAAATCAACGCGGCAAGAAGATTAAGACCCTTCGGAGTGATCGAGGTGGCGAGTATCTAAGTCAAGAGTTCATTGATTACCTAAAAGAGTGTGGGATAATTTCCCAACTTACACCTCCTAGAACACCAGAGTGGAATGGTGTTTCGGAAAGGAGAAATCGCACACTCATGGATATGATTAGATCAATGATGAGTCATGCAAGTCTTCCAATGTCATTTTGGGGCTATGCTTTAGAAACAGCAGCATACACACTTAACCGAGTTCCAACCAAGACAGTAGATAAGACTCCTTATGAATTATGGTTTGGAAAGAAACCAAATTTATCTTATCTTAAGATATGAGGTTGTGATGCTTACGTGAAGAATGAAAATTCTAATAAGCTTGCAGCAAGATCCATAAAATGCACGTTTGTAGGTTATCCCAAAGCTACAATGGGATATTATTTTTATCTCCCAAGTGAGCACAAAGTTATTGTTGCTCGATATACTACTTTCTTGGAAAAGGAATTTATTTCTAAAGAAAATAGTGGGAGTAAAGTAAGTCTTGAAGAAATTATATACTCTACAAACAGGTTGGAAGATGAACAGTTGGACAATAAAACAGTGCCACAAGCACAAGTGTCTCCTTCATCCGGGACTGCTCAAGAAACGCGAGATCAACGTAAGTCTACAAGAATACATTGAGAGCCAAACAGATATGGCTGGCTGGTAACCCAAGATGAGGAAGTGCTATTCATCGAAGATGATGAACCGTCGACTTACGAGGAAGCAGTTGCTTCAAATGATTCTGAGAAATGGCTGGAAGCCATGAAATCTGAAATGGACTCCATGTACACCAACCAAGTTTGGGAGTTGGTTGATGTGCCAGTTGGGGTAAAACTCATAGGGTGCAAATGGATCTTCAAGAAAAAGATTGACATGGATGAGAACATAAGTACCTATAAAGCTAGGCTTGTGGCAAAGGGTTTCAATCAACGTCTTGGAATTGACTATGATGAAACATTTTCACCTGTTGCAATGCTTAAGTCCATTAGAATTTTACTAGCTATAGCAGCTTACAAGGACTACGAGATTTGGCAAATGGATGTTAAAACTGCTTTCCTAAATGGAAAGTTACAGGAGGAAGTATATATAGTACAACCTCCCGATTTTATAAAATCCGAGAATGCCAATAAAGTATGTAAGCTCAAGAAGTCCATTTATGGACTAAAGCAAGCATCTCGGAGTTGGAATATGCGATTTGACGAAGCCATTAAAGATTTTTCTTTCGTCAAGAATCCAGAAGAACCTTGCGTTTACAAGAAGGTTAGTGGGAGTAAGATTACATTCCTAGTGTTGTACGTTGATGATATACTTCTTATAGGAAATGACATCCCTAGCCTAGAATCTACCAATGCTTGGTTAGGAGAGTGTTTCTCAATGAAAGATCTTGGAGATGCAACCTATGTCTTAGGTATTAGAATATACCGAGATAGACAAAGCAGGTTACTAGGGTTGAGTCAAGGTGTATACATTGATAAAATGCTGAATAGATTCGATATGCAGGACTCCAAAAGAGGATATTTACCAGTGTCACATGGTGTGCATTTTCCAAAGCTATGTGTCCAGGAACACAAGAGGAAAGAAGTAGAATGGACAAGATACCTTATGCTTCGGCTATAGGGTCCATAATGTATGCTATGATATGCACACGACCAGATGTATCGTATGCATTAAGCATGACAAGTAGATATCAGTCAGATCCTGGAGAGGGTCATTGGACTGTGGTAAAGACTATCCTCAAATATCTTAGAAGAACAAAGAATATGTTCTTAGTTTTCGGAGGAGATGAGGAATTAGTCGTCAGAAGATATACTGACGCAAGTTTTCAGACAGATCAGGATGATCTGAAATCGCAGCAAGGATATGTGTTTTGTCTGAATGGTGCAGCTGTTTGCTGGAGGAGTTCCAAGCAGGAGACAGTTGCAGATTCAACAGCTGAGTCCGAGTACATAGCAGCTTCAGAGGCAGCAAAGGAAGCTGTGTGGATCAGGAACTTCGTAGTGGAGCTTGAAGTGGTTCCTAGCATTGTAGATCCAGTTGTGTTATACTATGACAATGATGTGGCTATAGCACAGGCAAAGGAGCCAAGGTCTCACCAACGATCCAAGCATGTACTAAGGAAGTATCACCTCCTTAGGGAGATTGTTCAGAGGGGTGATGTGTTGGTTGTTGATACAGTCTGACCTGGATGTTGTTTTGCTGTTGACACTGATTTAAGTTTGTATCAGATATTTAACTCAGATTAATTACTAATCTAGGTTGACTTGGTTGACCTGATTCGGGAAAAAGTCCAAGTATGGAGACTTGGCACTGGAGAAGTCCAAGCAGGGAGCTTGGCACGAGTGGAAAGTCCTAACTGGGATGTTAGGCAGTTGGAAAGTCCTGGCGAGTGAAGCCAGGCAGTGGGAAAGTCCTAACTGGGATGTTAGGCAGTTGCAAGTCCTGGTGAGTGAAGCCAGGCAAGGGAAAATCCAGATGGATCAAGGGTGATCGGACATCTGGTGTTGAAAAGTCCAAGAAGGAAGCTTGGCATGCGAAGTCGAGAGGGCTCTGTGGCTCGTTCTCTAGGACCGATGAAGTCGGAGAGCTAGGAGGCTCGTTCCTCGACTAGGTCGAGAGGGCTCACCCGGATGAGTCAAGAAGTCGGATCGGTCGGCAGACCGATCCGGAAACTTGACACTGGATCGGTCCGCGGACCGATCGGTGGCTCTTATACCGATCGGTGCCGACCGATCGAGGTGAATCGATGGCTGCGAGCGTTTCGATCGATGCGGGGCCGATCGAAATCGATCGATAGCCCACCGTGATTTTATCGATCGGCTGCGGACCGATCGAAATCAACCGAGCTCATCGAGATTTCATTGATCGTGCGGGGACCGATTAGATTAGTTCTTGATCGGTCCGCATCGATCCGCGCACCTTCGAAAGCGACGCTGATCGGTCCGGGACCGATCAGATAGTTCTGATCGGTCCGCATCGATCGAGATGATCCAGAATCATGGATCGGCTCGCACCGATCCACGATGACTTGTTTTGCATGCGTTTTCTCTTATTGTTTCTGATTCGCAATTGCTTTTACCTATTTCGTTTCTAACCATCTGCTGTAAGCTTTTTCGAAGTTACAGGTTACAGATTACTTGATGTTGGATGAATTCAAATTGAGGATCATTAGTAGAAGGCGACGAAAAAGCTTTTGCTGTGTCTCGCTGCAGACAAACCAGTTTTGGTAGCAACGTCTCGTTTGCGATCTGCTGGCAGCCGTTTGGTCGAAATCAGCTTGACTTGTGCTGATAGGTTCAAGCTCAGAGGTACCAGTGGAAACGAGGATGCCATTGGTGGGAGCTGAGACAATCAGACAAGGAAGAAGCGTGATTGGCGACGTCGTGGACGGTTGCAGGGATTTGCAGGGATTTGCTGCAGGTTTGGCAGAGATCCGTTACAGAGCAGAGAGGCATATGAAGCTGGAGAGGAGAGACTCTCGCAACAATGCTTTTGGTGCTCTTGCTGTGAAAAACACTGTGGAGAAAAACTCTCTGGAAGATTGAAGCAGTGTGCTTGTTCTTCGCTGATTGTGGCTGTGAGCTTCTTTTTGATCATTTCACTTGAGCCACTACTGTAAGTCTTGTGCTTAATTTCTTACTGCTGTTAAAGACTTTGTGGAGAGGTTACTCCACCGAGAAGGAGAATCCTTTAGCCGGATAGCTTCCGGGGTGTGATCTACCGAAAGATCAAGAGGATTCGTCCACCTTACGGACACGCCGAGGAGTAGGGGCAAGTTATCCCCGAACCTCGTAAATCTCTGAGTTAGTGTGCTGTGCTTTCTTGTTTTAGTTTTCTAATTCCGCTGTGCTAACAAAGTTCTTGAAGTAATTTGTGTTTAGTGTTTTCAAAGAGGCTATTCACCCCTCTAGCCATCTAAGGTCCCAACAAGTGGTATCGGAGCTCTTTTCATTACGACTTAACAACCCAAAGAGCTAAACAATGGCCATGAAGGAGGGACTCACCAACCGTCCACCTTATTTCGATGGAGTAGATTTTCAATCGAAAAGCCGCATGGAGTATTACCTCAAGACTGATATCTCCATGTGGTTCTCGGTCAAGGAGGATTCTCACCTCCAAAGGACGAAGAAGGTAAGGAACTTGACTCATCGAGATGGTCAACCGAGCAAACTCGCAAGGGACAAGCCGATGCCAAGGCGGTTGTCACTTTGCAATGTGGGATAGCCAAGGATCAACTTGTCAAGGTTGGTCCTTTCACAAATGCGAAGGATCTATGGAACAAGCTCATCGAGCTCCAAGAAGGGACTCGAGACTCTCGGATCGCCAAGAGGGATTTGTTCCTAAACCAACTACAGAACCTTGTCATGAAGGAAAATGAAACTGTAAGTGAGATACATGGAAGGTTCAAGGAGATCATCAATGGTCTCCATTCGGTGGATGAACGAGTAGAAAACCGTGACCTCGTAAGGTATGCTCTAAAAGCTTTTCCTAGGAATGCCTTGTGGTCATCCATGGTGGATGCCTACAAGGTATCCAAGGATCTTTCCATTGTTAAACTAGATGAATTTTTCTGTGAGATGGAACTTCATGAGCTTGCTAACAAAGGTCAAAAAGAGAAGGGTATTGCTTTATTTGCAGGACCAAAGAGCAAGGATGGAAGAAGGAAGAAGGAAAAGAAGAAAGAAAAGGAGATTTCCTCATCCACCTCTTCTTCCGAATCCGATGATGAAAGTGGATCATCATCAAGCGAGATGGCGAACTTCGTAAGGAGGATTATGAGAAGAGGCCGAAGATACAAAGGAAAAGGTAAAACTAATGATCAAAATTTTGATAAATCTAATGTTACATGTTATGAGTGTAGCAAGAAAGGACACATTCGAAGCGAGTGTCCGAAACTAAAGAGGAAGGAGGAACGAGCCAAAAGGAAGGAGGAAAGAGCCAAGAAGAAGAAGGCTCTCAAGGCCACTTGGGATGAGTCCTCATCAAGCTCATCGGAGGAAGAAGAGAAGATGGAAAAGAGCACTCGGCAATTGGCACTCATGGCAATGGAAGAGTCAGAATCCGAGAGTGATGACTCAAGCGCTTCAACCACGGCTTCATCATCTTCGGATGATGAAGAGGTAACCTCTTCTCATATAGAAAAGTGTTATAAAACTATCACTCACTTATCTACATTGCTTAAAAAGTCAAAAACAGAAAATAAATCGTTGAAAGAAGAAGTAAAAACCTTAAGGACCCTTAGGGAAGATGAGGTCGATGACCTACATCTAGAAGTCCTTGAGGATGAGAACAAGGCCTTAAAGGGTGAGGTTGAGAAACTCAAGAAAATGCTTGAGAAATTCTCAACTAGCTCTAAGACTCTAGACATGATTCTAAATGCCCAAAGGGCAGTTTACAACAAAGCCGGGTTAAGGTATCAACCCAAGGAGTCGAGTTTCATTTCTCTAATGTCTAGAACTCAAAATAGTAGATCACATGTTTCTAGAGTTCATGGAACTAGGAAAGGTATGACCAAGGCATGGGTTCCTAGGTCTTTCGTTGTAGAAGCATTAGGTCCCAAGATTTGGGTACCTAAAACCTCTATTTTTCGTGTATTGTAGGCATTGGTCGAGGGGAGCATCTATCAACTTGGTTTGTTGATAGTGGATGCTCCAAGCACATGACTGAGAAAAAATCACTGTTTACTACCATTCAAAACAAAAGTAGAGGTAATGTGTCTTTTGGTAATAATGGTAGCCTTAAGGTTGTAGGAATTGGAGACATTCATATATCCGAATGTCTTCATATCAAGAATGTCCTTCTAGTCAAGGGATGACTTTTAATCTCTAAGTGTCAGTCAGTTGTGTGATACGGGTTACACAATTGAATTTCATTCAAGTCAATGTTTGGTTAAACACATTGACACACTTGACACGGTACTAGTAGGCACAAGGGTTGACAATATTTATCAAGTATCATTTAAAAGTGCTACTAATGCTTTGATTAAGTGTTTCATGTCGAAAGAAGAAGAGTCTTGGTTATGGCATAGAAGATTGGCACATGTAAACATGAAGAACATCCGAAGTTGGCCAACCAAGGATTAGTGCGAGGCTTACCAAGCATCAAGTTCCACAAGACCAAACTATGTGATGCATGTCAAAAGGGTAAGCAAACAAAAGCTATCCATAAAGGTAAAAGCAATGTAAGTACATCTACTGCTTTAGATTTATTGCACATGGACCTATTTGATTGCGATAGTGTAATATCATTGAATGGAAGTAGATATTGTTTGGTAATTGTTGATGATTTTACTAGATACACATGGACTTTCTTTTTGAAACATAAGGACCAAACTATAGATATTTTTATTTCCTTTTGTAGAAGAACTGAAAATGAAAAATCGACAACAATTAAAACCATTAGAAGTGATCATGGTGGGAAATTTCAAAATCATAGGTTTTAGAGTTTTGTCAAGAAAAGGGATATAGGCATGAGTTCTCTACTCCAAGGACCCCACAGCAAAATGGGGTTGTGGAGAGAAAGAACCGAGTCCTACAAGAGGCTGCACGAAGCATGCTTCATGAGTACTCACTACCGAGCTACTTATGGGCTGAAGCTGTGAATACAGCTTGCTATGTGCAAAATCGAGTTTTAATACATAGGTTTTTAGGAAAGACTCCCCATGAACTTTGGTTTGGGAAACCGCCTACAATTAAACATCTTAGGGTGTTTGGTTGTAAAGTGTTTATCTTAAACACCAAGGACCATCTTGGGAAGTTCACGGCTAAGGCTGATCAAGGGATACTGGTCGGGTACTCTCTTACCAGCAAAGCCTATCGAGTCTACAATGAGAGGACTAAATTGATTGAAGAGTCCTCAGACGTAGCATTTGAAGAAATCCCTAAATCAAATGATCAATCAAGGGATGTAGGAGAAATTCAATTCGAACTTAGAAATCTAAGTTTGAATGATCAAAACATTGGAAGAGTCAAAGTTGACTCTGAAGATGATGAACAAAGGCAACAAAGAATTCAATCTGATCCTTTGCCAGATATTGAGTCCTTGCCTGTGCCTAGTGAGACCATTCATGAGGCACCATCAACACCAAGACAATCTAGGATAGCCTCTAGTCATCCCCAAGACCAAATTGTGGGAGACATTCAACAAGGGGTTAGGACTAGGTCATTCTTCAGAAATGAGTCTAATGAAGTCGCGTTGATTTCAGAGATTGAACCGAAATTAGTTGATGAGGCATTGCACGATCCTGATTGGATCATAGCTATGCAAGACGAATTAGGTCAATTTGAAAGGAGCCAAGTGTGGGACTTAGTTCCTAGACCTAAGAAGACCACCATTATTGGAACTAAATGGGTCTTCAAAAATAAGTTAAATCAAAAGGGAGAAGTTGTAAGAAACAAGGCAAGACTTGTAGCCAAGGGCTATAGTCAAGTCGAAGGTCTCGATTATGATGAGACTTATGCTCCCGTGGCACGATTAGAGTCCATTCGTTTGATGCTAGCTTTTGCTGCACATAGAGGTTTCAAACTCTATCAAATGGATGTTAAATCTGCCTTCTTAAATGGCTTCATTAAAGAAGAGGTCTATGTTGAACAACCCCCGGGGTTTGTGAGTACCGAAGCTCCAAACCACGTATACAAGCTCAAGAAAGCTCTTTATGGGCTTAAACAAGCACCTCGAGCTTGGTACGAAAGGTTGTCAACATATTTACTAGAAAAGGGTTTTGTGAGAGGCCAAATAGACCCAACACTATTTCTGCGTAGAGATGGTGAAAATATTTTTGTAGCCCAAGTATATGTCGATGACATAATTTGTGGCTCAAATAACAAGGGCTATTTGAATGAATTTATCACTCACAT
The DNA here is from genome assembly GCF_018446385.1 of Zingiber officinale. Taxonomy (NCBI): domain Eukaryota; kingdom Viridiplantae; phylum Streptophyta; class Magnoliopsida; order Zingiberales; family Zingiberaceae; genus Zingiber; species Zingiber officinale. The sequence continues at coordinate 88,663,669 of NC_055994.1, read as the reverse complement.
GGAAAGTGAGTTTGAAATGAGTCTTGTGGGAGAATTGACATTCTTCCTTGGACTAGAAATCAAACAAACTAGAGATGACATTTATGTCCATCAAGCAAAATACACTCAAGAGATGCTTAAGAAATTCAAAATGAGTGATTCTAAGGAAGTATCCACTCCTATGGCGACGAGCACTCGTCTTGACAATGATGAGAGTGGAAAATCAGTTGATCTAACGCAATATAGAAGCATGATCGGTAGTCTTCTATATCTCACAGCTAGTCGACCGGACATACTCTTTGCTGTGGGCATGTGCGCTAGGTATCAAGTCTGTGCCAAGGAATCTCACTTAATTGCAGTTAAGAGAATTCTGAGATACCTTAAAGGCACAATTAGAGTAGGTCTTTGGTACCCTCGCACTGAATCATTTGACTTGATAGGTTATACCGACTCCGATTATGCTGGGTGCAAATTGGATCGGAAAAGTACGAGTGGAGGTTGCCAATTTTTAGGTTCATGTTTAGTTAGTTGGTCAAGTCGGAAGCAACATTGTGTTGCTCTCTCCACGACCGAGGCTGAATATATTGCCATGGGAGAGAGTGTATCACAGTTATTGTGGATGATACACACCCTAGAGGATTATGGACTCTCCTATAAGGGTGTACAAGTGCTATGCGACAACATTAGCACAATCAACCTAACTAAAAATCCAGTCCATCATTCGAGGACCAAACACATTGAAGTGCGTCATCACTTCATAAGAGATCACGTAGCTAGGGGAGACATTGTGCTCACATATGTTGAGTCAAAGTCAAACCTAGCCGATATCTTCACAAAACCCCTTCCGGAGAATGAATTTAGTCATTTAAGGAAGGAGTTGGGAATGTGTTTGGCTCCTTAGGTCATTAGAACTTCACCATGATCAATAAGGACTATTAAAATGACAAGAGTAATTGGGAAACTGATTTGGGCAATTTGGGGACATCTCACACAAACGATAAGGTTTAACAAATTGTTTTTGTTTGCTAGAAATGGGGTGAGATGCTAGGAACAACCAATTTATTCAAAATGTATTATGCATCCCTTGAATAAGTAGGTTGAAGAGACATAAATTGAGTATGGGGAAGGTCATTACATAATTCATGTGTATTTGACTCCTAGATCTTACTCATATATTCCAACCAAGGAATCTTGGTTGGACTTTTGCCTAGAAATTTTTCTAATCATGGTTGATGGTTGATGGTTGATGTGTTGATTGGTATTGTTGTTTGGTTCATGTCATGACTTTTGATTGATAAAACGATAGGTTATTAAAGGAAATAATAATAAATTAGATATATTTTGACAAACTTGAAACTAAACATAACAAGAATCAAGAATTTCAGCTTTCATGCCTTGATTGCAAATTAGGACAAGTTGTCTATTTTGACAAACTTGAAATTTGTCTGAAATCTCAGTGCTTGTAGTCGAATTTGAAAGTCACAAATTATAAACAAATTCACACCATAAGAGCCCATCGTTAGGACATAGTTATGCTTGTAGATTCTCAGGGTTCTAGATATTGATTTTGAAAGTTTTACTGGAGAAACTTCTACGAACTATCAAACATATCTAAGGATTTCGGTTACTGAAATCACTGAAAATTTCAGTATCAGACACTGATCGGGCTACAGCCCGATCAGGAGAATATGGATCGGTCGACAGACCGATCCAAAAACTTCCCAATCTTTCTGTCTGTAATCTGATCGGTCCAGGGACCGATCAGGTTATTTTTGTGCGGCTCACTGATCGGTCCAGGGACCGATCAGGATAATCTGATACGCATAAGGCTCTTCTGATCGGTCCATAGACCGATCAGTGGTTCCATTGGTTAAGGCTGTGACTTAGGGGCTTACTGTTCGATCTCTGATCGGTCTACGGACCGATCAGGAAGTTCCCTGATCGGTCTGGTGACCGATCAGGGGCTTCGCTGAATGCTACTGATCACCTTCTGATCGGTCCACAGACCGGTCAGGAGGTTCCCTGATCGGTCTGGTGACCGATCAGGGGCGTCGGATACCTTCTGATCGGACAACCGTCCGATCATTTCTTCACTGTACACCCATCTTAACCCTTAAAACCTCCCGATCCCCTCTTTCCCTCATTCACGCGAACCCTAGCCGACTCTTCCCACCAGCCCACCCTTTCTCTTCTCCTTGCACGCCGAAGCTCCAGCCCTCGGAAGCCTTAGCCGAGAGTTCCATGGCTCCAAGGTAACTCCTACCTCTATAGAACTTGGCATTGTGTTTTCATTTCTCATCTTCTGTTGTTGTGTTTGTCTCGGTTCTTATTTGTTGGTGGCTCCGGTGCTCACTCATTGCCTCATTTTACCCCATTGTATCCCCTTAGAAAGAAACCCACTGATGGTGAGGGAACCTCTAAGGAACCAACCAAGACATCCAAATCCAAAACTCCTGCTGCTTCTTCCCGACCCCAACCAGCTAGTTCCAGTAGATTCCCAAACCGCCAGTCTGAGCAAGCTTTTCAACAAAGGACTTTTAAATTACTCCCTTGTAGGTCCGTGGATAGAAAATTCATGGACGAATTTTGCCCACAAGTGTCCGAAATCATAGCATACTACAAACTCGATTCACTAGTCTACTTGGAAAGAGATATCAACTATGACCTGGTCTCTGAGTTCTATAATAACCTTCATGAGACTAGTGATCAAGGTTTTAAAACAAGAGTTGCTAAGCGGACTCTTGATTTCAGTATCTCATCTTTCTTTGAGTATCTCGATTGTCGGAGGTGTTCCGGTGATGTTTTCTCGATATTTCCTGACTTACCAGAACAATTACTTCCACCGTTTGATATCTCACCTGACGACATATATGAGTACTTCTTCAGACAGCCTAGACAAGGGCTAGATGAGCTAGATGTTGACTTCCCTACTTTTGCAGCCTTGAGATTATCTCCTCAAGATTACATTCTTTTTAAAATTGTCACGAACTGCCTTCTACCTATCACATCTAAACCATTATCAGAGATTCGACCGTATCATTGTCTGATGCTTTACGGGTTGCGTAGGCGTCTTGATTTTGATATCATGTCGAGCATCTACTCCTCGATCATATCTTATTCTCAGCCTAGCGGTTTCACTATTTATATGCCTTATGGGCATATAATTACTGATTGGCTTGAGACCCTTCAGATTGATGTCTCTAAGGGTAGAATAATCAAAATGGTCAGGCAGGATTGTCGACTTGGGAAACGGGCTTTTTCCAAGTCTGGAATCATAGGGCGAAATGGGGATGTTCAGTGGAAGGATGGGAGAGCCTTAGGTGAGTTACCACGGGGCCCTCCACGACAGGTTGCAGCTGCTCCTCCTGCTGACATTGGCGAGGCGGATCCTGATCTGCGCTGGCAGATCGCCGAGCTGGAGAGCCGCTTTGATCGACACGAGGAGATGGTGACTGCTGAGTTCGATGGACTACGCTTACGGATTGACCAGCGCTACGATGACCTGCGCGGGCATATTGACCAGCGCTTCGATGATATGCGCAGTCATCAGGTGGTGACGCAGCAGTTGCTACTCGGATGGATGGCACGATACCCGCCTCCGCAGTCTTACCCAGGCTATCCATCCTCCAGCGTGCCGTCTCAGGATTTCACCCTTCCTGCCGATGATGATGATGCTCCTCATGTTGAGGACGTTGATTGATGTAGTCTGTGTGTCCCCTAGTCTGTATGTATGCTATGTGTTAGTCTGACCTGGATATTTGTACTTCTGATGCTACTCATATATTTATGCTCCTCGGTTTTATATTTACTTGCTCTCTATTATGCTTCATTGTCTCTGTTTTCTTTTATTATGCTGTTCCTATGCCATGATTGGATTGTATCTTTTGTCTATCTTATTGTCATATTGAAACCTTAGAGGGAACTCTAGGTTGGTTATGAGAAGGCAGGATGGATTAAGGGGGAGCCTTTTCGGTGTTTGATAAAGGGGGAGAGGATACCTAAGTTTAGAAATGTATGAAAGCTTAATTTTAGGGGAGAGGATAACGGGAAGGATCTTGATTCCCGTCATTGACTTGGTGGTGTATCCGTCTTAGGGGGAGGATTCCGATTTCCCTAAAATTATGGGTAAATGAGCACTTCTGATCTAAACTTAAATCGTGTTGTCAAACAACAAAAAGGGGGAGATTGTTGATACAGTCTGACCTGGATGTTGTTTTGCTGTTGACACTGATTTAAGTTTGTATCAGATATTTAACTCAGATTAATTACTAATCTAGGTTGACTTGGTTGACCTGATTCGGGAAAAAGTCCAAGTATGGAGACTTGGCACTGGAGAAGTCCAAGCAGGGAGCTTGGCACGAGTGGAAAGTCCTAACTGGGATGTTAGGCAGTTGGAAAGTCCGGGTGAAGCCGGGCGGTGGGAAAGTCCTAACCGGGATGTTAGGGAGTTGAAGTCTGGTGAGTGAAGCCAGGCAAGGAAAATCCAGATGGATCAAGGGTGATCGGACATCCGTGTTGAAAAGTCTAAGAAGGAAGCTTGGCATGCGAAGTCGAGAGGGCTCGGTAGCTCGTTCTGGACCGGATGAAGTCGGAGAGAGCTAGGGAGCTCGTTCCTCCGGACTAGGTCGGAGAGGCCGATCCAGTCAGAAGCTGGATCGGTCGGCACCGATCCAGGAAACCTGGACACCGGATGGTGCAGACCGATCGGTGGCTTATACTGATCGGCCGTCGACCGATCAGAATTGTCGATGGCTATCGAGCGTTTGCGATCGGTCGCAGACCGATCGAATCGATCGAGAGCCCATCGTGATTTTACCGACGGTGCGGACCGATCGAAATCAATCGCAGCTCATCGAGATTTCATTGATCGGCGGGACCGATCGATTAGTTCTTGATCGGTCCGCAGACCGAAGAGCTGCGCTTCGAGGCCTGATCGGTCCGGGACCGATCAGATTAGTTCCTGATCGGTCCGCAGACCGATCAGAGATGATCCAGAAATCATGGATCGGTCTGCAGACCGATCCACAGTATGACTTGTTTTGCATGCGTTTTCTCTTATTGTTTCTGATTCGCAATTGCTTTTACCTATTTCGTTTCTAACCATCTGCTGTAAGCTTTTTCGAAGTTACAGGTTACAGATTACTTGATGTTGGATGAATTCAAATTGAGGATCATTAGTAGAAGGCGACGAAAAAGCTTTTGCTGTGTCTCGCTGCAGACAAACCAGTTTTGGTAGCAACGTCTCGTTTGCGATCTGCTGGCAGCCGTTTGGTCGAAATCAGCTTGACTTGTGCTGATAGGTTCAAGCTCAGAGGTACCAGTGGAAACGAGGATGCCATTGGTGGGAGCTGAGACAATCAGACAAGGAAGAAGCGTGATTGGCGACGTCGTGGACGGTTGCAGGGATTTGCTGCAGGTTTGGCAGAGATCCGTTACAGAGCAGAGAGGCATATGAAGGTGGAGAGGAGAGGCTCTCGTGACAATGCTTTTTGTGCTCTTGCTGTGAAAAACACTGTGGAGAAAAACTCTCTGGAAGATTGAAGCAGTGTGCTTGTTCTTCGCTGATTGTGGCTGTGAGCTTCTTTTTGATCATTTCACTTGAGCCACTACTGTAAGTCTTGTGCTTAATTTCTTACTGCTGTTAAAGACTTTGTGGAGAGGTTACTCCACCGAGAAGGAGAATCCTTTAGCCGGATAGCTTCCGGGGTGTGATCTACCGAAAGATCAAGAGGATTCGTCCACCTTACGGACACGCCGAGGAGTAGGGGCAAGTTATCCCCGAACCTCGTAAATCTCTGAGTTAGTGTGCTGTGCTTTCTTGTTTTAGTTTTCTAATTCCGCTGTGCTAACAAAGTTCTTGAAGTAATTTGTGTTTAGTGTTTTTCAAAGAGGCTATTCACCCCCCTCTAGCCATCTAAGGTCCCAACATTGGTTAGCAGAGTAGATACCAGCGAGAATATCGCAGACCCACTCACAAAGGCCTTACCTCTACAGAAACATGAGACCCATGTGAGGAGACTAGGACTGAGAGTCCGTAGTGTTTGGCAATAGTGCAAGTGGGAGATTGTTAGTGTGTGCACTTATGTGCCAAGACACTCCTTATGTATTTTGTGGATAATTATTTAAAAAAGGCAAGAATTTATCATTAATTATTTACTTTTCTGTACGTATATGATTAATGATAAAGTCCCACAGATTAATGGGTATATTAATCTGAAAACAGTCCTTGATCGGATAGATATCTAGAGGGGACATGGATATCTAAATCAACACTGAGTATGACTAGGTCGAGATAGACCGGAGGGATGGATATCCAAGTTGTACTTGGGGGTGCCTTGAGTTTAGAGGTACACTGGACACGATCCGCTCAAGAGGAAACCACATATTAAGCATCATTGGTTATTCCTCTTATGAACGAGTGTAACTGATCTTTTGACTTGAGACCTTCATTTATTCTATGCGTGGAGTTATGTGCTTTGATGCCGTTAAAAACAGTCTTTAATCGGATTGTGATTAATACAGTAGTTGGGTGTATGACAAAGCGTAGAGAGAATAGTGTTGAGTCAATAAAGGATTCATCGCTCTCTTGGATTAGGAGTTAACATCCTGGCCGCTTGATAGAGATATTAGTGACTCAAAATCCATGACCATGGGAGGAATGATTTATCATTCAAGAGGAGTCTATTATATCTTGGAAATCAAGTAAAACAATTAATTTGGTAATGATGCATAATGTATCAAATTAATTGGGATGTAGGCTTAGATGAAGAGATTGAATTACACAGTAATCGGTTCATAGTGGTTTACAGTTTATGACTGATATTAATTTTATCGCGTTGGGTGGCTAGACGATTACCTTAGTCTGTGTATGGATTTACACTGCCTTCGTGTATAAAACCTAGAGGGTCGCACGCATAGCACGTAGACATGAACAAGAGTATCGGAAGCTAGTCGAGATCAAGATCAAATATGGATTTATTTGATACAAAGAAGAGAGAATTCGAATAGCCATAATCATGATGATTAATGGAGAATTCGAATAGTCATCATAATGATAATTAATGGAGAATTTGAAGAGTCATCATAATGAAGGTCATAAATGAAGAATTTATGCAGCCTATAACTCTTCATCTTCCTTATTAATGAAGATCATAAATGATGAATTAATTGAAGGCTTAACTCTTCGTATTCCTTGGAAGCTATAAATAGCCATCCTCGGAAAGATTCAAGGTAAGGATTTCATTCTCTCCATTTCTCCTTCGTCAACTTGGTCTTCCACCGGAAGAGATCGGTAGTGCTTCCAAGACTTTGTCGATCCAAGTGGCTAGCACCTAACGGATCGTATCAAGTTCGTGATCTAGTGCGTGTGGATACCGCTAGAGGAGTCACACGTGGGGCTCTTATCTGTCTATCTGTCTGTGATATCATTCACACCTATCGAGGACTCGAGGTATGTTTTATATTATTTTTGTGTAAAACTATATGTACCACGAAAGATCCATGATTCAATATATGTCTTCCGCTGTGCTCCAAACCCAACAAGTGGAACTAACTGAATCTACCCCTTACCAATCTAAATTGGTTAGACCAAAGTTTTATATTAAGTTCTTTGGGCAGAACTATTTTAAAAAATCTCAAAGCACGTGATTATTCTAATGATGTCTGTGTGACTCACTACAGCCTAGAAATTTATTCAAATAATGTCTTTTTGATTATTCCAAAACTAAACTTGAATCCAACACATGTTAAACCAATCCTTAAAAATCAAACTTATCTCCTAAAACGATAAAATACCTTTGTCTAAAAACTTAGACTGGGTGAGATGATTAGATTAAAATTAAATTAAAAGTAAAATTAAATTAAATTAAAAATAAATTAAATTAAAATTAAAATTAAATTAAACTTAAAATAAAATTAAAATTTAAACTTAAAAAAATATTAAAATCAAATTAAAATTTAAACTTAACTTAAAAAATATTAAAATTTAAATTAAATTAAAATTTAAACTTAACTTAATAAGTATTAAAATTAAATCAAACTAAAATTTAAACTTAAACTTAACTTAAAAAATATTAAAATTGAAATCAAATTAAAATTAATATTTAATTTTAAAAAATATTAAAATTAAAATGAAACTAAAATTTAAACTTAAACTAAAGTCCAATTAAAAATTAAAAATTAAAAATTAAAAATTAAAAATTAACAACTTAAATAAAAAAAATCATGGTATCAAAGGCGCCTCCCTTCGATTCTATTGGAGGCTCCCTGAGAAGGGCGGCAAAACTCCCGCCCAATCTAGTGAAGGCTCCTTTAACACGTTTGAAGACGCCCTCTATAGCTCATGGAAGTAGGGATGGCAATGGGGCGGGGCGGGGGCGGGTTTGCCATTCCCATCCCCGCCCCGTTCTCATTTTTTCGGGTTCGGGGATTCCCCGAACCCGAATCCACGGGTTCGGGGATTCCCCATCCCCGCCCCATTTCCAAAAGAAAGCATGATTTCGCATCCCAACTTACTGAACTTTAAACTACCAATATAATTATATACTCATCCTAGCTTACTGAACTTTAAACTACCAATATTCACGTTTATTAGATCTACTTTAGTTTTTAAACTTGAGTACTTGACTCGAGATAAAATTGATAATATGATAATATGATATAATTAAATTATGATTCGATATAAAAATCATTTTTCGGGGCGGGTTCGGGGATGGGGATAGTATTCCCATACCCGCCCCATCCCCGCCCAATCCCCGAAAAATCGGGGATCCCCATCCCCATTTCGGGTTTTCCCCGCGGGGCCCCAAACCCGCGGGGAAAATTGCCATCCCTACATGGAAGGTGTCTTCCATTCGTCTGAAGATGCCTTCAACTCGGATTTTAACAACAAATAGAGATTTTCTCTATTCTTGAAATCTGAGTCGGGAAGGCGCCTTCCAGTAGTTTTTTACACCTCTTTCTCCTCTATTCACCTCCCAAACAATTAACATGCCTCCTAGGTACACTCTAATTCAATCTATCTAGTTATTTCTTTAATTTTGTATGTTTTTCTTGAATATTTGCATGTATATATTACTTTAGGAAGCGACAGAACATTATTCCATCCCAGATCAGTCAAGTAGTGCCCCCTCTGCCGATGTCATATTCTCTACTGAGTGTCTTAGGCTAGATTTCCTAGATCGTACATATGTTGCATGAAAATCTAGATACCTAAATAAGATATTTTTTTCCGTTATTATACCCATATTATAGAAGTTATAGACTATTATAAGTTAGATAAATTAGTTTATTGTAGTCATTCAGTAAACTTAAACTTATGTGCCTAATTTTATAAAAACTTAGTTAAGATAAATTACTTGACATATTCCACCATAGTAGATGGTAAGGACTTTAGGTTCCCACCTACTCTACTGTATGATAGTTTAGGATTTAGACGGTATGCATGTCCATTTTTGTGTTATCATAGTAGGGATTTATCATTTGGTAAATCCTATTTTAATATTACATTGGATACTATCCATATGTATTTTATGGGGAGGAGAGAGTACCCACTGTGACTGACTTCAGGTCTCTCTCTCAGGGTTCAACACTATGTCTTGTATAGAGTTTTACCACCTGCATTTTGTCGATTATATCTCGCGATGTTGCGATGACGCAACCCTCTCATTCTTTCCTCCTTTATACACTATGCCAATGACTAGACATCAACATTAGATTACATATGTTTCAAAATATCATTCATACATCTAGTCTCATCACTAGGAGACAGGTTCATATGCCTTACTATCACATTTTGACTTTTATATTTTCGACCATAGGGAAAGATATGACCCAGAGTACACTTACTTCCCTTAGCGCATATGATGAGATTGGTCAGCGTCAACTTGCATTAGTGCATATAGAGGTTACCACTCTGGGGGAGGGGGTGGGGGGCTAGCTTGGAGAGTGAGTCCTCAACCAGCCTTTCCGAACGAGGCCAATGAGGATATCCCACCAGTCATTTCGGTCGAGGTCAACGAGGTGGCTGTAGCCATGGGGGAGGAGATGCCAGCATTTACAATTGACCAGCTCTTTGCACCTCTTCCGACCCCGACCTCGACCCAGCCCGCAACCTCTCTTTCCGTAGAGGATTGCGTTGCTAGACTTGAGGAGTCTTCTGCATATATTCGACAGTTAGTCTCGAAGGGATTCACCTCTCTCCGGAGGGAGATGACCACTGGAATTAGGCAGCTATACTTACAGATGTAGGCCATTCTTTAGGCTTTACAAGTGACTGACCAGGCCCCACCTCCACCTGACTAGATATGATTTTGTTCAATGCACTTGTATATATTGTTTGTTTGCTTGACTTGATTTATCTATTCAATTACTTATTGACTACTTTGGATAATCTAATAAATTCCTTTTTGAAAATTTAGTTAAAGAGTATGATGTGTTTCTTCTTAAACAACTTCCAAATTTTAGGAAAATTCAATTTTCTCAAACTCCCATTTTTCTAGTGTTTCAAAATATATTTTTACCTTAGTCTAGGATGAACCTCTAGAAAGCATGATCCTATAAATCTAGGCAATGAGCATCTCACAAGCACACTAGATCTACATTAATTGTGTATTCAAAAACTTAGAATAGCATGAGATGCATAGACATCTTGCCTAGACTTTAGATACTTATATCAGTGCATGGACATAAGTCTGAGCGAAAAATATAAAAGTACATTGATCAAGTTAAGTAGTTCTTTTTAGCAAAAACCTAACTAGACAATTCACTTAACTTGACTAACTAATTAAATGTTGTTATCTTCTGGCAGTTAGTTAGTAACTGATGATTAGATATTTAAGGATAATTTTTAGATAAATATTATTTTTTTTAAAAAAATAATATCAGGTTAAGGGAGAGGATATTTGAAAATTTCTTTCCAAATATCTTATTTTGAAATTTTTTTTGATGGTTTAAAATTTTTTTTGAACCTTTATTGAAACTTATTTTACAAACTTACTTGGTTGTAATTTCCTTGAAGATATTTTGAAACATAATTTGAAAATTACTTTATACTTTAAAATAATTGTACAGCTCCTTCCAAAACTTGCTTTAAATTTATATTGAAAAATCCTTGAAAAATATATTTTCACAATGTTTCCTTAGCTAATTTCTTTGAAAATATTTTAGAAAAAGAATTTGAATATTTTTTAAAGTTGGTTTGAAAATTAAACTTTAAAAATTACTTTTAAAAAGTATTTTAAACTTTACTTTGAAAATTAACTTTTAAAAGTTGTTCTGAAAATTAAACTTTAAAAATTACTTTTAAAAGTTGTCTTGAAAAAATGGTTTGCAAAATTCTTATAAAGTTTATCTTTGTAAAATATTTTATTTTTTTTAAAAAAATTAATTTTCAAAATTTTAAAAACCTTTTTACAAATTTTAAAATCTTTCAAAATTTCATTAAATACTTTGAAAATTTTTCTTATTATTAACTCCTTCCTGAAATATACCTGTTAGTTTTTATGAAAAACTTTAACTTTACAAATTTTGTTGCTTGATATGCCTACTTGTTTTAATTTCTCTACATCCTCCATTTTATTTGCTTACACTTATTTATGTGTATAATTTTTTATGAATATCAAAGGAGGAGGGTAAAGGTTAAGTAAGAAAACCTAAAGGTAAAATTGAAAATTTAAAAATCTTAACCTTAAAATTCTCAAGAGAATAAAACAAAATTTGCTTATTTTTTTCTCTTGAATAATTTTTTTATTGCTATTCTTTTTCTATTATTTTTTCTAACTTTAATTTAGGTTATCATTGCATAAAAAAAGGAGAGATTATTGGTGCAGTTGATACATGATCAAACTTGAGTTTTGATGAATGACAAATAGGTTAAGTTAGATGTGTTATGTGATCTAACCTTCCTACTAAGTGTACAAGATTTGACTGGTCTGACACCAGACTAAAATCCAGGTAGGTCTAAAGGACCTGATAGTTGGTGTAAAAGTCCAGATAGGTCAAGGAGTGGCCCAATATCTAGCGGGAAGTCTGGTTAGGTCGCGGGACCTGATAGTTAGCCAAAGTCTAGTTGGGTTTGCAGACCTGACAATTGACAGGAACACCTAGTGGACTATGAGGGAGTCAAGAGATTCTATATGTTAAGTAAGGTAAGTCACTGGAAGAGAGTGTTCTAGTGAGGACGAGTCCTATTTGGGGACTTTAGGTGCAAGTCCAATTTAGGTCCATTTTAGTGACCTAAATTGAGACCCTAATTAGATCCTAGTCTCGGATAGATAGGATCTAAATTAATACTACTTATTTTTATTGTAATAACTTCATCTTGTAGGGTATACTTTATTTTATTGGACTAACACATTTTACAGGGCAATAGGAGCATAAAATGCCTTAGGTGAACAGTACCCGACGTACCTTCCATGCGAAAGAAGGCGCCTTGAGTTGGGTGATAGAAGGTGCCTTGGAGAGGCTTGAAGACACCTTTAGTTAGATAAGGTAGAAGGGTTCATCGATGGTACGAGCTGATTTTTCTGGGATAAAACTTGGTGTTGATAGTTCTAAGCATGAACAATACACAAATACGAAATCTGTAAAAACTCACAGTGATCTCCCGTATATCTTCAATCGGCGCTAGCAAGTCTTGCTGACAGAAAAACGATTACAGAATCAGAAAGTTCTTCATGGTTCACAAACCAAATTCCTCTTGTGAGATTGGACAAACCAATCTTGAATGTTCTTCTTTGGCCATCGTCGCCTCCGCTGTGCACACACTGATCACCTTCTTCCTCTCTTTCGGATTGCTCTTGGACAATTCATTATATAAGAAGAAAGCATCGGTTTGTAACTGATGCTTTGATGACATATAATGGAGGAAGATGAAGGTGAATGGGTACCCCTTCATCTTCCTAACGTTGCAACTAATGCAACGTCCAACATCTTCCACTCATCCAAGTCAATCTATAAAGGTTATCTAGTTACATAGACCATGTCAGCCACATAGACTACATGATGATCATGTCACAAGGCCAAAGCCAAACATTAATTGGTCACAAAGACTAAATAAGTCACATAGACTAAATGACGATCAAGTTACGAAGACCAGAACAAAATACTAATTAGTCACAAAGACTAAATAAGAACTAGTTAGTCACAAAGATCAAATAAGAATATCCAATTCATACCTTAGGAAAAATGGTTCGTGTGACAACAGGCACATTAAGCGATAGATGCTAAGAAGATTGTTACACCTTATATAGCCGCTCTTTAAGTAATGAATTAGAGACATCCTCATAATGACACATAGCCTCTCTGTCCTGATGACACATAGCCTTTATCCAGGAAACATCTAATCTCCCAGTGGCACACAACCATTATCTTGGAGATTTTCATATCTTTCTATTTATCTAAATTAAATAATCTCCATTTACATCAATATGAACATCTCTAATCCCTTATAATGACCATTTGTCAAGAGCATATTCCATATTCCATATTCACATTCATTTCTATACATAACAGAAATGGGTCAACCAGTGAATAATATCAAAAGATATAAATCTATTTAATCTTCCTTTTTAGCTAGAATCTATTCATTCCAATCAGTCGCTTTCCTAGTTATGCTCCATAGACCGAATCATCCATAGCCATAGGATACATGCTAAAGTAGCAGACACTGATTAAAATTTTAATTAAATAGCTAAATAGTCACTAAGGGCAAACACTGAGATTAACTTATAATCTCAAAGGTCTCACATAGTAGAGAAATAGGGATCCATTCTCCTACTACTTTTATTGTCGCATAGCACATGTGGTATGAATCACATGCTACGATGTTATTCTCTTTACCAAAAAGAGTGCATGTTTTTCTTAAATTTTAACACCGTATAGATTTCGATCTAGACATACCTAATGTGTAATCCTAAATCCAACATATGAATTCTAATCAGACTTTCAATAGGTTTAGTAAATGGTGGGTTCATTTACTTCAATCATTATTTAGCATAAATGATCTTATCTTGACACAATTATCAAAGTGATCTTAACTTATAGATATATCCTTGTCACAGCTACATAAACTGTCCCATAAGTCGGTCTTACCTCTATTTATACTTAACAAATAGAGATGATTATCCATATGAGTGAACCAATCTCAACCTGCCAACATGCTCATCGAGACTTTAATCCAAAATGTAACAATTTATACATTGAATAGATCATGACTTTTTACAACGTGTTACATTTTACAAAGTCACAAAGACTTTCCATTCTTTAAAATGGCTCTTTAGTCAATGGCTTAGTAAAAGGATCTGTAAGCATAGTACATGTAGAGATATACTCCAGAATTATCAATTTTTTATCAACAATATCCCTTACAAAATTATATTTAATTCAATATGCTTGCCTTTGTTGTGATATTTGGGATCCTTAGCTTGATTATCACAATACACTGTAACAGGACTCTCACTATCTTCAACAATCTTCAAATGCTTCATGAACCTTTTCAATCAGACATATTATTGCACAACTAATACGCAAGCCATATAGCTTTTATTGTCGACAAGGCTACATAAGCTTGCCTCTTACCATGAGATGACGCCACCATTTAGTAAGAAAGTATATCTAGATGTGGATTTTTTATCATCAAGATCTCCTTCCTAATCTATATCTTTACAGCCCTTCAAGTTCATCATAGATCCTTGGAAACATATACAATAATCTGTTATCCTTTTTGAAGTATTTTAATATTCTCTTCACCGCTTTCCAGTGTCTCGATCCTAGGTTTAACTAGAAATGACTAACTAAGCTAACATCATAACTTATATCAGGATGAATACATAACATAGTGTACATTAAACTACCAATAGCACTGACATATAATTTTTTCTTCATTACGACTATTTTCTTAGGAGTCTTGGGATACATACTTTTGCTTAAGACAGTACCTCTCGCTATAGGCATTTGTTCAATGTTGCAATATGACATATTGAAGTGTTGTAGCATCTTAGTGATATAAGTTTCTTGAGATAAACCCAAAAGCCTTTTTGATCAATCTCTAATGATCTTCACTCCTAAGATGTATTCTGTCTCCCATATCTATTATGTCAAATTGTGATGAAAGCCAAGATTTGATTTCTATCACACACTTTATGTCACTTCCAGCTATTAGCATATCATCAACATATAATGATAAAATGATAAACTTTCCTTTTTTCCTTTCTAAGGTAAATACAATGATCCTTATAATTGATCATTTCAAAATCATAAGACAAAATGACTTCATTAAATTTTATGTTCCATTGTCTTGACGTTTGCTTTAGCCCATATATAGACTTCTTAAGTCTACATACTCTATTCTCTTGGCCTTTAGCAACGTAACCTTCTGGTTGTACCATATAGATTTCTTCGTCAAGATTACCATTAAGGAAAGCCATTTTTATATCCATTTGATGTAATTCCATGTCAAATTGTGCTACTATAGCTAGGATGACACGTATTAACACAAACATCACAACTGGAGAGAATGTCTCTTTAAAATCAATACCCTCTAGTTGAGCATATCCTTTTGCAATTAATCGAGCTTTGTATCGATTAATTGATCCATCTGCTTTCCTTTTTTAAGAATCTACTTATTCCCAATAGCCCTTCAACCCGGAGGAAGATTGACTAAATTCCAAACTTGATTCTTTTTCATTGACTCCATTTCTTCATCCATTGCAACTTTTCATGCTTTTCTAACTGAGCATCTCAAAGCTTCCTCAACCATTTGAGGTTCCTTATGGTCAACTAGGAGAATCATCAATGCCTTATTCTCAATATCAAACTTTCTCTGAGGAATAATCTGACAACTACTTCTCTGTAGGTTAGACTGTTGAGAAACTGACTCATTCAGTGGTAAATTACTCTCACTAGGTTGACTAGATTCAAGCATCTCCTGATTTGTTATTAAAGGAACATTATCCTCCTGCTCTATCTCATATAGAGGAATTGTCTTATCAACTTCACCTCGTGTTGGGAACTCAATTTCAAAAAAAGTAGCATCTCTTGAATATATTTCGGAGATAGTTTCATCTAGTTGCTCACCTATGAAAACATAACCTTTAGAGATCTCATTATATCTAATAAAGATACATTTCTTACCCATAGGTCCCAGTTTTTCATACTTGTGAAAACTATCATGAATATATATAGCTGACCGACAACTCATACTTGTGCTATGACTTTCATTCCTATGCGCTGCTCTGGAAAAGCTCCTACGATGCTGTAATGCACCTCCGACAATCGACGATCAATTTCTCCTTACATTCTTTGTTGTCGGTAACCTTTTTTAGTTCACTTGTACTTCATTTTTGTATCATTCGAACTATTAGTGGATTGCCCAATGAAAGCACTTGACGAGTGCGGGCCTTAGAGTAGGAGTCATCGAAGACTCCGAACCAAGTAAAAAGTTACTTGTGTTAGCACATGCTTGTCTTTTTCTTTCTAATTTCTTTCTCTTTATCTTTTTATCTGCTACATCTTCAGTGATTTTCAAAAAAGTGACAAACGCTATTCACCCATCCCCTCTAGCGTCTTTATGATCCAACAAGAAGTTGGTATAAGTATAGAATGCTTTCAAGTGTGGTAAGGTTAGAGGTAATTTGCTATCCACGGGTGATCAAACTCCTTACGATTGACATCTTGAAGATAGTAAGCACCGAATACGAGTTTCTTGACGACTTTATAAGGTTAATCCCATTGGGGTGCTAGCTTGGTCAGATCTTCGATTGACTTTGTCCTTTTCCAGACTAAATCATCTTCTTGAAAGAAGCTAGGGATTACCCGCCAATCTAGCTCTATCATTTTCATTGTCTGTAAACTATTAGTCGAGCGATAGTTTTCTCCTTGGTATCATTGATAAGGTCCAGCTCGAGGAGGCTCCAATCGACATTATCCTGGTCATACAGTAATCACCGAGTGGATTCTTCGCCAACTTTAATGGGGACAACTACTTCATTGCCATAGATTAGGTGGAAACGAGTCAATCATGTGCTCTCCTAGGGAGTTGTGTGGTACGCCCATAGGATGCTCGGGAGCTCCTTGACCCAATCACCTCCCACATGATCGAGTTTAACTCTGAGCCCCCTAATAATCTCTCTATTTGTGACTTCAGTCTAGCTATTACTATGAAGATATGCTATGGAGGTGAATGCTTGGGTAATACCAAACCCTCGACACCATTCTTGAACTTTTTGCCCCTGAAATTGATGACTATTATCCGAAACTAGCTTGTGAGGGATCCCGAATTGGCATAAGATGTTAGTTCATAAGAATTTGATTATGGTCCACTTAGTGATTCTAGATAGGGCCTCATTTTCCACTCATTTGGAGAAGTAATCTATTGTAACAATTAAGAACCATTTTTGAGCCGAGGTGATGGGGAAAGGATCCATAATGTCCATCCCCCACTGGTTGAAGGGGCATGAAACTATCGATATCTTTAGTGGTTTGGTCGGGCGATGGAGTATATTTTGGTGCTTCTGGCAAGAGACACAAGTAGCTACCAACCGAGCTGCATCTGTCTACAGAGTAGACAAAAAATAATTGGCCAGTAGCACCTTGTGAGCTAACGTCCTTCCACCGATGTAGTTACCATAGCAACCTTGATGAATTTCTTACAGAATGTAATTGACTATGTCCGGTCTAATACATTTGAGTAAAGGCTGGGAGAATCCCATTTGTACAGCTGGTCTCCAATCAAGGTGAAGTGGCTAGATCTCCTTTTGACCTATTAAGACATCTCAGAGCCGACCAAAAAAACTCCTTGTTGTAGGTATAGGACGATTGGATCCCTCCAGTCGATCGACTCCCCCACATTAGCGTGCAAATCAATTTAGATTTCTAATAGACTTTATGCCACCGAGCGGTTTAGGACCCAAGTGGATAGCGAACTAACCATTTTAGACAACTCATCCGCCTTTTGGTTATTAGACCAGGGCATCTTGACCAGCGTGACCTCCACAAAGCTCTCCTTTAGTATTTTGTAGGCCTCTTTGTACATCTGTAACCTTTCATTGTTGATCTCAAAATTATCCGTCAATTATTAAGCCACAAGTTGAGAGTTTGAGTGGATAGTTATTCGAGAGGCTCCTATGTGTTTAACTGCTTGTAATTCGGCTAACAAAGCTTCATACTCGATCTCATTATTAGAGGCCCAAAAGTTTAGCCAGACGGATAATTTTAAGATGTCTTCTTGTGGAGATATGAGAAGAATACCTACACCACTACCTTGGTGTGTGGAAGACCCATTAACATAAATCTTCCATGTTCCTATGAGTTTTGGATAATAAATTTCGGTTAGGAAATCAGCTAGAACCTGAGCCTTAATGATCGTTCGGGGCTGGTACTATATATCATACTTGCTTAGCTCGGTCATCCACTTAATGCGCCAACCAAATGCCTCTGGGTTGATGAGAACCCTTCCTAGGGAGCTGTTAATGAGAATCGTTACCGGGTGTGCAAGGAAGTATGGCCTAAACGACGAGTAGTCAAGACCAATATGCAAACTAACTTCTCGAGCACAATGTATCGGGACTCAGTACCTTTCAATAGATGACTAAAAAAGTACACCGATTGCTATACATTGTTATGTTCTTTAACTAGGATAGTCCCTACACTCCTTGGTGGCCAACAAATAAAATCAGAGTGACAATCCAGATATGGGTTTAAAAAAAGAAGGCATGGCTTCCAAGTATTGCTTCAATTCTTTAAAAGCCTTACTGCACTCCTCGTCCCATTAGAATTTTGCCACTTGACGAAGTACTTTGAAGAATGGGAGGATCCAATCTGTTGACTGAGATATGAATCTAGAAAGTGTCGTGATCCGACCCATCAACTGCTGGGCCTCCTTGACGTTATGAGGGACTTGAATGTCCTTGAGTGCTTGTTCCTTCTCAGGGTTAGCATCAATTCCTTGCTTGGTGATGATATATCCAAGGAATTTTCCCCTTCCAGATCTGAACACACACTTCAGGGGATTCAACTTTAGCCCATATTGTCGCAAGGTGCTGTAAGTTTCCTCGATGTCCACAATGAGATCTTCAGCTCGAGCGGATTTGATGAGAATGTCGTCAACATATACTTCAAGATTTCTCTTGATCTGTTTTCGGAAGATCTTATCCATCTTCCTTTGATATGCTTCTCCTGCATTTTAGTCTGAATGACATAACTGTGTACAGAAAGTACCATTTGAGATGATGAAACTAACCTTATCTTGGTCTTCTCAGATGAGAGGGATTTGGTGATATCCCTGATAAGCATCTAGCATGAAGATCAGCTCACTCCCCAAAGAAGAGTCCACCATCTGGTTGATCCGGGGGAGTTGATAACAGTCTTTGGGATTTACTTTGTTAAGGTCACGAAAATTGATACAAATCGACCACTTGTTATCAGGTTTGAGTACCATGACTACATTGGCAAGCCACGAGGAAAATTGCACCTCCTGGACGCGTCCTACTTCCAGCAACTTGTAGACTTTCAAACAAACAATTTTATTTTAGTCGGCTAAGAAATCTTTTTTCTTCTGCTTGCACTGGCTATGAATCGGGAACAAGGTGGAGCTTATGCTCCATCATAGTCGGGGCCACCCTCGTTAGTTCCCAAGGAGACCAGGTGAAGACGTCTTGGTTCTGAGTTAAACAATCCATCAAACTCTTCTTAGTCTCTGGTGGGAGGTCGGGAGCTATCTTTGTAATGCTTTCTGGTCAGTCGAGATATATCTGTACTTCCTCCTATTGAACTGGCTCATCAACTAGAGGCAACGAGTCTTCCTAGATGGCGTGCACTCCTCCCTCCTGAATTTTCTAGGTCTTGCATGCCTCTATTTTTATTACATTAACATAACATTTCCACGTGGTCATCTGCCCCCACCTTACCAACTTGATCTTCCATTGGAAATTTTACTTTTTGGTGGAAGGTGGAGACAGTAGTGTAAAATTTGTGCAGGGTGGGCCTTCCCGGGATGACATTATAGGTGGACGGAGCATCCACCACTATAAATGTGCCCTTCGGGTTCTCACCAGGGGCTTGGTACCTAAAGAGATGACCAGTTTGATCTGGCCGATTGAATGTACCTCGTTTCCTATGAACCCATATAGGGTCGTGGTCATTGGCTGGAGCTCACTTACATCAAGCTACATCTTGTCGAAGGTTCTCTTGAAAAGTACTTTGACAGAGCTTTCAGTGTCAACAAAGACTCTGATCAATTGGCTTCTAGCGATTACAGCTTTGATGATGAGCGCATCATCATAAGAGAGCTCCACTCCCTCAAGGTCTTGAGGTCCAAAGCTAATTTGGGGTATGGCTGCTTGTTCTTGGCTTCAGCCGACTGCATGAATATCCAATCGGTGGCCATGAGCCTTCTTGGCTCTAGTTGAATCACCGTTAGTGGGGCCTCCAAAGATCATACCGATGTCTCTTACACGACATTTTCCAGATTCTCTTCTTCCTAGGTTTGTCGCGGCTCCTTATCTCGGTCATCCGATCAGTTGCTTTGGTTTTCCATTACTCAAGGTGTGTTAGCCAGGTGACCGGAGGTGCTGGGGTTAGGAGTTAATTGCTCCAGGAACTTAGGTGTGATTTGAGGAGGTGGTAGGCCCTACTTGGCTGTTCAGTGTGTTTCACGAGCGAGTTGCTAACAATCTCTTATGTCGTGGGTCTTAGACTGATGGTAAGTGCAATATCGAGGTACCCACTAGAGGGGTTCGTGAAAAGAGGTTCGAATGGCCTTGACGTGTTGTACCGCTCTCGCTTCCCGGGCCAGTGGAAGATTCAGTTGAGGTCTCTAGGGCGTACTAGAGGAGGTGGTGGTTTCCGATTGGCTTGGCCGGTCAGAGCTGCGACAGTCACCTCCTTCCGGGCAACCTAAACTTCCTTTATGTTAATGTATTTGACCACCTTCTTAGTAGATTGTTGAAATCCTTTCCAAGATTTCTGATGAGGGCTCAGAAGAATTCTCCTTTTAAAAGGCCTTGAGAGAAGATACTTATTAATATTTTAGAAGTGGCGGACAAAACATCTAGCGTCACTTGCTTGATGTATGCTCATAAGGATTCCTTGGTCCCTTGCTTGAGCGTGAATAGACTCAGGTTGATCTTTTGATACCTCCTACTACTAGCAAAGTGGTGCAGAAAGGTTTTTCTGAATTCCTTAAAACAAGTAATAGATTCGATTGGTAGTCGATCAAACAATCTCTGTGTCGAGCCTGATAGAGTCGTTAGAAACACTTACCATTTTATTATGTTGCTATACTGGTGCAGTAGAGTGGCATTTTCGAATCTTCGGAGGTGATCTTCAGGATCAGTGTTACCTCCATACTCCAACCGACAATGGTCGAAAATGCTTAGGTAGCTTTTCATCTAGTACCTCTTGAGAGTAAGGTACACTGGGTTGTTCAGGTGATTCCTAAGCGGTGGGAACCTTACCTTGCCTTGGGTCCCTCTGCGGTGAATTCTCTATCGGGGAGGCTTGTGATAGCTCAATTTTGGCGCAACCCTCAGCGAACGTTCGGAAAAAATGCTTGGGGGAACTCAAACTATCATTTTTTTGCTTGGATCTTTTCTTAGATACAAGAAGCTCTTCTAACGACGTCATGGGTACTCAGTGTGGGTGAGAATCAGCAATTTGTTTAGGTTTATGCCTTGGCATTCACAAATAGCTCGTATTCTTTCAGGGTCATGGCAACGTTGATTTTATCGGCTGTGTCTTTACGTTCTAGAGCAGGTGAATGTGTTTCCCACAAACGACGCCAAATTTGATCCCATTTGGAAGTTGAGTAGATGGACGACCGATGAAGTGATAGGAATGCTGATAGAGAAAAGCTTTGAGTTGGGAGCTGCAACCTAGATTTAGGAGTTGTGGACCTACACACACCATAAGGAGAGCCAACGAGAATATTAGAGTGAAAATCAGGGAGGGGGTCCCTAATGCAAGCACTCCGACGCTCAAGTTAGAACGATAGTCAAGAAAAAATGGAGAAGAAAATGAATAGTAGAATAGTAATGTGTATGCGTTTACATGCGCGTATACCTGACCAACGAATAGAACCCCTTTTTATACTATCTCTCATAATCTCCGTAGTAATGAGACGTCAAAAAATGTCAAATTTTAGAATATATCGGGTAGAGGAGGATGTATGATAGTCTTCTCCTAGGCAAATGAAGGTTCTGTTGTGCGTATATGTCTGAGCAGGGAAATATTCCCTAGTGAGTAGTCGTTTATTCTTTGATAGGTGGTTACGATTCCCTAATAAGAAGACTGTCTCCTAGAGGGAGTCCGACCAACTATAATGTCAGTCGGGTTTATGCTGAGAGCCGCGCCTATGATAAGTGGAGAACTAAGCCCCAGAGATCCGATTGGCACTAGTATCGATCAGGCTTATGTTGAGAGTTATGCCCATGAGAAGTGAGAAACTGAGTCCCGAAAATCCAATCGGCTCTATGGCCGGTCGGACTTATGTTGGGAGTCATGCTCATGAAAAGTGGGGAACAGAGTCCTGGAGGTTCGATCGGGTTGATACTGAGAGTCATGTCCATGAGAGATGGGGAACTGAGCCCCAGAGGTTCGACTAAATCTGGTTCTGGTTGGGTTTATGTTGGGAGCTATGCCCATGAAAAGTAAAAAACTGAGCCTCGGAGATCCGACCGAAGCTAAGGTCGGTCGTGCTTATGTTAGGAGACAAGCCCATGAGAAGTGGGGAATTGAGTCCCAGAGGTCCTACCGATTATATGGTCGGTCAGGTTTGTTGGGAGTTATACCAATGAGAAGTGTGAAACTGAGTCTCGGAGATCCGACCGATTCTAGGATCGATCGGATTTATGTTAAAAGTTATATCCATAAAAAATAGAGAGCTGAGCCTCATTAAAAATGATCTGTCCGAATATATACACCTTAACTTTGATGGTCGTATTATCTTAATTTTAATGATCACATCATCTTCACTATCAATCCTACGTCGCCGTATCAATCAACTTACAACACCATTCTTTATTTTCACATTATTCGCCCCCAGGCTTTGGTGCAACGACATAACATTTAGGTTGTCACTTAGGTATCCGTGGTTCGAGCCCCAGCTATAACAAATTTACAGGAATTTTTTCTATAAATGGGGCACGCAACTAAAGGATGTTGGGCTCCTGAGCTGCCCACTGCGAGCGCTTTCCGATTTACCGATTTACCCTAGTGACCGATGAAAAATTTCCATAGGACCGGACCAATCACTCCATACTCGACGTTACCAACTTAGTTAAACTTTTTTTTTTTTTTTAATTTCCGTACTGTTCATTGTCCCAAATTTATCCATCATAGTCTGCTCTATAAATCTCAAATAATTATTGATAAATGGACAGGTGGGGTGCAGCTTGAAGCAGTAGGGACTTCATCATTTCATATTTATTTTACGGATCTCAATTAATTCTATGCACTTCCCTTCCCCGTACCATTATCCTACTTTTTATAAAAAATTATTTCTAAAATTTAAATCCGTGATCTTTGAATCACGTAACAATAATTTACTGTTATGTCATAGCCCTTCGAATGGGAAGCAAAATTTTCAAAAAGCAAAAGTTCAAAGCGTGGAGAAAATGGATGGATGCGTATTCAGATGGGAAGCAAACTGGAGTCAAACAAGGCATTTGATAGACAGAGCAAAAAAACACAAACAAGGTAGCTAGAACGTATACGCAGACGTAACTAGAATACCGATGATAATTATGACGTGCTTGTTAAAGAAACTGAGAACGGAGATTAATTATTAATGAAGAAAGGGACTGGTATCTAAGAGCATCCGTAATGCTGTTAATGCATCAGCGTGGAGGTACTGTAGAAGCACTGTGAATCTACTGTGGCATTAACGCGTTCAATTCTTTGAACACGTTAATGCTACACATTGCAAAAAGTATATACATATATAATAAAATATTATCATTAATGCGTTAATGACATTGTAGTTGCTCTAATTAGAAGAGTAGTGAAAGACGTCACCTTTTGACATATGTTATCGTTGTGCTGTGAAATCTTATATTATAATCACACGGATGCAACGGATCAAAGAAAGGTAAGAAAATGTTGCAGATAATAATTATAAACGTAAGACGAAATTAAGATGTGGGACGAGGACCATACCCGCTGTGGGTCTCGATCGCTTCGAGCTGGCGGAGGACCATCCAGAGCCAGAAGATGATCGTGTGACAAGGGACGAGAGCGGGCCCTACAAAGGAGGGGATCCCAAGGAGGAGCACCTCAGCCCAATGCGCATAGGGTGCCGCAAAGCCGATCGGAGCTGTGAATTCATGGTGGACGCAGTGGATCTTCTCGTACCCCCATTCACTATGCAGTAGTCGGTGAATCCAGTAGTTGAAGTAGTCCTCCACCAGGAAGTAAACTAAGAGCTGCAAAGCCGCCTCCCAAAATGAGGGAAGGGGCAGTCCCGTCCCTATTCCCACAAACTACAAAATGCAATCGATCGTGAAACAGATCGAATCATGCAAAAAAAATTATATAGAAGAAAAGCGACAAAACTTGTTAAAGAACTGATAAAGAGGTTTTTTTTTTTCCTTTTTTTTTCCTGCGCCACAAAATAGAGCTAATTGATCGAGAAGGGACCTTGATGATGGGGTAGGACGCGAGTTGGAGCGGGCCGATGACGAGGGTGAACACCCGCATGACGCCCTTATAGCACTGGGAGAAGGATGTCGGCGGATGGCGAACCTTGGGCTGGATCTTGAACGCCGAGACGGAGGCGGGGAGGCCGAGCTCGATGAGGGCGAGTGGGAGCGGGGCGAGGGTGAAGATGGCGAAGAGGAAGATAATGTTGTGGCAGTAGAGGAGGTAGTCGGGCATCCGGGCAGAGTAGCGGAACCAGACGGCCTCGGAGAAGCTCAGGCTCCGCCCCAGCGCCGCTTCCGCCTCCACAAGCGTCGCATACGGAAGCATTTCCGGCGCTGCAGGAAGCGTCCGACTGAGAGCGAGGATCCCGATACCTGATGAAGATACTCCTCCGGATCGCCGGAAAAGTTATCGGATTCGGTGATCCGCCTCCGGCTCCGGTGTCACCGAAACGGCGGTCGTGAAACGGCGGTCGTGGGACTGCGGAAGAGAAAGGTGGAGAAGACGGGCGATGAGTTTTCTGCTCTTGAATTTAAAGAAGGCCGCGGGTGCCGTTTAGAAATCAAATAAATTTATGAAAAAAAAAACATATGCATTAATTAGAAATAAAAAAAATTTAAGTTTTTTTATGAAAAGGATTATCCTAAATAGTTCATTCAAGGACAATCTATTAATGCAATTTAAAGTCTTTTTTTTTCCCTTGTAAAAGTGAGGTAGGATGGGGTTTCAATCATTCCAAATTTGGCAATTTAACAAATTATATATATAGATTTTTAAATTGATGAAAAGGTATATACTATTTTGATATTTACCAAAGATGTATATTTTTAATTTTTAAATGTACTCTTTGTTCTACCTCCTTATAAATCTGACTTTTTCTATAATTTTTCTTTCTCTACTATTTTTCTCTCTCTACTATTTCTCTCTCTCTTCTCTTTTTTCTCTTTTACTCTTTTTTTTTTTTGGTATGCATGTATAACGTATGCTTGATATGCAAATCATATCATACCAACAATATTTAAGATTTAGTTAATTTTTTAATAACATTTTAATATATTTGGAGAAGTTAAAATAAACAATGAATAATATATTTAAACTCTTTACAACATCAGAAATTCAAAAGAATTAAAATAAGTGCAATCAGAACTCTCTAGGTCTATTAATGAGTTTCAGTCAAAATCCACTTATGGAGCTAGAGATCTCAGATTGTACTCATTTCAGTTCTTATGAATTTTTAAGGTTGCAAGGAGTTCAAATATGTTCTCTATTATTTATTTTGGCTTCTCAAAAGTGTTAAAATATAATAAGGAAGAATTGATAAAAATCTTCATATTGTGTTTGATATGATTCTTCCTTATTTCATCTTAATACATTCGAAAAACCAAAATTAATAATAGATAGCATATCTGAACTCCAGAAATCCATAAAAATTGAAATGAATGTAATCTGAGAGCTCTAGGTCCATTAGTGGATTTTGACTGAAACTCATTAATGGACCTAGAGAGCTCTGATTGCACAATTTCAGTTCCTGCGAATTTCTGATATTACAAAGAGTTCAAATATATTATCCATTATTTATTTTGACTTCTCAGAGGTATTAAAATATAATAAGGAAGAATAGATAAAAATTTTCATATTGGACTTGATATGATTCCATATCAAGTCTACGTTGGGCCTGATATGATACATATCAGACCCAACAACATAATGAAACATGATATCTTAGCTTACTTATAGTCAGTTATTCTGTGAAAGTATGAACTTTGCAATATCAACTTGAATGAATTCTCTTGTACTCCCATGCATTTACAATTACAGATGAATTGTTGATACTGTCAAAATTAAAGTTTAGTATTCATGACAATGATATGGCACTAGTGGACCATTGGCCACTTGTCTTCTTCTCAATTTGATAGGTCGATTATGAAAAATCGAATTTGAAACTTCTTGGTGCAATTTCCCTAGGTTAATGTTTACCAATTTGACTAAGCTTGAGTTGACTCAAATTTGAGTCTTGATATTAAGTTTTGATGTTTGATAATAAATGGAGATTGTAGGTGCAATTATCTATTTGGGAAGATTGGTCTAGGTTTGACTAGTTTGATGTGAAGAAGAGTCAAGTAGGTTAAGATTGACTGGATACTTGATAGGGAAATCCTAATTGAAAGTTAGGCAAGGACAAGTTCAATGGAACAGTTGGCAGAAGAAGAAAATCCAAGTGGATCAGTGTTGACCGAACACTTGGTGTGGAAAGTCCTGGTGAGTGAAGCCAGGTGAAAGTCCTGGTGAGTGAAGGTAGGCAGATAAGAAATCCTAGTGAGTGAAGCTAGGCAGATGAAAAGTCCTGATGAGTAAAGCCAGACAGTTGGAAAATCATAGTGAGTGAAGCCAGGTGAAAATCCCTAGTGAATGAAGCTAGGCAGAAGGAAAATCCTGGTAAGTGAAGCCAGGTAAAAGTCCTAGTGAGTGAAGCTAGCAGTGAGGAAGTCCTGTGGAGTGAAACTAGGCATGTGAAAATCTAGGTGGATCAAGGTTGATCGGACACTTAGTGATTGAAAGTCCAAATAGGTTAAAGGATTGACCGGATATTTGGTACAAGGAGAAAAGTCCAAGTGGGTCAAAGGATTAACCAGACACTTGGTGAAAAAGTCTCAACAAGTCAAGGTTGACCAGATGTTAGGCAATGAGAAGTCCCAACAGGTCACGATTGACCAGATGTTGGGAAAGTGAACCTTAGTCTTGGATGGAAGAAGTTAGTGTTGGTAATCGATTAGAGTAATCGATTACCAAGATCTTAATTGATTAAGTTGATCGATTAAGAAGTTTGACGCGACGAAACAGAAGCATGCCTAATCGATTTGGTTAGTCGATTAGGCATGCGTAATTGATTAGTGTAATTGATTAAGTCCTGCTTAAGCAATCAGGGTGATCGCTTAAGATGGATTTCACAAGTGCACAGAGAGTTTGGTATATAAGCGATTAAGCAGGGAGGCTTAATTGCTTACGGACTATTCTCGAGCGAACGGAAGGCTCCCTAATTGATTAGGTTAATCGATTACGCTTGAAAAACTAGTCGTTATTAGCCCGATAAAAGACTTTGGCGTACACTATTTTCCTCTAGCGCTTACGTCTCTCCTCTTCCACTCTCTTCACCAATCTCAGATCTATACACCAGTGTTAGAGTGTATACTAAAAGCCTAGCTTTTGTAAATATTTATTTTAAAATAAAGAATCACTTTTGGTTAAAAAATATCTACAAGTGCAGTTGTTCAATTAATTTATATCGTAGATAACATAGTGTGTAGTGTCACACACAGAAGATCATGTTATTAGTTCTTTATAAATTATAAACAGTTGTTCATGACTAAGATGGAAAGGAACAAACCGTTGGAATAGTCATAGTGTAATTAGGTATTAGTTTATCTTGATTAATAAATTATACTAGTACACTCTAAGTGTATTGAGTAGGACCAATTAAGACATGTTCTTTTTATACTGACTTAATAAAAGAACGAGACCTTAGTTATTATGGAAGTGTGTGCTCTTAATCCTAATATAATAACAAGCACATATATTTAGAATTTATTTCTTTGACTTATCAAAGGGTGAGATTTAGCTCGATAAATCAATAGGCCCGATAAGTTGGGAAATGATATTACTTATAGTGTGTGTTGTTGATTATAGAAAGAAACTGTGTCCTAGTTATCTAGGTTGAGAATGCCCCCAAGAGGAGCTCATAAGGATTGTCATGTTAAACCCTGCAGGTGAACTTAGTCCGACATGATGATAAAGTTGAGTGGTACTACTCTCAGATCTAGATGTTAATTAAATGAGTTGTCAGTAACTCATTAAATTAATGGACATTCGATATCTTAAATACAGGGAGACTAAGACTAACACACTCATGATAAGAAGGAGCCCATAATGTAATTTGGGATTATTGCGGTAGTGCAATAATAACTCTCTAGTGGAATGAGTTATTATTGATGAACTTGAGTTGTATGTTCGGGGCGAACACGGGATACTCAAGCTCGCCGGAAGGCCAAAACCAATTTCTCCTCTAGGTCCCTGTCATAGCCTCATTAATGCCTCAAGTCCATCCAAATAAAAGTCCATCTTGGTGTCCAAGAAGAGGGCCGACCCAAGACTTGGTGACCAAGCAAGGGCCAACCACCATCTCCTCAAGAGGGTCGGCCCTATGCTTGGTGCCCAAGTAATGAGGGGCCAACCACTATAATCTAAATAAGGAGGGGTGTTTTGAATTTTTAAAAATCTTCTCTTTGTATAAAACTACAAGTTTTAAAAGAGAGATTTTAAAATTTAAAACTTTCGTTATTTGAATTAGGCCACATGGTTTAAAAGAGAGTTTTAAAAGTTTTTAAAACTTTCCTTATTTAACCATCCTCATGGTTTTTAAAAGAGAGTTTTAAATTTAAAACTTTTTTTTGTAACCATGTTAAAAAAGGAAATTTTAGAAGAGAAGTTTTAAATTTTAAAACTTGGTTTTAAATTTTAAAACTTTCCTTTTTTAACATCCACTTTAGGAAAGAGAGCTTGTAAAATTTTATAAGAGGATTTCTTCTTTTATAAAATTTTATAAAAATTATTTTTTCCCCTTGATGATGTGGCTTACCACCCTTGCTTGGTGCCCAAGCAAGGGGCCAGCCAATCAAACCAATCAATCTATGATTGATGATTGAATCAATCAAGAGGAAAGAAAAGGAAAAATAAAAAGGGAAAAGGAAAAACAAGAGGAAGATTTTAATTTTTGTAAAAGTCTTTCCTTATTTGCATTGGGCAAGTAATATAAAAGAAGGCGAGGAGAGACCTCATGAGACATTAATTCTTATTCTCTTGCTTGTGCTCCCTCTTGTGGCCGACCCTCTCCCCTCTCCCTTTCCCCTTGCTCTCTTGTGCTCCTTGGTGGTGGTGGTGGCCGAATTCTAGAGGAGGAGGAAGAAGGCTTTGGGTGGTGTTCATCTTGGAGGATCATCGCCCACACGACGTCCAAGGCGAGGCGAGGAATACGGCAGAAGATCTCGAGGTTATTAGCTTACAAAGAAAATGTATAACTAGTAATTTTCTTCCGCATCATGCTAGTTATTTTTCTTTGTAAGAATTCCAAACATAAGAGGCAATAGATTCTAGTTTTCGAATTTATTTTTCGAGTTTGTGTTTTTTTTGTTTTTCAAATTTGTGATTCGATTGTTCTTTTTGGTTAAACCTAGAGTTATATAAGGAAATTAAATATTAGTTTTCCTTAAAAGGCTTTGTCTAGGCGGTGGTGGATGCTCCCATACCCAAGAAGGTCATGTGCCTCGTCATGCAGTCCTGGAAGTCAATTTTAGAAATTAATATTTAATTGAATTTATAACATAGGTGGATTTGGATCAATAGTGTTAAGTTTCGCTTGCGATCCAAGTCTAAACCATTAAGAACAGATAAGTTAAATTTGGAATCAATAATATTAAGTTCCATTTGCGATTCCTAATTTAATTTCTAAAGAACATAATAGATTGTTTAGGAAAGGTTCGACGCTTGTACAAAAATTTTTGTACAGTGGAACCGATACGATCTTCCTAGGACCAACCAACAACCAGTTCTTGGAGACTTAGAGAGAAGTGTTGTTGCACTTCCAAATTGTTTAAGAGGTGTCTATAAGCAAGAAGTAAGAAGCTAGGGTTTCATTTGTTGTAAATCTTGTACGATTTCATATTGTATTAGCTTCTTTTTGTTCTTATTCTTGTATTTATATATAGAGAGATTGTACGAGGTTTTTCCACCTCTGGAGTGTTTCTGAGAAAGAGTGTTTTATAATGGATGTGTGAGCAAGAGTCGGATTCTTGGATTAGTCACCTCGTTTGAGGTGGATACCAAGTAAATCCTATTTGTTAGCATTAGAGGAGTGTGTGATCTTCTCCAACTGAAGGGGCACAATCTTATTTAATGGACTAAGTATCAAGTAATGGTGTACACTTAGGCACATTTAATAGTATCCTCCCCATCGGAGTCACTACTATTATTTGTGTAACCGAAGGAAAACCAACTATTAATTTTATTTGTCATAAAGTTAGGTTGACAAGAATAAAATTAATGGGTAAAACCTCCTCTTTCAAATGTCTAATTTTGTATACGTCCACACTATCATGGCATACAAAATTCACGGTGATTTGAGGTATTGGTTAATTTAAATAGTATTATTTGAGGAATCAATATTATTTTAAATTTAGAGTCCTGACCAAAATTACTTTTGTGATTCTTAGGATGACTTTCAACCCACTGGCCATCATACTAAAAGAGAACAAACTTACTGGTCCTAAGTATATAGATTGGAAAAGAAATCTGGACATTGTTTTAACTACTGAGAGCTATAAGTTTGTACTGATTGAGGCTTGCCCTAATGCGCTTAATGGTGAATCTACCCAAGAGGAGATTGAGTATCGTAAGAAATGGGTAAAAGCAGATGAGATGGTGCGATGTTACATTTTGTCTTCAATGTCAAATGTATTGCAACATCAGCATCAAGATTTACCAACAACTTATGATATAATGAACAATCTCAAGGATCTCTTTGGTCACCAGGATCGGGCCTCTAGGCAAGAAGCTATGAGGAAATTAATGACAGCTACTATGACAGAGGGTACTCCCGTGAGGGACCATATCCTAAAGATGATGACTTATCTGAACGAAATACAAATCCTTGGAAGAGAAATTGATGGGGAAACCCAGATCGATATGATTCTCCAAACGCTACCCAGAAGTTTTGAGCAATTCCGCCTGAACTATAATATGAATAAAAGGATGTATTAATTGGCGGAACTACTGATAGCACTTCAGGCAGTAGAAGGGT
The DNA here is from genome assembly GCF_018446385.1 of Zingiber officinale. Taxonomy (NCBI): domain Eukaryota; kingdom Viridiplantae; phylum Streptophyta; class Magnoliopsida; order Zingiberales; family Zingiberaceae; genus Zingiber; species Zingiber officinale. The sequence continues at coordinate 88,632,207 of NC_055994.1, read as the reverse complement.
TATTTCATCATAATTCTCAAATTCACTATGCTAAAAATGATTATACTTCTAAACTGAAAGGAAAGAAGAAGAAGAAATAGATTGCCTCAGCAAAGAAGGTGAATAAACCTCAGAGTATAGGACCAAAAGTTGGAATGAAGAAGCCAAAGGGCAAGTGCTTCATTTGCAAGCAGTCAGGACATTGGAAGGCAGACTGTCCTCGTAGGAAAGAGAACAATAAAGGTATATCTCATGCTCTAGTAGTTGAAACATGTTTAGCGGTGTTATCTACCAGCACCTGGTGTGTAGATACGGGAGCCATTGATCATATCTGCAATTCTTTACAGGGGTTCCAGGAAACCCGACGACTATTTGAAGGAGAGATAACCATCTACATGGGCAATGCTACTAAGGTGACGGCTGTTGCAGTGGGGGACGTCTACTTATCTTTTGATAGGAATAGAAGTTTGGTTTTAAGAAATTATCTTTATGTACCCAATTTTAGAAAGAATTTAATTTCAGTTTCTAAACTGTTTTTGGATGGATATTCTATTTTTTTTCAATAACAATGTGGTTATAAAGAGAAATAGGGTTATTATCTGTTCTGGTGCATTGGTTAGCAATTTATATACTTTAAATCCAATTTCTTCCACAAAGCAACAAATGGAAATTAATAACACATCTTCTAATTCCAATAAGAGAAACGAACCTTCGGAGATGAACCAAACGTATTTTTGGCATCTAAGGCTTAGTCATATTAACTTAAGTAGGATTCAGAGACTCATAGGCGATGGACTCTTGGGTCCATTGGAGTTGAAAAATTTTTCAACCTGTGAATCTTGCTTGGAAGGTAAGATGACCAAGAGACCTTTTAAGGCCAAGGGGTATAGATCCAAAGATGCGTTAGAACTGGTTCATTCTAATTTGTGTGGTCCTATGTATATCCAGGCAAGAGGTGGTTTTGAATATTTTATCTCTTTTATAGATGATTATTCAAGATACGGATACATTTACCTGATGCGCCGCAAGTCTGAGTACTTTGATAAGTTCAAAGAGTTCAAGGCTGATGTGGAGAAATGTCTTGGTAAAAGTATCAAGACACTACGATCTGATCGTGGTGGCGAATACCTCTTAGAAGACTTTAGGAATTACTTATCAGAGGTCGGGATTCAATCCCAATTGTCTGCACTTGGTACACCCCAACAGAATGATGTGGCAGAACGAAGGAATAGGACTCTTATGGAGATGGTTAGATCGATGATGAGTTATTCAGAATTACCAAATTCATTTTCGGGATACGCTTTGTAAACGGCAGCGCACATTCTGAACTTAGTACCTTCTAAATCAGTATCCTCTACTCCCACAGAATTGTAGAATGGGCGAAAGCCCAGTCTAAGACATATTCGGATTTGGGGTAGTCCAGCATATGTGCTGAAACCAGATGCTGATAAGTTAGAATCTCGTATAGAAGTTCGCGTGTTTGTGGGTTATCCTAGAGAAACGAAAGGTGGTTTATTTTATAGTCCTAAAGACCAGAAGGTCATTGTTAGCACCAATGTCCAGTTTTTTGAAGAAGACTATATAATAGATCACAAGCCCAGCAGTAAAATTGTTCGAGAAGAACTTAGAGAGAACACGTCTACTTTAGTACCAACAGTACAAGATGAAGTACCACAAGAAACTGCAACACGTGTCACACATGATAACAACTACTAACAGTGCCTCGTCGTAGTGGGAGGGTTGTGAGGCAACCTGAGAGATTTATGTTTTTGGGAGAGTCTTCGGACTTGATCCCGGGTAAACATGAACTTGATCCCCGGACATATGACGAAGCACTCCAAGATAAAAATATAGTATCTTGGCAAAAGGCGATGAACTCTGAAATAGAATCTATGTATTCTAATAAGGTCTGGAAGTATGTAGAACCACCAGATAGTGTTAAAGCCGTTGAGTGCAAGTGGATCTACAAAAAAAAAAAGAGGGACAGACGGGAAGGTAGAAACCTTCAAAGCAAGGCTTATTGCGAAAGGGTACACTCAGAAAGAGGGAATCGATTATGAGGAGACCTTTTCACCGGTAGCTATGCTTAAGTCTATCCGGATACTCTTATCCATTGCTACTCATATGAATTATGAGATTTGACAAATGGATGTCAAGACAGCTTTCCTTAACGGAAGTCTTGAAGAAAACATCCATATGAAGCAACCAGAAGGGTTCATTGAAAAAGGCAAAGAACATCAAGTGTGTAAGCTCAATCGGTCTATTTATGGACTGAAGCAAGCTTCAAGATCTTAGAACATCCGATTTAATGAAGTAATCCAGTCATATGAATTTATTCAGTGTCCGGATGAGTCTTGTGTATACAAGAAGTGTAACGAAAACGTGGTGGTATTTCTTGTATTATACGTAGATGATATTTTATTAATTGGAAACAATGTCAAAGTGTTATCGGACGTAAGGGTATGGTTGCCCAAACAATTTGATATGAAGGACTTAGGAGAATGTGCACACATTCTTGGGATCAAAGTGATAAGAGATCGCAAGAAAAGTATGTTGTGCCTGTCTCAATCTTCATATATAGATACAATCCTTGCTCGTTTTAGCATGCAGAACTCCAAGAAAGGTTTCTTACCTTTTAGACATGGAGTAGCTTTATTAAAGAGATGTCTCCAAAGACATTAAAGGAGATAGAAGACATGAAGGCAGTTCCTTATGCTTCGGCTGTGGGAAGCTTAATGTATGCAATGCTGTGTACGAGATCTGATATCTATTTTGTCGTGGGCATGGTTAGCAGATATCAGAGTAACCCTGGACAAGGACATTGGACTGCTGTAAAGCATATATTGAAGTACCTGAGAAAGACCAGAGATTATATGCTAGTTTACCAAGCAGACGATATGCTCCCTGTGGGGTTACACGGATTCAGACTTCCAATCATATAGGGACAATAGTAAGCCTATATCAGACTATGTGTTTACTTTAGGAGGTGGAGCCATTGCATGGAGGAGTGTTAAGCAGAAATGTATTTCAGACTTAACCATGGAACTTGAGTATGTGGCAGCCTCTGAGGCAGCCAAAGAAGCTGTATGGCTCAGGAACTTTCTAATGGACTTAGATGTGATTCCTGGTTTACCCAAAATGATCACAATTTATTGTGATAATAACGGTGCAGTTGCAAACTCGAAGGAACCACGAGCCCATAAGGCAAGTAAACATATAGAGCGCAAGTACCACCTGATACGAGACATCGTCAAAAGAGGAGAAATCGTCGTCGCCAAGATTGCATCAACAAATAACCTGACAGATCCTTTCACTAAGGCCTTTTTGGCGAAAGCTTTTGATCGTCATGTGGAGGGGATGAGAATCAGATGTATGGCAACAGATATGACAGCTTAGTCTTTTAGTATAAGTGGGAGATTGTTAGAGTGTATACTAAAAGCCTAGCTTTTGTAAACATTTATTTTGAAATAAAGAATCACTTTTGGTCAAAAATATCTTCATTTGTAGTTCAATTAATTTATATAATAGATAACATGGTGTGTGGTGTCACACACAGAAGATCATGTTATCAATTCTTTATAAATTATAAACAGTTGCTCACGACTAAGATGGAAAGGAACAAACCGTTGGAATAGTCGTAGTGTAATTAGGTATTAGTTTATATTGACTAATAAATTACACTAGTACACTCTAAGTGTATTGAGTAGGACCAATTAAGACATGTTCTTTTTATACTGACTTAATAAAAGAACGAGACCTTAGTTATTATGGAAGTGTGTGCTCTTAATCCTAATATAAAAACAAGCACATATATTTAGTATTTATTTCTTTGACTTATCAAAGGGTGAGATTTAGCTCGATAAATCAATATGCCCAATAAGTTGGGAAATGATATTACGTATAGTGTGTGTTGTTGATTATAGAAGGAAACTGTGTCCTAGTTATCTAGGTTGAGAATGTCCTCAAGAGGAGCTCATAAGGATTGTCATGTTAAACCCTGCAGGTGGACTTAGTCCGACATGATGATAAAGTTGAGTGGTACTATTCTCGGATCTAGATGTTAATTAAACGAGTTGTCAGTAACTCATTAAATTAATGGACATTCAATATCTTAAATACAGGGAGACTAAGACTAACACACTCATGATAAGAAGGAGCCCATAATGTAATTTGGGATTAGTGCGGTAGTGCAATAATAACTCTCTAGTGGAATGAGTTATTATTGATGAACTTGAGTTGTATGTTCGGGGCGAACACGGGATACTCAAGCTCGCCGGAAGGCCAAAACCAATTTCTCCTCTAGGTCCCTGTCATAGCCTCATTAATGTCTCAAGTCCATCTAAATAAAAGTCCATCTTGGTGTCCAAGAAGGGGGCCGACCCAAGGCTTGGTGACCAAGCAAGGGCTGGCCACCATCTCCTCAAAAGGGCCGACCCTATGCTTGGTGCCCAAGCAATGAGGGGCTATCCACTATAATCTAAATAAGGAGGGGTGTTTTGAATTTTTAAAAATCTTCTCTTTGTAGAAAACTACAAGTTTTAAAAGAGAGATTTTAAAATTTAAAACTTTCCTTATTTGAATTAGGCCACATGGTTTAAAAGAGAGTTTTAAAAGTTTTTAAAACTTTCCTTATTTAACCATCCTCATGGTTTTTAAAAGAGAGTTTTAAATTTAAAACTTTCCTTTTTTGTAACCATGTTTAAAAAGGGAATTTTAGAAGAGAAGTTTTAAATTTTAAAACTTGGTTTTAAATTTTAAAACTTTCCTTTTTTTAACATCCACTTTAGGAAAGAGAGCTTGTAAAATTTTATAAGAGAATTTCTTCTTTTATAAAATTTTTAAAAAATTATTTTTTCCCCTTAATAATGTGGTCGGCCACCCTTGCTTGGTGCCCAAGCTAGGGGCCGACCAATCAAACCAATCAATCTATGATTGATGATTGAATCAATCAAGAGAAAAGAAAAGGAAAAATAAAAAGGAAAAAGGAAAAACAAGAGGAAGATTTTAATTTTTGTAAAAGTCTTTTTTTATTTGCCTTGGGCAAGTAATATAAAAGAAGGGGAGGAGAGGCCTCATGAGACATCAATTCTTATTCTCTTGCTTGTGCTCCCTCTTGTGGCCGACCCTCTCCCCTCTCTCTTTCCCCTTGCTCTCTTGTGCTCCTTGGTGGTGGTGGTGGCCGAATTCTAGAGGAGGAGGAAGAAGGCTTTGGGTGATGTTCATCTTGGAGGATCGTCGCCCACATGACGCCCAAGGCGAGGCGAGGAATATGATAGAAGATCTCGAGGTTATTAGCTTACAAAGAAAAGGTATAACTAGTAATTTTCTTCCGCATCATGCTAGTTATTTTTCTTTGTAAGAATTCCAAACACAAGAGGCAATAGATTCTAATTTTCGAATTTATTTTTCGAGTTTGTGTTTTTTTTTATTTTTCGAATTTGTGATTCGATTGTTATTTTTGGTTAAACCTAGAGTTATATAAGGAAATTAAATATTAGTTTTTCTTAAAATGCTTTGTCTAGGCGGTGGTGGATGCTCCCATACCCAAGAAGGTCATGTGCCTCGCCATGCAGTCCTGAAAGGCAATTTTAAAAATTAATATTTAATTAAATTTATAACATAGGTGGATTTGGATCAATAGTGTTAAGTTCCGCTTACGATCCAAGTCTAAACCATTAAGAACAGATAAGTTAAATTTGGAATCAATAATGTTAAGTTCCGTTTGTGATTCCTAATTTAATTTTTAAAGAATACAATAGGTTGTTTAGAAAAGGTTCGACGCTTGTACAAAAATTTTTGTACAGTGGAACCGGTACGATCTTTCTAGGACCAACCAACAACCAATTCTTGGAGACTTAGAGAGAAGTGTTGTTGCACTTCCAAATTGATCAAGAGATGTTACAAGCAAGAAGTAAGAAGCTAGGGTTTCATTTGTTGTAAATCTTGTACGATTTCATATTGTATTAGCTTCTTTTTGTTCTTATTCTTGTATTTCTATATTGAGAGATTGTACGAGGTTTTTCCACCTCTAGAGTGTTTATGAGAAAGAGTGTTTTATAGTGGATGTGTGAGCAAGAGCCGGATCATTGGATTAGTCACCTCGTTTGAGGTGGATACCAAGTAAATCCTATTTGTTAGCATTAGAGGAGCTTGCTTTGAGTATTTTCACTACAAAAGCTTATCAAAGATGAAGCGAGCGAGCTATTGACTCCCTCTCTAGCTCTGAAGTGTCCCAACAAGTGGTATCAGAGTAAGACCGCTCTTCACCGCACTCATCACCGAAAGGGCAACGAGCTAAAGGTTAAAGAAGTTGAAGCACTAAAGTCAACGAGTCAAATATTTCAAAAGCTCAACTTCAAATGGATTTTCAAGATGGACTCGGATACGACACAAGGATGCCTCCACCATTCACCATGAGCTTCGATTCTTGGAAATCAAGAATCAAAAACTTCTTAATGATGGAGATAGAGCAATGGTTTGTTCTAATGGAAGGCTCAAGCTCCAACAAATGATAAAGGCAAGCTTATCAAGAAGAGCAAATGGAGCGAGGAACAAGTCAAGAGAAGTGAGACTTATGACAAAGTGACCAAATTATTGGTCAATTTATTGCCAACCAATATCTTAAGTAAGATAGGAGAATTTGAAGATGCCAAAGAGCTTTAGAGTAAATTAGCAAAGATTCATAAAGATCCCTCCACTGTACCAAATTAAGAAAAATTCAAAGAGAGCAACTCATTAGATCAAGAGGAAGAGGAATTGGAAGTTGAGAGATGCTCAATATCCGAAGAAGAAGAAAGTAAAGAAGGTCCATCCTCTAGAGAGCATGAAGATAAAGGCAAAGAGTGTACTCCTTGTTTCATGTGCAAGAGGATGAAGATAAAGATGCCTCCGCCTCTAGGATTAAGGGGGAGCGTGGATCATCAATGTCGGATCAAGAAGAAGCCTCTTCATCTAGATCAAATGGAGAATCAAGTGTCATCCCTACAAATGAAGGTATAAAAATTTCAATGGTTAAGAATAAAGATAATATCATTTGTTTTGAGTGTAGAAAAAAAGGGCACTACAAGAGTAAGTGTCCCATATTGACCAAGAAGAAAAGTCAAGTGGCACCCAAAGCTAAGGCGAAGCCAAAGGAGGTCGGTCCCAGTGTACGAAAAGGTAAGGAACACATTGTGTGTTTCTTGTGTAAAAAAATGGACATTATCGAAGCCAATGTTCAAAGAGGAAGAAAGTGACCAAGATTAAAGGAGGAAGCACAAGTCAAGGGGAGCTCTCAAGAGCAAACCCAAGGTATCATTTATTGAACCAATTCCTCTAAATCATGATAAAATGCATGCTAATTCTAATTTATACCATTTTAATGCAATTTATCATGAAAATAGAAAATATGATAGAGTTAAAGAAAAATATGTAGCATATCATGCTAAGACTATCACACCTAAGGTTAGGAAGGTAGATAATAATTTGAGCAATAACTCTATGGATTTTAGATACATACCTAAGAAGAAGAAAACTCAAGGATTTAATGAGAAATCAAAATTTGAGGAATTAAGGGAAGAGAATCAAGTCTTGAGGTCAAGACTTGTAAATTGGAGAGGGCCCTAGAAAAATTGACAATTAGGGTCAAAAGGTCAAAGAAGTCAAATCTAGGTCAAAATAGGTAAGAACCATCCAATAGTAGGAGAGGCTTCTGTTACAAACCTAAAGCCAAGAAAAATGTGCCTTATTATCATAGAGTTTCATATAGATATGAGATTAACCCTAGGTCAAGTGGTCAAGTCAAGGACATAAGGGAAGTTGTACTTAGAGTTGACCATGAGTAGTCAAGCATGCCCAAGGTTTCTAAGAAGACTAGAAAGGTCATTAAGAATGTATCAAGAGAAGTCATCCCTAGTGAATACCTAGAACATCCAAAGAGCATAAATCGGTTTTAGGTTCCTAAGAGTGTGCTCTCTACACCCTAAATGGGTCCAGAGAGTGTCAACTTCAATTGAAAGGGTAGTTAACTCAACCTTAAAGAAATTGACACTTGGAGGATATTTTCAAGGTAGTTGTACTCCTTGAAAATGAGAAGATCTATGTGTTTACTCTTTGAAAGAGTAAAATGTGCCAAAATTTGAAGATTTGAGCTTAATTAAAATTGGTACAAATAGGAAGAATCAAAGAAAATGTCAAGTTAGGATTTTTAACATTTTTTTAAGGAGATGAGGGCAATCTAGGATTATTTTTAAAATTTAGCAAATAATTAGGGATATTTAGATAGATAATCTAGGTATATTACTTATGCTAAATTTCTATGATTGTTTACCCATCATATGTCATGACATCATATTTTGTATTCATTTTGTTATGAAAAATATAAAAATACCATATCATGTCATACATGAATCATGTAGCTAAAAGAATTTTTCTTTTGAAAAATATTTATTTTGATGTATGTCATAAATCATCATGCATTATTTTAAATTCCTTGTAATTAAGGATAATGACATTTATCAATAAGTGACATCCTAGGTGGATGATCAAATTCTACAATGCCTAAATAGATATGCATAATTCCTTAAATTAGGATAAAACTAATATCTACATCTCACAAGGACTATAATGTGACTTGTATGTGTTTTAGTACACAATAGATACAAGTGAGGTGTTAGGAGGATGAACAAGACTTAAGATGTTAATTTAGTATATCTTTTTGAGTTTTAATTTTATCAAAACACATGGTTATGTGTTATTCAATCATTGAGAAAGCTAATGTACAAGTTATGTACATTTATCTCAAGGAACATGGTTGGAAATTGGTTTAAAATTCATTTCAAAATGCTTTTAGAAAACCTTGGTTAAGACTATCTTTTGATAGGAATTACCATTGTATAGTTAGACACAAACTTGGAAGAAGCATTGAAGTTTTCAAAGGTTTCTAATCATGATAGTATATGCCTTAAATAATGTCTACATGAATTTTAATATTTTTTTTGAAATTTTATAGAATTATTTATATATTTTTGAAATTTGGTCAGGATCCATTCAAAAATTAGAAATGGTTATCGATTAGGTCAATTGATTACCACACTCAATAGATTAAGATAATTGATTAGGGTGCAATTATGCAACACAAAGGCTGGCGGAATTGATTAGTGCAATTGATTAAATGTCTTAATCTATTGATGTAATCGATTAACATTCGATAATCGATTGAATCCTAACTTCAATCGATTACGGATGGTCTTAAGCAATTAAGAGCTGTGTATAAGCGCTTAAGATCCTGATTTCTACTTAAATAAGTTTATTTAAGTTGATTAAGCTATGTTTAGTCTTGTTAACCATCCTTAATTCTAATAAATTCATTTATGAATATTTAAGGTAGTTTTCATGATGAAAACAATATTAGAATGGTTAAAAAAGACTAAGTTGAAGTTTAGGATGATGTTTACATTTAATTTGATTATTGAAGCTTAAAACTTCAAATTTGGGGTATCCTAAAGGTTTAGGAGCTTCAAGTCATTGTTGGTGCAAATGACAAAAGTATAGAGCATGTTTTGAGGGGGAGCTACTCCTTAAAGACATGATTTTTTTATAACAAAACAATGGAAGGTTTTAAACTTTTATTGTTATGTATGCTCTAGGATGAGCATTTAGGCACAATAAAAGGTATGAGACCTTTATTATGATGTTGCGAACAATATGTAAGAAACTCTTCAGGAGGAGAGTTTTTGATGTGTTCTAAAGGGAGAAAATGTAGGGTTTAAGTTAGGAAACTTTCATTACCCAAAGGGGGAGGTTATCCTCTTAGAAAGGGGGAAAATGAAGGAAGCCCTCATTCATTCTTTGGCATGAATAAGAAGTTGTGGCTATGAGATTAGCTTAACTTGAACGTATTGTCAAACATAAAAGGGGGAGATTGTTGGTGTAATTTCCCTAGGTTAAGGTTGACCAGTTTGACTAAGCTTGAGTTGACTCAAGTTTGAGTCTTGATGTTTGAGTTTCAATGTTTAACAATATATGAAGATTACAGGTGTAATTATCTATGTGAGAAGATTGGTCTAGGTTTGATCAGTTTGATGTGAAGAAGAGTCAAGTAGGTTAAGGTTAATTGGATACTTGATAGAGAAGTCTTAAATGGAAGTTAAGCAAGGGCAAGTCCAATAAGAAGGTTGGTAGAAGAAGAAAATCTAAGTGGGTTAGTGTTGATCGGACACTTGGTGTGGAAAGTCCTAGTGAGTGGAGACAGGTGAAAGTCCTAGTGAGTGAAGCTAGGAAGATGAGAAGTCCTAGTGAGTGAAGCTAGGCAGATGAGAATTTCTGGTGAGTGAAGCCAGGCAGTTGGAAAATCCTAATGAGTGAAGCCAAGTGAAAGCCCTATTGAGGTGAAGTTAGGTAGAAGAAAAATCCTGATGAGTGAAGTCAGGTGAAAGCCCTAGTGAGTGAAGCTGGGCAGTAAGAAAGTCCTCATGATTGAAGCCAGACATGTGGAAATTCAGGTGGATCAAGGTTGATTAGACACCTAGTGATTGGAAGTCCAAGTAGGTTAAAGGATTGATCGAATACTTGGCACAAGGAGAAAAGTCCAAGTGGGTCAAAAGATTGATCGAACACTTAGTGAAGAAGTCCTAGTAGGTCAAGGTTGACCAAATGTTAGGTAATGAAAAGTCTAAATAGGTCACGGTTGACTAGATGTTGGGAAAGTGAATCCTAGACTTGGCTGGAAGAAGTTAAGGTTGGTAATCGATTAGGGTAATCGATTGCCAAGACCTTAATCGATTAGGTTGATCGATTAAGGAGTTTTATACGAGGAAATAGAAGCATGCCTAATTGATTAGGTTAGTCGATTAGGCATGCATAATCGATTAGGTATGCGTAATCGATTAGTGTAATCAATTAAGTCATGCTTAAGCAATCAGGGTGATCGCTTAAGTTGGATTTCGTAAGTGCACAGAGAGTTTGGTAAGCAATTAAGCAGGGAAGCTTAATAGCTTACGGAATGTTCTCGAGCGAACAGAAGGCTCCCTAATCTATTAGGCTAATCGATTATGGAGGCATAATTAATTAGGTTAATTGATTACGCTTAAAAATTTAGCTGTTATAAGCTTGATAAAAGGCTTTGGCGTGCACTATTTTCCTCCAGCTCTTATGATTCTCCTCTTTGACTCTCTTCATCAAACTCAGATCTACACATCAGTTCTTGAAGACTTATAGAGAAGTGTTGTTGCACTTCGAAGTTGATCAAGAGGTGTTTACAAGAAAAAAGTAAGAAGTTAGGGTTTCATTTGTTGCAAATCTTGTATTATTTCATATTGTATTTGCTTCTTTTTATTCTTCTTCTTGTATTTCTGTATTGAGAGCTTATACGAGGTTTCTCCACTTCCGAAGTGTTTCTAAGAAGGAGTGTTTTATAGTGGATGTGTGAGAGAGGGTCGGATACTTAGATTAATCACCTCGTTTGAGGTGGATACCAAGTAAATCCTATTTGTTATCATTGGAGGAGCTTGTTTCGAGTATTTTTGCTGCAAAAGATTATTATCGACTAAGCGAGTGAGCTATTCACTTCCCTCTAGTTCTGAAGTGTCCCAACAAAACTCATCAACACTAAGCTGACCTCGCCAATCGTGAATTTTTTTTTTTCAACGTGTGAATTATTCAGAGGTGGAGGTGAGAAGCCTTGAATAGTTTAAGGGAGTCTAGACCTGATATGAAATCATATCAGGCCTAATATCAAGCCTAACATGGAAGTTTTTGACGATTCTTCTTTATTACATTTTAACACACCCGAGAAGCCGAAATAAGCAATAGATAGTATATTTAAACTATTTGCAATAGCAGAAATTCACAGGAATTGAAATGGATGCAATCGAAATTTTTTAAGTCCATTAGTGTGTTTCAGTCAAAATCCACTAATGGACTTAGAAATCTCAAATTGCACACATTTCAGTTTCTGTGATATGCCATTTAAGATTTAGATATTAGGTTATAATACCAAAAAAATTTTCTTAGGTGTCGAGCAAAGGCAACCCTCTTAGTCAAAACACTCGAGGCGTCCGGAACACTTTCGAGTGCCTCGAGCTGTGAGGGTCGCCTATCCTATATATATATATATATATATATATATATATATATATATATATATATATATATATATATATATATATATATATATACCCTGTGCACACCTAAAATTTGTTTCTTGGTTTGAATTTTTTTATACTTAATTCTATAACTCAATCCCTAAACCCTAAAAGTAAAACCATAAATGATATAACCACAAACTAAAAAAATAAACAAAAAAAAGAAAGAAAAAAAAATCTGCCATTGCAAAGTCACGGACGGTTGTGTAGGGTAAAAATGTCGTCGTCGTTGTGTGTGTGTGTGTGTGTGTGTGTGTGTGTGCGCGCGCGCAGTGATGTGCAGGTGGCCACCTTAGCAGGTGCCCATGGTTGTGCACGGTAAGGTTTGTAGGGTAATTAAGATTGTGTAGGATAATAGAATTATATATACACCTTACCCTGCGCAAGGTTTGCAGGGTAATTAAGGTGTGCAGGATAATAGAATTATATATACACCTTATCCTACGCAACCATAGGCACCTACTGAGGTGGCCAACTGCACATCACTGATTAAAATATATATGATGATGATTAGTGATCAAGATTAATCCACCTCAGCAGGTTTCCATGGTTGTGTGGGATAAGGTGGGTAGACTATTAAATCTGTGCAGATGTCCACCGCAACGTAACTTTTTTCTTTTTTTATTATTTATTTATTTTTTTAAGCTCTTGGTTATATCAATATAATTTTGACTTTATGATTTAGAGGTTGAGTTATAGTATTAAGCACAAAAAAAATTCAAATAAAAAAAATAGGTGTACACGGGGTGTGCAGCGTAAGGTGAGCATCATATCAAAACTCTATATATTCCTTTGAGTGGTCAGTCAGTAGGGTTGTGAGTGTCTTTAGAGTGACCACTCAATTTCAAGCAGATTTAGCTAAGTTTTCAGGACTAATATTCTAGTTCCTAATAGTATATTCCTAGTACTGCCTCATACATGAGGGGTTATAGGTAGGGTAATAACAGAAGTCGATTCTAATCATACGTTGCAGACTTGTCATCTACAAAGTTTGCATGTGCCTCATTTATCTATAGCTAGATAAAATCCACATAGAAAACAATGAACATTATTCGTTCATGTTTTTAAATTCCACTCATGGAGGAACTTAGATTGTTTAGGAGTAGAAGATAGGTTTTGGAACATCATGTCTATATCGGTTGGTGGGAACAAACTGTCTCATTGCTCTTCTAAGTTTTCAAATTCCTGTTTATATTTTCTAGTAGTCTTATTTGGAGTCAAGAAGGAATTTACTAGTCTGTAGTATGAGGGAGATATCTCTTTTAAATCATCTACTGAGACTGTGGAGTAGATAGAGGACGTATCTGATTATATTTCTACCAAGTGTAAGTTTGTATAGGCCAAGTAACTAACTTTGCTTCTCGAGTATAGATATTTTCCTTGGTCAGACATGTAGATGATAGATGTCCTTCATTGCATGCAAAACAAGTTATTTTTTTAGCATATGTTTTCTTTAGTTTGTATCATCTAACATGTTTTTCCTTGTTTAAATAAGGGGTTTTTGTTCTTTACTTATTCTTATCTAATAGGTTTTTTTTGGTCTTACCTTAGGTTTTTCTTGTATGACAAGTCTGGTGGATCGTCTTTTTACCTAAATTATTTTTGTTAGTTTACCCCATATTGTCAGGGAGTGTATATTTGACTACATAAATCATATTGTCAGTTTTTTAGTTGTTTCTATATATAAATATAAGTACATTTTTCTTTAAGTATCGAGATATATTGTATTCGTACCTATATGTGTTGGTGTAGTGGAGCCGACAAGAGGGGGAGGGTTGAATTGCCTAAAAAAAAAAAAATAAACTCTTTCTCGATCCTTTGATTAGTATCATAATTACAATAATAGTAATAAAACAGAACTAAACAACTTCAAAGAAAGACATAAGAAGGTCAAAAATTAACTTGGTTACAACCTACATGGTTATTAATCCAAGACAATGAAAGACACTAGAAGATCTCCTTCGTTGCAGGCGGAGAAATCTCTTACAGATATTAATAACTCAAGAAATAGACTAGAAAAGGGTACAAAAGTTGTTATTAAGTTGTTGAATATTTCCTACCTCCAGAAGCCTTTTTATAGCTCCTGGAAAATCCTATCTATTTGTGGAAGGCGCCTTCAAAATGGTTCAAGGCGTCTTCAAGTGGATAAAGTTTTATCCACAACTCAACGAAAACAAACGATTACTTGAGGCTGGTACTATTAACTGAAGGTGCCTTCAAAGACTTGAAAGTGCTTTCGTACTGTTCATGGAAGGCGCCTTCCAAGTCTTTGAATGCGCCTTCGTACTATTCATGCGAAAATGGTTAACTTCCCTTATTAACCATTTTTTGTTTGCTCGCTTGGGTGATACTCCAGCCGTCAGGAATTGAGTTCACCCGAACCCAACTTCAGCCTCCTCCTCAACAGCCTTCATCCTTGGCTTCTCGTCCCTCGGACCACCGTGCACGTCCTCGTCCGCCAGTGTACTCTTCTGCAGCATCTCGTTCTTCAGATGCACCGAGCCCGTCGACTCTCTTCTTGTTCCATCTTCCGCTAGTTGCATCTTTTGTTCGACTTCTTGTGTTCCTAAACTTCTGCACACTTAGACACAAGGATCAAACACACACAGGACCTAAATTAACTTGGTCGACCACATCAAAACTACTACGGGGTACTTACAATATGTTCTCATATACTACTTTCATGTCCGCCCATGCTTTATGTATTATTTTCTCCTTAGTCTCCTGGTAATTTACTAAATGGTCATTTTCCAACTTCAGGATTACAGTAATTTTCATAAATTGTTGTAAGGGCTAAGAAATCATTACAAAAAGGTTTGATCTAATTCTAACTAAAAAGTTAGAGTTATTCTAGATCTCTCATGGCTTCTTGCTGCCTGAGTTCTAGTCCTATATTAGCATCTCATGCTATTAAAAGTTAGTGGGCAGTATAACAGAAGTTTAAAAATATCATTTCCTTAGAATGCTATATGAGCTATTTCTTCTGGGAATTTTATTTTATAAGCTTTCAATGCAACTCTTGCTACATCACTTAAGTAATTTTCTTCGACTCACATCATGGCTTTGTCGATTTCTATGTCAAGTTCATATCTAGCTTAGTAGTCTCTCTGGACTGACACAATCCATTGTTCTAAGTGTTATACATTTGTGAGTCATCACATTCTGCTATATCGAGGAGTACAGATTATTTTTTCCAAAATATGTTATTTCAGGTGGTCGCCTTCTTCCGATGATCCTAAGTAATGATTATTATTTGTGTAGGGAGTTATTTTTATTCTAGGAGGATGGCCTTATCCATAATCCCTTATTCCCATTGAACTCTCAAGATATCTGACTGCTAATGGTGGAACTAGTGGTCTTGATGTGATTGAGGATTCACCCATATTCATGAGATTTACCTCATGAGGTTGTTTTGTAGCAATTATATTCTTTTGGTCATCAAAATATAATTCTCAATCATGTTCAAGTTTTTGTTGTTCTTTATCAAAATTTTCAAGTTTATCACTTCTTCTGGTGTGATATGAGTTGTCATTTCTACCGGAAGATATACATACTCATCTAAGTCATAAAAAAAACCTTATTGATAATCCTGTACTATATTAGGTGAATTGTTCTTTGATTTCTTCGATAGTCATTGAATTGAAATTTTCTTCTTCTTTTTCCTCGTTTTGTGATGTAGAAGGTTTATAGTTATTAAACCTAACAATCAGGCAGTCATTCCTATCTTTGTAGATTATTGAATCTGTTGACTGAAAAGTTTATGGTTGAGTATTTAGGTCTAGATTTCCAGTCTAGTCCTACTAAATTTTCTGACGAGAAGTTCTTTGGTTTTAGGAAATAAATTCCTCTGGTTGATAGAGCTTCAATAATATTATCTATTTATACCTTGAAACTATTATTTATTTGGGTCATTGTCTTTCTTAAAAAGATAATATCAATTTGGATGTTATGTTTTTGGAAATTGTTATGCATTTAGCTTGGACTATAATTTTAATATGTTTGATGAAATCTCAAATAGGTATATTAAAATTTGGGCTAAAATAAGTGATGCCCAGATTTCTATTCATGACTAATAATCCTTATGATTGTATTTTCATTGTTAGAGAATCGAGAATCAGAGAACTAAAAATACTTTCACTCCTATTCATTTTCTTGTTAGTCCTCTAAGTCCGAACACAATTAGTCCAATGTGGATATAATTGTATCTTCTTTGTGAGAGTGCTCTAAATCTTTAGTCATAAAGTTTAATCTTTCTTCTCCTTAGTCAAGAATTTGAAGAGATTCTGTCATATGATGTCTATAAAGTATCGTTGAGAAGGATAGGATCCCTTGATTATATAATCTTCTCAGATTAAGTGAATTTAATTGTTCATTTGAAAATGTTACTAGGTTTCTTTTTACATCAATTAGTTCTTTTAATTGATAAGTAGATGTACTATTTCATCGTCTAGTTATAATGTTATCTATCCATGAAGTCATATTTATTTTTTGTTTGTCCTCTCACTCTTCGTGAGGGGCCTGTAAAAAATTCAATTTGAGGGGGCGTTTGGTTCATTCCTAGGAATAGGAATCGGAATGGGAATCATTGTATTGTGGAATGGGAATGGGTATGAGTATGGATATCATTCTTAAAAGTAATGTTTGGTTAGTTGCATATTTTCTATCGGAATAAATCAAAATTTCCTTTTTTACCCTTAAAGGAAAATAAGAGAAAAAATTATATGTGAGAGAAAGATGAATGTGAGAGAAAAATATGATGAAAAAGAATGATATGAGAGAAAGTATGAAGAGAGAGAAAGTGTGATGACAATGAATGAAGAGAGAGAAAGTGTGATGAAAAAAATGAGAAAAGAGATTGTGATAGGAGAGAGCATGATGAGAGAAGATGAGAGAGAAAATATGATGTGAGAGAAAATATAATGGGTGAGGATGAAGAGAGAGAAAATGTAATGAGAAAAATGAGGAGAGAGAGTGTGATGAGAGAGATTAAGGAGAGAGAAAGTACAGTGAGAGAGAAAGTAAGATGAGAGAGAAAGTATGATGAGAAAAAAAAGAATAGTTAGTGTGATAGGAGAGATTGAGGAGAGAGAAATTATGATGAGAGAGAGTGTGTTGAGGAAAAAAAGGAGAGAGTGTGACAAGAGAGATTGAGGAGAGAGAAAATGTGATGAGAGTGAAAGTGTGATAAGAAAAAAAAAGAAAAGAGAGTGTGATGGGAGAGATTGAGGAGTGAGAAAGTATGATGAGAAAAAAAGAAGGAAGAGAGTGTGATGGAAGAGATTGAGGAGAAAGAAAGTGTAATGAAAAAAAAAGAGTGTGATAGGAGAGATTAAGGAGAGAGAAAGTGTGTGATAAAATGACGAGAGAGAAAATATGATGAGAGAGAACAAGGAAAGAGAAGTGATACGAAAGAATAAATAAATAAATATATTTTGATATTTGATATTAAGGGAGAAAATTTTAATTTTAGATCAAGGGTATTTTTGGAATAAGGGAATATTTTGATTGATGAGAATGGGGTAATGACTCATTGAAGGGGAGGTACATGGGAATGAGCTATTACCCAATTTCAAGGATTCATTCCCTTATTTGTATTCCTATTCCCATAATCCAAACATTAACAATGACAATCAATGATTCTCATTCTCATTCCCCACTCCTATTCCCTTAAACCAAACGCTCCCTGAGTTCTGGTGAGGCTCATTATGATTAATAGGTTAAGAAAGAATAAGTTTTGGATTACCGTACTTGTGGGGGATATGTTTCCTATGGATAACTTAGATCTTTTGTTAAGTTCTTTATGTTTTCTCTCCATAGCTTTGGTTGTCTTTTGTATTTGTGTTTCTACTTGGAGGAATTTGTTCTCTAGTAGCCTAAGTCAATGGTGTAATGATGCTAAGAGTGCTAGTATGGTATTATTTTGTTGAATTAAAACTTGATCTCCTTGTCTAGTAACTTCAAGTTTACTATAATTATTATTTTCTTGATTTTTTGAATATTGTTTAGAAAAACTTAAGGTTTTTTCGTAATATGTATTTTCAAAGTTTAATTTGTTCATTTATATTTAATGTCTTCAAGTATAGTATGTATATTTTTAAGGTCATCATCTATCTATGTTGTAATTAAGTCTTTTATTTGTAATAAAACCATTTTAGCCTAAAGTTTAAATTGTTTAGATGGTAGTTCAAAGTCTTTAGGCTCTGATCCTTCTATCATCTTGAAAGACTTAGGTTTTCTTTCTTGGTAGGAATACTAAGTACATTGAAATACTAAATCTTCTGTTTAAAGAGTCTTATGCGTCCTTTAAGAAATCCATGTTTCTTTTTAAAACCTTTAGTATTTGTGCTTGTTGGGTTAAAGTAGTTGATATTTGTTCTAATATGCATGTAGTTTGTTCTTGTTGAGATTCTAGGATAGTTCCTATATTGAGGAGTAGATCTTTGAGGGTATTTAAGTGTTAATCTTGTCTGAAAGCGAGGAAAATGACAAGTTAGGAATGTGGCTAGAAGGTTGACGGGGTGATGACTCCACTTGATCATGTAGTGCAAAGAACGTTAGTGTCAAGCCGGAAACAGATTCTTAGCGTTAGCCCTTCGATGTTCAAGTTAGTGATCCACACAAATGAAGAGTAGTAGACTGTAGCTGGAGTGTGTGAAATATAACAAAGTTGTGCATACGTCCGTCTGTAGATAGGAACCCCCGTTTATAGTGTTACTGTAGTGTTTGTGCACATATCTCAAGGTGTATGCACATTTTTTAAAGTGTCTTAGGAAAGAGAAGTCAAAAAGTGACGTTGACACCCTTTCTTAATTGGACATGCAAATCCCTGATGTGATAGGCTAGAAGCTTCTAAAGTACGATTTGCATACTGGACATGCTCTGTTGCCGGTGGTGCAAACTTGGAAAAGAATACGAGAAGATATGTAGGTGGGCTCCACTATTGGCCAACCAGATCTCGCTCAGACGGGATGTCCCGTTCGATCATGTCGTTTGGAACTGCCGGCTTGTCTCCTTCCTTGCTTCCCGACTGTCAGTGGTTACCTTTATTCGACCGGCCGTACCGCTCGATCGGCAAGGACTGGAAGCTCGTTGCTTGCCACTTACCTCTTAACTCTAGTTGTCCGCTACTGGAGGATGGTCGTTCGACCTCCTCGCCAGGCCAACCGAGGGCTCTCGACCATCACACCCAATCGATCGATCAGAACCTTTGACTATATTTGACTTTTCCTCTTTTGACCCTTCTT
The DNA here is from genome assembly GCF_018446385.1 of Zingiber officinale. Classification (NCBI taxonomy): domain Eukaryota; kingdom Viridiplantae; phylum Streptophyta; class Magnoliopsida; order Zingiberales; family Zingiberaceae; genus Zingiber; species Zingiber officinale. The sequence goes on along the minus strand of NC_055994.1, from coordinate 88,612,862 downwards.
TATTGAGCCCTTCTTTATCATCACATCAAGTGTGAATTATCACTATGTAGACATTGATTATATGTCTTAGATTGAAAGTAACAACTATGTTTATGATTATTTGAAGTAATACTTCTTCTGATTAGTGATTCGAAGGCTAGGTTAAAAGTCTAATTTTTGAAGTTTTGAGGTTCTAACCCAGTTGACCTAGATGAACTAGTAGTCATTCATAGGTCACAAGATCTTGAGACTATGATACCAATTTTTTAATGTGCATGTAAATGTGTGGTGCCTTTGGTGAATGCGTGGTGTTTATAAAAATCAATCCTTGTTTTTTTTTTTTGTTTTTAGGTATGTGAATCAGTCTGGGTTCTGAAGGAGTTAATTTGGGTCAATTTAGAATTGATTTGGATTGGTTTCAAAGTATTTCGATATATGTCTATTGGACAACTAGGTTGGTAGAAGGGATATCTTGTGGTAAGCAAAAGCCAGAATGTTAACTTAGTAGCGCATATATTGGTGAGAATCTATTGCCTGAAAAATTTAAGGGTTCCTCTGTAAAGCTTGTGTGTGTGTATATATATATATATACCATGCCACGGATGCATGCTATTCCGTCAATTGTGATCATAAATAATTTAAAATATTTTGAGAACAATTTAATGAGATTTTCATTGCTTTAAATTATTTAAGGAGTAAAAAACACAAGAATTTGTACATGACAATATACTATTTTTTTTATTAAAAAAAGTGAATCCATCGTGAATTCGTGATGCTCACTATCTTTTTAACGGTTGAAAAAAAAACAATGAATCTTCATGTACAATTAATTTTGTGCAATAGAGGTGTGCATGATGTATAATCACTAAAAAAATCATTTTATAATGGATTATTTAGCGATATAAATCATCGATCATTAACTTCTTTTTTGTTGTCGTTAATTTTAAAGATTAATTGTGTTTCAGTCCCTAAAATTAGCGATCAAATATAAATATCATTAATTAATTTTAATAATTGAATATAATTTATCAATTACTAATTTAGCGATAGAAGTTAATTGGTCTCTAAAATTAGTAACTAATATCATATTCGGTCGTTAAAATTAACAACCAAATTTATATTTGGCATCACAATTTTATCTACTACATTATCTACTACAGTATAAAATTTAACAACCCAATAAGACTAATCTTCAACGAGAGTTTTTTTCTGTCTCAACTTGTATACATCTTGGAAGAAAATGAAGAATTTGAATCCAATGTTTTCTTCCCAAGGTTGCACGTCTTTCTTTTGAAGATCCTAGCCATATCCTAATAAGTTCCTTGATTCCTCTCTACCTCGGATGCGATCAAGTGCATTGGCCTCTACAAAGAATTCATTCTCTTTAGAAAAATAAATTGGTTAAGCTTCAAAAAAAAAAACAACAAATTGAAAAGTTGAATAAAATGTCTATGAAATGTAGGAGAAAGCATTGACATTTGTGTTCTACAAAAATTCAAGAAGGATTAAAAAATAACTAACAAGTTCAATAAATATAGAGACTCAATATTTCACTAATTTTATTTCAATAACAATGAGATTGTCGTTAGGATCTTATTATTGTTAGGATTAAAAAAATTTATATATTTTCATAATTATATGATATTATTTATTTTAATTTAAGTTCTTATGAATTTATTTTTAAATTTCCGGGACCATGGTACCGTGATAGGATATCCAGGTTGTCTTCCAGGTACCCACGATTCGAACCCCAGCTACCACGTATTTACATGAATTTTTCCTCCAAATGGGGGGCGTAATCAAAGGATGCTGGACTTCTGGGCTGGTCACCACGTGCGCTTCCCGATTTACCCTGGTGGCTAGTGGGAAACTTCCGTGGGACCGGGCCGGTCACCCTAGGCTCGACGTTACCCAGCCTGGTTAATCTTTATTTTTATGAATTTATTTTTAAACTCTAAAAAAAACCTCATACAAATATAGATACCTTTCCTCTTTTAAATACATGATCTTTTTCATATACTTCTAATATGAGACTTTGATTATATTTTTAATAATCTTCTCTCAAACGAAGGACTGCTATTACTCTCACAGTTCAGACCTCCTCTCAAGTATCTGGTTATTTTTGACCTGCTCCGAATTTCCCCTCAATAATTCAGTCACTCTTTACTTACTTCAGACTTACCCATAAACATCAGTCACTCTTGATCTATTTTAGATCTTCTTACAAATATCTAATCACTCTTGACTTACCATAGACCTTCCCTCAAACTTCTAGTCACTTTTGACCAACTATAAATCTCTTCTCAAATATTCGGTCACTCTTAGTCTGCTCCAAGTCTTTCCTCAAGCATTCAGTTACTCTTGACTTGTTTAGGTCTCCCCTCAATTTTATTCAAGATGACTCCACATGGCGCCTCTTAAGCAATTACAGAATTCTAAAATTAAGTTACATCAAAAACAGAACAGAGGGATTATTGTTCTAGCAAGCAGATAATGCACCAAACAAATGATATCTAAACGTAGAATATAGGATGACAAAAAACCAAACACCTAGTTTGTAGGAATTTTTTTTCAAAAAAAAAATAATTCGTGTACCATTTTGTGCTAAACACCTAGTTTACATCTGAGCTGCTTTATCTTATGCTTTTGTTGATAGTTATAGTCCCAAAGTGATAGTCAAGTTGATTATTATTATACTTAATACGTGCCTGCATTGGAGATGTACAATACTCATACCTGTATCCAAGTAACATCGGTGTGTAAAATGGGAAGGAAAAGGGGCAGAAGTTCACGAGTGTCTCACTATAAAAACCATTAAAACAATTCATTCATTATTAGAGATGAATTTACAGTTATGACTATTTTCATTTGTGATCATTTTGGGATTGGCGCTGGTTTTTGTGCGAGTGAATTAATGCACCCATTGGAGCAATCTTAGTGGCCTCTATAAAGTATCCTATACCTTTAGAAGGAAGTAAATCATATAGACATTTACCCTATTAGAATGGATCTTTGTACGAGAGATTAAATATCTAACAAAATATTTTATACTTATCAGAAATTATCTAAAATTTATTAGAGCAATAATCCATACAAATATCAACTGCACCCATATAGGATTTCTTAATAATAATAATAATAAAAACTTTCAGTTACATTTATGTAAAATTTTGAATCTCACAATACCATATTTGTAAAATTAAAATTTGAAAATGAGAAAATTCTAAAATTAGTAAAGACATGCAATTTAGCCTTAGCAATGTGTATTTCTTAAGTGAGAAAATTAATTTCCCCATACTTCTTAAGTTTCCATTTTATTCCCTGGAGTATAAAACCCTAGTTGAAATACCCTCCTTAATGTGCATATATACTATCAGCATTTTGAAAATTTTAATTTGCAAAGACCAGGCCACCAAAGAGAACAGGCGAACTGATGACCTTTATTGGAAATATCCTGATGATATAGACATAATCAACCCAAGTCTGCAAAGATCACACACACAGAGGACACAAATTAATCCCACTTCTATTATCTATTGCAATATGAAGTGAGAGATCTGCTAGGTAGAAGTTTGCAACTAACAACCCAGTACAGCTCATGCAAGAGAACCATAAGCCTAATCGAACTTCCGGTCGTTCTTAAAACCATGGGTTTGTCCTTCTTCATTGTAGTCTGACGACGGCGCCTTTAACTGTTGTCACAAACAATCAGGAACATCTAAGCAGTGCAAATGCAAAGTCTGATAATGATTAACAGAAAATTTTAAAGTTTGGGAAGTACCTTTGCTAGGAGTGCCTTGCGGTATCTGTATCCCTGTGATCATAGAAAGAAAGAAGTTAGTTAAGTGGCATCAACTTTCTCATTTGAACTGAAACCGGCAAGATTCACTGACTTTGTCTGTGCCGTAAACATAGTCACAGTAGGTAAAAAATGCACCAAAATTGCTTTGGCTATGATATCCTACAGAGTGATGATAATCATGATATATGGCTCCTCCATAGAAGGGAACAAATTTGGTTGGAGACCAAGGGAAGTCATATCTGTTCATAGAGCCATTCAGCAAAAATAAAATGTCAGTATCTGCCTACAATATGCTAGCTAGGGTATATATATGATGTTTCATGAAAAACAAATGTTCTGTAAAGGATGAACTCAAGATCTGAAACATGCATAATAGCTTGATCAAAGTGAAAAACGAATGGAATCAATTGAGAAGATCAAATATTACTAATCAGTGGCTTCATATGATTGATCAATTTTAAGCGGCACAAAGTTTAAAAAAAAAAAACACTGTTCTGTGATATGACCGAAATAATAATATGCAAAGCACATCAAAATTCCAGTAATGGATATGTTGAAGTTGGAAGGTTTTTAATCATCCTAATCACAATTCCATTCCTAGCTAGTGTCCTTTTCTTCAGCTTATTTGAATTTCTAATTAGCATATAACATCATAGATTTCATGTTCAACCCCATGTATGCATAATGCTAACATTTCCTTCCATCTTCCAGAAAGATAGTTATTTTGCTTGACTTTCACAACTGCAGTTGCTCAAGTACTACAATAATACGCCAGAAGAGTAGTCAAAGTAGTCACCTTTTCACATATGTCGTTCATTATGCTAGCTGTGTAATCTTATAGTATAATCACACTGATGTAATTAATGGATCAAAGAAAAGGTAAGAAAATGTTGCAGATAATTATAATCTTAAACGTACGTAAGAGGAAATTAATTAAGATGTGGGATGAGGACTATACCCGGTGTGGCACTCAATCGATGCAAGCTCGCGGAGGGACCCGAAGAGCCAGAGGATGACAACGTGGCAAGGGGCCAAAACGGGCCCTGCAAAGGCGGCAATCCCAGGGAACAGCAAGTCACCCCAATGAGCATAGAGTGCTTGAAAGCCGATCGGAGCTGCGTATTCATGGTGGATGTAGTGGATCTTCTCGTACCCCCATTTAGTATGCAGAAGTCGGTGCAGCCAGTAGTTGAGATAGTCTTCCACCAAGAAGTAGACTAAGAGCTGCAAAGCCGCCTCCCAAAATGAGGGAAGGGGCAGCCCCGTCCTTATTCCCACAAACTACAAAATGCTCTTCAGTAAAAGATAGAACTAAGGAATGCAAACGAAAGAGAAAGACAGTTTCTATGAAGCAATCAGCAATGTAATCCAAATTAAGCAGATCATGGTCTAACTATATATTACTGCAAAAACATATTGAAACCAGGGAACTCGGTTCCCCTTCTAGCCCAACAGATCCGGAGACTCAAGATCCAATAATCCATTAGGGCGCGGGAGCATGCCTCAATAAATATGACAGTGAGAATGGTAAAACTCGAATTAAAGAAGAAGTTCACTATCCTTAGATCATCTTCTCCGGATTTACCATAGAACAACAACTTCAAGTCCTTTAAATAATAGATAGCTAATAATACACTTTAAATAGATAACTAATAGTACATTAAGAGTGTTGCTCTCCTGTTTGGTTGCACCAGCACAACACTCAAGGCTATATTAGATGTAGTCAAATGTACGCGTATATTTTTTCATCCGGAGGGAGTATGGTCAAAATCGACATCTTTGTCAACTAGTCCATCATTCGGAGGATCTTGAAAAACAAGAGTCTCTGATCTCATGTACGCATAAAGTTATTAAGTTTTCATGTTAATGGATGTGAATTTTATGTGTAAAATTTATTATTGATATTTATTATTATTTATGGGTTGATAATATATGTGTATTAAATAATGAGTTGGTGCTTAAAGAATTAGAGTATTTTTTGAAACGTCCATCGACGAAGAGGATTCGGCGTCATCAACCCTAATTCTTCTGGAAGACCAACCTTCTTCTCCTTTTTCTTTCACAGGATTATTAGATTGATGAGCTCTACATGAAAAATAATGATAATTTCTCTATATTCAGGTTCTTTGTAATTACAGTATTTCGTATTTAATCATTATGCCAAGTTTACGAATCAAATTAGATTCTTGTTCTTATTTTTTCTATTCGAATTCTTATTTCAATTGTCTAGAATTTATGCGATCTAAGTTTTATAAGAACTATCAATTAGTATCAGAGTACAAGTTCTGTTCCATTATTTCTATTGATAATAAAGTTTAAATTTTTAATCGATTTATTATTTATATAATAGATCAAATTTTTTTTTTTTTAGTATATTATAATTTTTTTGAAAAAACAAAAAACGCGGAAAACTGTTTCATCGAAACAATTCATTAATAAAAAAATAACTGTTTCAGTGAAACGACTGTTTTTTCCGCATTGGAAAAAAAACTTGGCACTGTTACAGTTGATCAGTATTAAACATTGTTTTTTTTAAAACCGTATTAAACTTTTTTTTAATAGTGCTTACTATTAAAAAAATTACATTAAATAAATTTTAATGGAAAGAAGGAAAAATAAAATGCATTAAATATTTATTTATTATTAATTTTTAATATATGAATAATTAAAGGATTAAATAGCATTAAATAATATTATTTAATTATAGAACTTAAAGGAAGTTTAATTTTTTTAAAGAGTGTTTTATATATGGTCATGTAGTCACATGTAATAGATTTTCAAATCAATTATGATAATTGATTGAATAAAATCAATCGATTGTCATATAGTATCAATCGATTGATAAGTCTAATTTAGACTTATCAAAACTGATTAAGTAATCTGATCGGTTAAAGTTCCTAGTGTTTTCTTGAGTCTATCTACACAACATACTATTAAGTTGAACTATTATGTCAGCCCAAAAGAAGACACTTTAGATAGATTTAGTATATTTTGTGTTGGTAAATATATATCTATACTAAGAGTAATCAGTCTAATGGAAGATTAATTACTTTTATGCCAAATATATGCTCAGGGTAACCTACAACTATGGAACAAAGTTTTATTTTGTTTAGATCATGCACAAAATATATTGGCCCAAAGAAAGACATATTGCGTGGCAGATTAAAGTTATTGTAAGTTATGAATCAACATATAACTTATATAAAATATCATATCATGCGCACAATGCGTCGACCCAAAGGAAGACACATTCTATGGCCAATTAAAGTTTGAGTTATATTGGAGAGTATCGCTAACAAATAATATATCGCCCCAGAGAAAGACACATTATATTGTACTTGGTATCTCATAAAGACCTCATTTATATACATTTAAAATTTTATTTTATTTTATTTGCAAAAATTTTATGTTACTTTATTGTTCTTGGCTTTAATTAAATCGTGAGCTTAAATAAATTTCTCTCTTTAAATTTTAGTATAATCTATAATTGCCAGTATTAATAACATCCCAATATTAACTGATTCAAATTTTGCTGAATGGAAAGAATACATGAGTGTAGTCTTAGGTTGCATAGAATTAGACTATGTATTGAAGAATGATCGCCCCACACCTCTGACTAGTGCTAATACTATAAAGTAAAGGGTTGAATTTCAGTTGTGGGAGAAATCAAATTGCATGTGTTTAAGTATCACGAGACTTTTCATACAGACACCAATAAAAGACTTAATAACAGAGGGAGGAGATGCTAACAGTTTCTTGGACTAATTGACAGACTGATTCACCTCAAATGAAAAAGTTGAGACTACCACACTTCTTACAAAATTGGTAACCATGCGATATAGTGGTAATGGAAACATAAGGGAGTACATTACGGAGATGTCCAATATAGCGACAAGTATGAAAGCATTAAAACTCGATATATCTGAGGGTATCTTAGTGCATTTTATCTTGATGTCTCTGCCTGTACGGTTCACTCCTTCTAAGATATCGTATAATACTCAAAAGGAAAAGTGGACATTGAATGAGCTCATTGCTCAATGCATACAAGAGGAGGGGAGACTAAAGATTGAGACATCTGAGAGTGCTTACTTAACATCTGGTTCTCAAAGTGCATGCAAGAATCGAAAGAGTATCAATAATAAAGGAAAAAGAAAATAAACTATAGATTACAGAGGCAATGACCATGAGGAGTACAAGAAGCAGGATAACGAATTCACTTATTTCTTTTGTAAAAAGAAAGGTCATACGAAGAAAGATTGCCTCAAGTACACCAACTGCGTGTAAAGAAAGGTAAACTTCTCAACTTTGTTAGTTCGGAAGTCAATTTAACTATTGTAACCATTGATACTTGGTGGATATATACTGATGCTACTACTCACATAAGTGTTACAATGTAGAGTTATCTCAGGAGTTGACTTTTGTTTGATGGTGAAAGATACATCTATATAGGAAATAAAAAAAAAAAAGCTAAAGTTGAGTCGATTGGTATTTTTAGACTTTGTTTAGGAACCAATGTCTTTTTGGATTTAGAAAATACATTTCTTGTACCATCTTTTCGATGGAATTTAATTTCAATTTATTGTTTGGAGAAATTAGGCTATTCTTGTTCATTTAAAAATATAATTTTCAGTATTTTCTTTAATTCAGTGTTGGTTGGCAATAGTTCCTTGGTTGATAATCTTTATAAATTGAACACCTTTACTCCTATGGTTGTCAACATAATAATGCATAGTATAGGTACGAAACACAAATTGACTGACGAAAATTTTTTCATATTGTGGCATATACGCTTAGGACATATATCCAAACAACGCCTAGAAAGGTTAATGTCACATAGAATTCTCGATTCCCTTGACATGTCAAACTTTGATACCTGCATAAAGTGTGTTAAGGGGAAGATCGCTAACAAAAAGAACAAGGGGCTAGTCGTTGTAGTGACATTTTGGAGCTAATACATATAAATATTTGTAGACCATTCCCTAAGGAATCTTGAAATAGACACATATATTTTATTAGCTTCATAGACAACTATTCTAGATTTGGCTATCTATACCTTATTTATGAGAAGTCACAATCATTGGGCATGTTTAAAATTTTCAAAGCCGAAATTGAACTTCAACTAGGTAATAAAATTAAAGTCATTCGATCTAATTGTGGAGGTGAATATTATGGTCGATATGATAGATCAAGTGAATAACGTCCAAGACCTTTTGTGAATTACCATGCTAAGTGTGGGATTATGCCTCATTATATCATGCTTGGTACTCCCAGTTAGAATGATGTACCTGAACGTCATAATTATACCCTAAAAGACATGGTAAGAAGTATGATGACTTTCACTTCTCTACCAACGTCTTTGTCGGGTAAATCACTCAATACTACAATTTATCTACTTAATAAAATACCTAGTAAGGCAGTAACTAAAACTTCATTCGAGATATGGACGGGTAGAAAGCCTAGCATTAGGCATTTACACGTTTAGAGTTGTCCAATTGAAACTAGGCCTCATAGACCTAATGAAAGGAAACTGGACTCAAGAGTAGGTAGCTATAATTTTATAGGTTATTCTGAGAAGTCAGGAGAGTATAAATTTTATGATACCTCTAGTGGATGCTTCTTCGAAATGGGAAACGCCAAGTTCATTGAGGACAGTGGGAGTGATAAGATCAGGAAAGTATCTTTTGAGGAATGCGTTGACAATCTTCCTATGGTCACTACTAGTGCGATCAGTAGCAGTGTGATCACCATATCGTACATTATGAGTATCACACATCCAGTGAGTGTAGAACCAAAATATTTCGATGACATCTCCAATGCAATTGGAGGAGTCTGCTATTGAAATTAGAGTATTACTTTATATTGATGAGAAATTACCTCAACCACCTCAAACACAAGTGCCTTTAAGGTGATTTATAAGGGAACAGAGAACCACGAATTCTCGTGATTATATTTATCTCTAAGAGCATGATTTTGACATAGGGTTGGAAAGTGATCCTACATCTTTTCAAGAAGTTAAACAATGCTTTAATCTTGAAAGGTTAATTAACGCCATGCACGAACAGTTGAAGTCTATGATAGATAATGATGTTTGGGAACTTGTTGAATTGCTTGAAGGTAAGAAGGTCGTTGACTGTAAATGGATATTTAATACCATGAGGATAAGGGCATCTTTTGAGAAGTCTTTTTGTTCCCCATTGACGAAGAGGATTCAGTGTCGTCAACCCTAACTTTTCCGGAAGATCAACCTTCTTCTTCTCCTTCTTCTTTTTCTGCAAGATTGTCAGATTGATGAGCTCTACACAAAGAACAATAGCAATTCCGCTGTATTCAGGTTCGTCGTAATTACAATATTTCATATTTAATCATTATGCCAAGTTTACGAATGAAACTAGATTCTTGTTCTTGTTTTTTCTAATCCAATTCTTATTTCGATTGTATAGAATTCATACGGCTTAAGTTTTACAAGAACTATCAAGTGATCCTCCCTACAAGTCTTTATATTACTTGGGTATTTTGTGGCGATTGTATTTGTCGCACGACCTATATATTTTCAAGATTGATTTTGATTCCTCGTTCGGTCATCACATATACAACACAAGAATTATCTCTTCCCAACCCCAAAGATCCATCTTTCTAGTTTAAGCTTCATGTGATACTTTCGAATGGTGGGGTCTCCTCTAGATTGAGCAACAAGTCATCTATCAACAAGGACTTGACCAAAATGTCATTGACATAAACCTTTACATTGTGTTCCAATTGTTCAGTAAGCACTTTATCCATAAACCTTTGATAATTCTCCCCAACGCTCTTCAAACCGAACGACATGACAATGTAACAAAGAATATTATTTGCATCGATGAAGCTAAATTTATGTTGATCCTCCTTCGCCAAGGGGATTTAGTGATATCCTTAGTATGCATCCAGCATAAAGATAAATCAATGACCTTTAGTGGAATCACCATCTATCATAAAGAATGAGAGAGCTTTCGTGAGGGAAAAGGAATACTTACCTCCACATGCCCTTACCTATCCTTTTATACTGGTGGGGCAGAGGATCTACGTGGGCTACCATACAAGCTGACAGCTAGCTGAGTCGACGAATATGGATCAACTACTAAGGAGGACAATGATGGAGTTGTACACTTGACACGATCTGGTCATTGGCTAGGCATCACATTCAGTGAAGACTATCCTATCAGGGCAGTTACAAGTAGCAAGATGCGATGATCATAGTTATCAAAAGTGGTCAGAGGTTGAGATCGAAGAGAGCGGCTTGGTAAGGATGCTTTCACTTAATTGAGTTCTTTTGTACGAGTGTTGGGGAGAGAGACTTCACCTAGGTGAGCCCCAGAGAGAATGTTTCTTCCTGGGGATGTTATTAAATGACGAGAATAACGTGGAGTTCCCGGTCGAGAACACTTGTAAGGCCCCTGACTGGAGTAGTGTCTTCTTTTTGGGGATGTTCTAAAGTGCATGCACAGGTGTGGTATTTTTCAGGATATTCCTAAATGAGGATGTTTTCAAAGTAAGTGCACGACTGAAGTCCTGCGTGACTTTTCTAGAGATGTTTTCAAAGTGGGTACATGATTGAAGTGTTGTGTGACCTTTCTTAGAATGTTCTCAGATGTGATGTTCCTAAAGTTAGTGACAAACTGTAAGATCGTCCAGCCATGTGGCCAGTGTGTATAAGGCTATTCGTGTGCATCAAGTTATTCGTTCGACAAATCAGGGACATTGATGGCCTCACAAGATGCATGGTACCCTGTGTTCTCAATTAGCGCTTGGTCATTCAACAATTTGGCACTCGACCACTCAGCGCTCAACCACTTGGTCATTTAGCGCTCGATCACTTGGTCACTCAACCACTTGGTGCTCAATCATTCGACCATTCAGCACTCGGTCAACACTTGGCCACTTAACCATTCAGTCTACTTGGGCACTCAGCTCACTTGAACCACTCAGGCATCCAAGTACTAGGACCCACTTAGGAATTGACCCACTCCAGTGACCCACTCGGACTCAAACAACACTCAGCTAGGTCTCAGCAATCAGATGACCCACTAGGGCTTGAGTAGTAGTCGACTCAGTCTAGGTAATAAGGCTACCCACTAGGGCTCGAGCAACACACGACACTCGACTCAATCTGGACAGTCGGCCCACCCACTCGGGCTTAGACAACACTCGACACTCGGCTCGGTTAGCTCACTCGGGAAGCTGCCTCAATTGGCTAGAGCTGCTTGAACCTCTCAACAATTGGGTTACTCGACACTAGCTATATAAAAAAAACACGGATTTTGCGATTGATCCTGTCCGAATGCTGAATCAACGAACGCTGGGCATGTGGCGCTCTCCGCGTTGCTGACGTAGATCTCCGGCCGGTCGTATAGAGCTCCGACGAACCTGCAAAGAAGTCGGGCCGGGAGGGGGTTCCCGGCGACGACCCTCCGACGCTCAAGTCAGGCAAGTGGACAACAAAGAAGTGGCTCTCAATCTCAGAGAATGCGTACCTCTGGCGAAGTATGAGGCTCCTTATATAGGGCTGTGAAGGAGCTCACGCACACATACCGAGGCGAATACGTGTCCTCAGCCCATACCTCAGTATGTGCTTGTCAGACAAGCTTACCTGACACAATTCTGCTATAGTCTGAGCACGTCTCTGATGGGACAACGGAACCCTCTGTCATAAGATCCTGCGTATGGCCTGGTCGTTGAACATACCCGCTGTCAGATGATGTTCCCTTGTCCTCTTCTTACCCCTTGCCGAGCGTTCGGCCAGTCGGAAGTCCCCTCACGTCCGACCAGACGCATGTGTTGGTCCGCTCGAGAGATTCCCGGTGGTATGCTCTATTGACTGTTCTCAATATCGCTGTTTTCTGCCTCGGCCGAACGGGCTGTTTTTGATTCCGCTGAGACCCCATTCGGCCGACCGGCCTTCCCTCTCGGCCGACCGGCCTTCCCTCCGGTCGGCCTTTTGACCCTTTGACTTCCACGTGGCGATGACCTCCCCCAGATGAGGGTCCCTGTTCTTACCGCCGGATCACTTGCCTCCCCTTTAAGTCTAGTCGAAGGAGGCGATTAGTCCAACTGACTGGACCATCAGTTGGGCCAAGCGGCGTTACCATCCACTCGGAAACAAGGGGCAGCCAAAACGCCAGTCAACGCCAACATTACTCAGCATCTCTTCGAAGTTTCCGCCAATCTCCATCATTAAGGTCGAGCACGCACTCATTAAATGCGTTCCAGTGGCTGAATGTCACGTGGCGGTGCTGGCGTCATTGTACGGTGGCGGCGTGGTGTTCTGATGGGATCGAGGCGGTTCGAAATGAACGGCGCCATGCGTGCTCCGATTCTCGCGACCTGGATCCGACGGTGGAGGCCGCTCGGGCTCCACCCTATAAACTTCTCTTCTTCCCTTCGCCTCAGTACTGCTGTCGCGTGCTCACCGCTTCTTCTTGCGTTCCAGCTTTCCGGCGATCTCGTACTTCTGTTTTCGGCGATCTCCGGTGCTCTTTCCTCGATCCTCCTCTTCATTGTAAGGTTCTCCTTCTTTCTCTCTTTGGTTCTGGCGGTTTTCTTTGCATTTCTTTCCCAAGTTTTCGTCATCGGGCTACTGTTTCGTTGCCATCTTCTTCCTTTTATCCTCTTTCATTTTCTTTTGATTTCGTCCGTTCGGATAATGTCCCATTCCTCTCAACCCGAAGACCAAACCCTCGGCCCATGGTACGCTACCATGGAGTCGCGCTTCGATCGGCGTGACGCCGATGTTCTGATTAATAGTTTTGACATACCCTCCGACCTTGAAATCATCCTACCCACAGATTCCGCTCGGCCACACAAACCGCCGCACAGAGCTTTTTGTGTTTTCCGCGACCAGTTTACAGCCGGTCTGCGATTTCCGATCCATCCCTTCTTTGTGGAAGTTTACAACTTTTTCGGCATTCCGCTCGGAAGCCTAGTCCCCAATACCTTCCACCTCCTATGCGGCGTTGTCGTCTTATTCAAGATCCATAACATTCCCCTCCGACCGGAGGTCTTCTATTATTTCTATTACCCTAAGCAGTCCGAGCCGGGCGCTTACATGTTCCAGGCTCGGCCCGGCTTAGTTTTCTTCAATAAACTTCATTCTTCCAATAAGTATTGGAAAGAATTCTACTTCTATATTCGCCTTCCCGAGCGGGCTCCCTTCCGAACCCAATGGTAGGTCGGTCATCCTCTCTCCCCAGAACTCAAAAGGTTCAAGACCCGGCCGGATTATCTCCACGCCGCCAACATGCTTGCCGATCTGCGGTTTGATATCAACAAATTTCTTCCAGAAGGTGTTATATACATATTCGGGCTGAGTCCGATCAGAACACCCCTCCCAAGCGGCTTCGATAAGAATTTCACTTGTGCATTTGCCTTGCTTGCTAACTGATTTTTTCCTTTTTCCTTTGCAGCGAATATTGTCATGGAGTCGGTGATGGCTGGTATTCCGAAGAGGAAGGCGGCGACACTTGAAGCCGCGGCGGCCAAAGAAATGGAGACGCTCGGCATCCAGCCGGTCGGCTCTAATGAAGAAGAGAGCGGGACAAACGCTGGGGAGTCGGCCGCTCAGGCTTCTCTCCCAGAGCCAGCGGCTGGCGCAAGTGTTAGCCAAGAGCCTTCCGCTCGGGGCGAAGGCTCCGCTCCAGAAGAAGAGCGGCCTCTCCCACAAAAGAGGCGCCAAGTGGAGACTCCCCTTCGGTCAATCACGTCTGCGGTTTAGCCGTCCGCCCGGGTCACTACATGCGCTCGCGACAAGGCTACAGAGGTCGAGTCTATTTCGTCCGACCGGACCCCATCTCAATTGGACGCGCCGGGAGACCCTCTTGAGGCCGTTCCCATCAGCGTCCTTCCGCCCGCTCCCCACCGAGTCCAGCATTCAACAATTTTATCTCAATTTTCGGCGCCGGCATCCGATCCTCTTCCATCCTCCGCTCGGACGACCCCCAGCCATGGACGCACTGTTAGGGTCACCCTGCATCTCCCCACCGAGGAGATTTTACCTGAGTCCGAGCGACCTACCGCGCCCGAGCACACAATCACCTTGAAGGGGCCCCTAGCCGAGATGTGGGCCGACGCTCAGGCGCGTGTCGCGATGATCCCCCTTCACAATTTGGCCAACAGCCACATGCAAGAGGCCACCGGGGTAAGTGTATTTTCTTTTAGGCCTTTTATGCGATATTTCCGACCGACTTATTAATGATTTTGTTAATTACAGAGATGTGTAGAAGAGATAGCTGTCTCCAACCGTCTGGCGATGGTGGATGAAGAATTAAGAAAACTAAAGGCTGCAGGCGGTCCGTCCGGATCTCAAGGCCCTTCTTACTCTGAGCTGCAGAAAGAGCTCAAGAAGGCTCAAGATTTGTTGGCGGTCGAGCAGAAGAAGACGGCCGATCAGGCTCACACTTTGGCCGAGCTCGAGCGCGTGAATAAATCTCTAGATCGCAAGATAAGCCTGGCGACCGAGCGGAAGAACACGGCTATCTCCGACCTGGAGAAGAAGAATGTAGAAGCTCGAGGGCTGGAGCTAAAAGTTAAAGAGCTGATGGAGCAGCTCGATGGAGAGAAGGCGGACCGCTCGGCCGATGCAACTAAGCATAAGGACGAACTGCAAACTCTGCAGGAGTCCCTCGCCGCCTCCTAAGCGGCTTTCAAAGAATATCAAGAGGTTGAGCCTGGCCGAGTCGCAGCCCTGCAGCTAAACTACATCCGTTCGGCTGAATTTTCAGAGAAAGTATGCGAACGGATGTACACTGCCTTCGACCTTGCTATGACCGCCACCACGACATATTTGAAGTCCAAAGGTCTTCTTCCCGACTCTGCTCTCATCCCGACCGCAGATCAGGTGGCGCTCCTCGACAACATCCCGAAGGACCTTTACGATTATCTAGAGTAGAAGTCTATATGTAATTCTGCCGCTCGGCTAAAAACTGTCACTTTTTGTAATTTGGCCGCTCGACCTTAGTTTCCTTAATATGATATCCTTTTGCTTGCTTTGTCATTTTGCTAGTCAATATGTGTGCTGTCTGCTCACCTCTTATCACGCCTCTCGTGTTCGAAAGATATTTAACGTTGGAGCTCGACGGTCTTCTGCTCGGAGGGTTTATAGTGGCCGGCTCGACTCTCGATTTTTAACGTCGGAGCTCGACAGTCTTCCGCTCGGAGGGTTTATAGTCGCCGGCTCGACTCTCGATTTTAACGTCACGTCGGAGCTCGACGGTCTTCCGCTCGAAGGGTTTATAGTCGCCGGCTCGACTCTCGATTTTTAACGTCGGAGCTCGACGGTCTTCCGCTCGGAGGGTTTATAGTCGTCTGCTCGACTCTCGATTTTTAACGTCGGAGCTCGACGGCCTTTAAGGCTAATTTTAACACTGCCGTTTGGCGAAGCTATTTGCCATCTTTTATCATTTTGCATCCTGCATTACAAGGACATAGGCGACCAAAACATATATAAAATTACACCAGCGCACCTCTCACCCAGCTCGGTACGGCTGGAGATGATTCGCGCTCCATGGTTGATTCAATCGCCGCCCGTCTTCATCCTCTAGATAATAAGCACCCGAGCGGAGCTTTTCGATGACTTTGAAGGGGCCCGCCTAAGGAGCCTCCAGCTTGCCAACATCGCCGACCGGCTTTACTTTTTTCCAGACAAGGTCGCCCACTTGGAATGCTCTGGGGATTACGCGCCGGTTGTAGTTTTGCTTCATCCGCTGTCGGTACGCCACCAGCCGGATGGCCGCCTTGTCTCGGTCTTCATCGATCAAGTCCAGCTCCATGTTCCTCCGCTCAGCGTTATCATCATCATAATTCTGGATCCGGACGGACTCGACGCCGACTTCAATTGGGATAACTGCTTCGTCGCCGTACACCAAATGAAAGGGCGTGACGCCCGTTCCTTCCTTTGGGGTCGTGCGGATGGCCCATAAGACGCCCGGCAGCTCGTCCACCCAGCTACCTCCCATGTGATCAAGCTGAGCCCGAAGAATGCGAATAATCTCCCGATTGGTTACTTCCACTTGGCCGTTGCTCTGGGGATACGCCACGGAAGTAAAGTGTTGCTCGATGCCATAACTTTCGCACCATTCTTCGAGCTGCTTCCCTACGAACTGTCATCCGTTATCAGATACGAGCCGGCGAGGGATGCTGAATAGACAGATTATATGCTGCCAGATAAACTTCTTGACCATCTGCTCGGTGATCTTGGCTAGTGGCTCGACCTCCACCCATTTGGAAAAATAGTCGACCGCCACTAGTAGAAACTTCCGCTGTCCGGTCGCCATAGGAAACGGACCCACAATATCCATTCCCTATTGGTCGAATGGACAAGACACGGTAGCTGCTTTCATTTCCTCCGCCGATCGGTGGGAGAAGTTGTGATACTTCTGGCAGGAAAGGCACGTCGCGACGGTCCGAGCGGCGTCTGCTTACAGGGTTGGCCAAAAGTATCCGGCCAACAGGATCTTCTTAGCCAGCGATCATCCACCCGGATGCCCTCCGCACGATCCTTGATGTACTTCTTGGAGGATGTACTCCGTGTCTTCCGAGCTCACGCATTTCAAAAGCGGGCAGGAGAAAGCCTTCTTGTAGAGTTGGTCTCCAATGAGTGTGAACCGACCGGCTCTCCTTCTTAATAGTTGGGCAGCCTTCTGATCGGATGGTGTAGCCCCCGATCGAAGAAACTCTATGATGGCTGTCCTCCAATCGCTCGGAAACACGAGGCCCTCCATCCGGTCGACGTGTGCCACCAAAGATACTTGTTCAATTGGCTGCTGGATGACGACCAACGTTATTGAACTTACGAGTTTAGCTAACTCATCCGCTGCCTGGTTTTCCGCTCGTGGTATCTTCTGGATAATGGCTTCTCTGAAGTTGGCCTTGAGCTTTTCGAAGGCTTCAGCGTAGAGTTTGAGCCGAGCGTTGTTAATCTCAAAAGTGCCAGAGAGCTGCTAAGCGACCAGCTGAGAATCTGAATGGAGCGTCACCCGACCGGCTCCAACATGCCGGGCGGCCTGTAACCCGGCTATAAGTGCCTCATACTCTGCCTCATTATTTGTGGCTCTATAATCTAGCCAGACGGATAGATGCATCCGTTCTTCTTGCGGAGAGAGTAATAATACGTCAATTCCGCCCCCGAGCCGAGTGGACGATCCATCCACAAATATTTTCCACATAGCTTCGGGCTCTGGCTTTTGCACTTATGTGACAAAATCTGCCAAGGACTGCGCCTTTATCGGCGAACGGGGTTGATATTGAATGTCGAATTCACTCAACTCCGTGGTCCATTTGATGAGCCGTCCGGACGCTTCTTGATTTAACAGCACTCTTCCCAATGGGCTATTCGTCCGGACGATGATAGTATGAGCCAAGAAATAGGGACGGAGGCGCCGAGCGGCGAGGACCAAAGCAAAAGCCAGCTTCTCGAGCCCGGTGTAGCGAGATTCTGCGTCCTTTAAAATATGACTTAAGAAATACACGGGTTCTTCTCCGCTCGCCCTCACTAATGCCGAGCCCACTGCTTGCTCGGTCAAAGATAAGTAAATACAGAGCGGCTCACCCACAGTTGGCTTGGCTAGCACAGGCAGAGAATTAAGATATGCCTTCAGTTCTTCAAACGCCCGATCGCATTCTTCATCCCAATGGAACTTGGTAGCCTTGCGCAAGATTTTAAAAAACGGGAGACTCCGATCGGCCGTCTTCGAGATGAATCTGGACAATGCTATTATCCGACCGGTCAAGCATTGTACTTCCCTCAGATTTCTTGGAGGCGGCATATCTTGTAATGCTTTCACCTTGCTGGGATTTGCCTCGATGCCCCGCTCGGTCACTATGTAGCCCAAGAAAGGCCCGCCTTTTGCTCCGAACAGACACTTCTGAGGGTTCAGCTTAACTCCATACCTCCTCAGCGTTCGGAAAGTCTCCTTCATGTCTTTAAAGAGATCTGCCGATCGGACGGATTTGATGAGAATATCATCCACGTACACTTCCAAATTTCGTCCGATCTGCTCCTTGAATACTTTATTCATCAAGCGCTGGTAGGTTGCCCCTGCGTTCTTCAGTCCGAACGACATCACATTGTAGTAGTATGTGCCGTTGGCTGTAACGAAGCTAACCTTCTCTTGATCTTCTCGAGCGAGCGGCACTTGATGGTAGCCCTGATAAGCGTCGAGCATGCATATCAACTCGCAGCCGGCTGTGGAGTCCACCAGTTGATCGATCCGGGGCAGAGGATAAAAATCCTTCGGGCACGCTTTGTTGAGATTCCGGAAATAGATGCACACTCTCCACTTGTTGCCCGGCTTGGAGACTAGTACAACGTTCGCCAGCCAGCTGGGGAACTGGACCTCGCGTATGTGGCCAGCCTCCAGGAGCCTCTCGACCTCCGCTCGGATGATGACATTTTGCTCGGCGCTGAAGTCCCTCTTCCTTTGCTTCACCGGCTGAGCGTCCGGTCGGACATGGAGCTCGTGCTGCACTATACTTGGCGAAATTCCGGGCAGCTCATGCGTCGACCAGACAAAGACATCACAGTTTCTCTCGAGGCATTTGATCACTTCCTCTTTCTGGCTTGCCTCCAGATCGGCCGCAATGAATGTGGTGGCCTCCGATCGGGTTGGGTGAATCTGCACTTCCTCTTTATCTTCATAAACCAAAGAGGGTGGTTTTTCGGTTATAGCGTTCACCTCAATCCGTGGCGTCTTCCGAGCGGAATTTAGTTCAGCTCGGACCATCTCGACGTAGCATCGCCGAGCCGCCAGTTGATCTCCTCGCACTTCTCCCACTTTATCTTCCACTGGGAACTTGATTTTCTGGTGGAAAGTGGAGACGGCCGTTCGGAACTCGCTGAGCGCCGGTCGCCCCAAAATGACGTTGTATGCTGAAGGAGAGTCGACCACGACGAAGTTGGCAGTCCGCGTCCTTCTGAGCAGCTCTTCTCCCAGGGAAATAGCCAATCGGACTTGTCCGACCGGCAGAACTTTATTGCCCGTAAACCCGTAGAGGGGGGTTGTCATGGGCAGCAGCTCGACTCGATCAATTTGTAGTTGGTCGAATGTCTTTTTGAATATGATGTTGACCGAGCTTCCTGTATCAATGAAAATACAGTGAATAGTGTAGTTGACTATTACCTCTTTGATGAAGAGAGCGTCGTCATGCGGCACTTCGACTCCCTCCAAGTCCCTGGGCTCGAAGCTGATTTCGGGACCGCTCGCCCGTTCTTGGCTACATCCGACCGCATGGATCTGAAGCTGTCTGACGCTCGCCTTCCTTGCTCTGTTGGAGTCGCCTCCGGTCGGCCCGCCAGTAATAATGTTGATTTCGCCTTGGGAAGTGTTACTTCTATTTTCTTCTTCCCGAGCGGACAGCCTAGGCTGCTCCCTAGACCTCCGGGGGTTGTCCTCACGCCTCGGAGTATGATGTCGCTCGGGAGTCTGTCTCTTTCGCCTGTCGGATATCATCCGATCGGCTTCATGAGGGCGTTGTTTCTTGTCGGATGATGGCAATCGACGGTGGCCACCCCGGGGCACGGGGTGGACAATCAGGGGAAGGCTCCGGCAGTCTCTTGTATTATGAGTGTCTGTCCGGTGAAATGAGCAAAACATTGGGGTCCATACCTTCTTTTTAGGCTTGGGCCGCTCGGCAGACACTTCTTGAATGGCTTGGGATCTTGCATGTTGCTGGGGGCGAGCTACTTCAGCTCGCGGTCCTCTAGGCGGCTGATGAGCAATGTGCGGCTTCCGCTCGGCAGGGGGCGCCCGCTCGGTTGGTGTTTCCTTCCTTCGGGCCGCTTGGGCTTCCTCCACATTGATGTATTCATTGGCCCGGTGTAGCATATGATCGTAGTCTCGGAGCGGCTTCTGAATGAGCGAGCGGAAGAAGTCCCCATCTACGAGGCCTTGCGTAAATGCGTTCATCATTGTCTCGGAGGTGGCCGTTGGAATGTCCATGGCCACCCGATTGAATGGCTGGATATAAGCTCTGAGCGACTCTCTGGACTCTTGCTTGATGGCGAATAGGCTACGCTAGTCTTCTGGTAGCGCCGACTGCTTGCAAAATGGTAGAGGAAGGCCGTGCGGAAGTCTTTGAAACTTGCGATGGATCCGTCCGGCAGTCTCTGAAACCACCGTTGAGCCGATCCCGAGAAGGTGGTTAGAAAAACCTGACACTTCACTCCATCTGTGTATTGATGAAGGGTAGCCGTGTTGCCGAACTTACCCAAATGATCGTCCGGGTCGGTGGTTCCATTGTATTCACCGATCGCCGGGGGCACATAGTGCTTGGGCAGAGGGTCTCGTAGAATGGCTTCTGAGAATTGTCGGTTGATCCGCTCGGGAGAAGCGTCCGCTCGGGGGGCCTTGCCTTTTCTGTTGTCTCGTATTGGCACTTCATTTGATGAAGTCCCTCGATCCCGATTAACTGATGCGGCTTCAGGAGGCGCGCGGAATAGGGCCCAATGAAATGGAACCGTGGCATGGGGTGCTTCCGCTCGACCCCTTGATGCTGATGTTGCTTGCTGCTCAATCCGCTCGGCTTGCGACTTTTGTCTCTGTTCCACAAGCTTAGCTGCTCTTGTCTCGATCAAAGCATCGAGCTCCTCTGTGGAGAGCATCACCGAGTGCGGTCGTCCAGCTTCGTCCATTGCTTCCGATCGGATACAGGAGCGTTCCCACAGACGACGCCAAATTGATCCTGTCCGAATGCTGAATCAACGGACGCTGGGCACGTGGCGCTCTCCGCATTGCTGACGTAGATCTCCGGCCGGTCGTATAGAGCTCCGGCGAATCTGCAAAGAAGTCGGGCCGGGAGGGGGTTCCCGGCGACGACCCTCCGACGCTCAAGTCAGGCAAGTGGACAACAAAGAAGTGGCTCTCAATCTCAGAGAATGCGTACCTCTGGCGAAGTATAAGGCTCCTTATATAGGGCTGTGAAGGAGTTCACGCACACATACTGAGGCGAATACGTGTCCTCAGCCCATACCTCAGTATGTGCTTGTCAGACAAGCTTACCTGACACCATTCTGCTATAGTCTGAGCACGTCTCTGATGGGACAACGGAACCCTCTGTCATAAGATCCTGCGTATGGCCTGATCGTTGAACATACCCGCTGTCAGATGATGTTCCCTTGTCCTCTTCTTACCCCTTGCCGAGCGTTCGACCAGTCGAAAGTCCCCTCACGTCCGGCTGGACGCATGTGTTGGTTTGCTCGGGAGATTCACGGTGGTATGCTCTGTTGACTGTTCTCAATATCGCTGTTTTCTGCCTCGGCCGAACGGGCTACCCGATCGGCCCGACGACCTTGTTCCTCGTGAGCATCGGAGACCCGACTTCCTGTCGGGTTGTTTTTGATTCCGCTGAGACCCCATTCGGCAGACCGGCCTTCCCTCTCGGCCGACCGGCCTTCCCTCCGGTCGGCCTTTTGACCCTTTGACTTCCACGTGGCGATGACCTCCCCCAGATGGGGGTCCCTGTTCTTACCGCCGGATCAGCGATAAATTTTAGCGATGAAAAAATTTCATCACAAATCTATAACAAAATTAGTGACATAAAAGAAATCATCACTAATCTGTAATAAAATTAACAATAAAAAATTTTCATTGCAAAATTAGTATCAAAAAAATTTTTGTCGCAAAATTCGTGGCTAAAAAATTTATTGTTGTAAAATTCGTTGCAAATTAGCGATAAAGTTTTAATTCATGGCAAAATTTATGATGAATTCAAAATTTTGTCGTAAAATTTATGACAAATTTGACAGAAAAGAAATCATCACTAATCAGTAATAAAATTAACAATAAAAAATTTTCATTGCAAAATTAGTATCAAAAAATCTTTCATCGCAAAATCCGTGGCTAAAAAATTTATTGTTGTAAAATTGGTTGCAAATTAGCGATAAAGTTTTAATTCATGGTAAAATTTATGATGAATTCAAAATTCGATCGCTAATTTGCAACAAATTCAGAATTTGTCGTAAATTTTATGACAAAATTTAGGGATAAAATTTAAAATTAGTCACAAACTTTAATTTCCCTAAATTTTACAATGAAATTTAGCGACGAATTATGAATTTGTCACAAATTTTGTATTTAAGGTTGAATTTTAAATTTGTCCCTAAATTTTATGACGAATTCATATTTCATCGTAAAGTTTGCGATAAATTTTAAATCCGTCCTAAAATTTAGAAATGAATTCAAAATTCGTGATAAAATTTATAAGTAAAATTATGAGTTTTTAAAAAAATTTTTTTTTTATAAGTAGTAGTAGTAGTAATATAGGGTCACTTGACACTTGGGCTGTTTGGACCTTTGGCCGCTCGCTCGACTACTCGGCGTCACCACTTGTTCAAATGAAGCCATCTCTCGCGGTCTCTCGGACAGAAGACCCCGGGAACATCAACATATATAGAAGAAAAGCAACAAAACTTGTTAAAGAGCTGATAAAGAGGTTTTTCTCGCCCCTAAATAGACCGAATTGATCGAGAAGGGACCTTGAAGACGGGGTAACACGTGAATTGGAACAATCCGACGGAGAGGATGAACGTCCGCATGGCCTCCTTATAGCAGTGGAAGAACACTGTCGGCGGATGGCGAACCTTGGGCTGGATCTTGAACGGCGAGATGGAGGCGGGGAGGCCTAGCTCGATGAGAGCGAGAGGGAGCGGGGCGAGGGTGAAGACTACGAAGATGCATAAAATACTGTGGTAGTAGAGGAGGTAGTCGGGCATCCAGGAAGAGTAGCGGAACCAGACGACCTCCAAGAAGGTCAGGTTCCGCCCCAGCGCCGCTTCCGCCTCCACAATTGTCGCATACGGAAGCATTTCCGGTGCTTCAGGAAGCTGTTGACCTCGAGCGAGAACTCCGGCACCGACTAGATACTCCTCCTGATCGACAGGAAAGTTATCGGCTTCGGTGCCGCCGTAACGGCGATCGTGGAATTGCAGAGGAGAATGGAGGGTGGAGACAAAGGCGATGAGTTATTGAGTTGTACATGTGCTCTTAAATGGAAAGAAATCGGCGAGTGTGGTTTAGAAATCAAATAAATTTATAATAATTGATACAGAATAAAAAAACATGTGCATTAATTAAAAATAAAATAAATTAAAGCTTTTTATGAAAAGGATTACTGAAAATAATTATTCATACTGAATGGCGGACATAAAATTAAGTAGAAGAAAGAGGGGGTATAATGAGAATGTGTTATGTATTTTTGGAACTGCAGAAACGAGATACGCAAATGGATAATATTGAAACTCACTTATACATGGTTTAGTAAAATGCTGAAAATACAAGCAGTCGAGGAGAGACTACTACCGTAATTCCGCAATTTAAAGTTTTTTTTTGGCCTTTAAAGAAGAGGTTGGGTGGGCTTTCAAATCATTGCAGGACACCAACTTAAATGCAACTTGAAAGTGAAAGTGATATATATATATATATATATATGACAACTAAGCCCAAATAATTGAAAGGCAACTTAAATGCAATTTGAAAGTCAAAGTATATATAGTCACTCGAGACATTCGGAATTCATCGAGATGCTGGTATGTTGATGGTATAATATTTTTTTTATTTTTTATTTCGTTAAGCTAATTAAATTTTATCTTTATGATTCAAAAATTGAGTTATAGTGTTCAAACTCAAATAAATTAAATTAAAAAGAAATTAGATGCTCATGAAATATAATATATATATTTAAAATATTTCAGATTTCAGATTTAAGGAATTTTTTTATTTTTTTTAAAAAAACTCAAGTTGGCTGGATTAAGGTGATATATATATATATATATATAGAGAGAGAGAGAGAGAGAGAATTTATATGCTGCGGTGCTTATGCTGTGACGAAAACGCGGTGTTGTCCACGTCAGCTGCGGTGCTGTGAAAGTGAACCAAAGAAGTCAGCGCGTGAGAAAAAAAAAACATCGCAGCGAGAGAGAAAACAAAGTGAACCCTAACGCCGCTCTGCTCTCTCCCTCGCTCTACCTCGCCGCGCCTCTGATCTCCCTCGCCCTAGCGCCGCTCTGCTCTCTCCCTCGCTCTACCTCGCCGCGCCTGATCTGATCTCCCTCGCTGCGCCTCTGATCTCCCTCGCCGCGCCTCTCGCCCTCGCCGTGCGATCTGCTGCAGCTCTCCCTCGCTGTGCCTCTCGCCCTCGCAGTGCCTCTGAGGTCTGCTGCAGCTCTCCCTCTCCGCGCCTCTCTCCCTCGTCGCGCCTCTGAGATCTGCTACAGCTCTCCCTCTCCGCACCTCTGAGATCTGCTACAGCTTTCTCCATCGCCGAGCTCTGTTCTCTCCATTGCCGAGCGCTGCTCTCTCCCTCGCGAAGCTCAGCTTTCTCCATCGCCGAGCTCTGTTCTCTCCATTGTCGAGTGCTGATCTCTTCCCTCTCCTGCCGGCACAGCAAGTCCCCTCCTGCCTAAGCGAGGTCTATTGAAGTTATCCTTGGTTAAAGTTTCAGTTGTACTTCGTATCATTTATCCTTGGTTAAGGTTATATTGCTTTTGAATACAACCATGCTTCTCTTGGCTCAGCTTGGTTTCCATTCCTATGAGCAGGTCTATTGAATTTGCCAATTCAACATTCTGATCTCTTACACATGGGAATCCTTGGTTAAAGTTAGATTGACTTTGAATACAACCATGCTTGTCTTGGCTCAGCTTGTTTCCATTCCTAGTTTATTTTACTATGATGTATGCTAAAATTATAGTCATGTTCTAGGGTTGATAATTGCTAGGTGATAAAATTAGATTTATAATGTAATGGACCTACTGTGAGATACTTGGATTAGGAGTTTCATTCCTAGTCATTAACTTGATCAATTGACATTTGTTTTGTCTTTTTTATTCAATTATAAAAATATATAGAGTTGAGACTAATATACCATATAAAAAGTGTTTTACTTACCAGTGATATAGTGACTTCTAAATATTAAAAATGTAAGGCTACATAGTGTATCACTTTTCATCCTAATAATGTTTTCTCTCATGAGCAACGTGTACTTGATTTGTCACTATCTATGCTTATGCTTATGCCTATGCTTATGCTTATGCCTATGCCTATGCATATGGAAAGACATTTAATTTCATGTTTAACCTAGATGTTCTGTTAGAATTTGATGCATCTATATCATAATCACTTTTATTGGAAGAGTTTTTATTTATATCATGTTTATGATTTATTTATCTATTGTCAAATAAAATGCGAGGCCGTCCAGAAATGGAAGAAAATAGAGTTGATGATCAGGAATTCATTCCCCAAGTTGCAGATGATCGAAAGCCAAAAATTGGAATGGAATTCTCATCTCTAGAGGATGCATATTCGTTCTATAACCAATATGCACGAGAAGCCGGATTTAGTTCAAGGAATAGCACGAGCAGGAAAAATAAAATGACAAATGAAGTGACATGGAAACAAATTGTATGCTTCAAAGAAGGACATACAGATCTAATGCGACACAAGAAACATCCAAATCCTGATCAACAAATAAGGGAAAGACCACGTGGCACAGTTAGAATGGGTTGTAAGGCAAATATTGCATTTGTCAAGAAACAGATGAGATCGGATTGGGTTATATGTAACTTTATAGAAGCTCATAATCATCCGCTCTCGACTCCATCAAAGGTGCATTTGCTACGCTCACATCGTAGTGTTTCGGCAGCCAAAAAAGTATTGACAAAACAATTTTCAGAGGCCAATGTACCAACTTGTCAACAAATGCGTTTATTAGAGATAGAGTATGGAGGCCCTGAATGGGTAGGTTGTACAGAAACTGATATTAGAAACTTTGAGAGAAATCTAAGGGATGAACAAAAGGGTATTGATGCTGAAACACTTATCGAGTTTTTTACATCCGAGCAAGAGAAGAATTCAGCTTTTTTCTTTGCCTACGAGACTGATTCTGATAACAGATTTAGTAGGTGTTTTTGGGCTGATCATGTATCAAGAAGGGCATATAGTGTATTTGGTGATGCTGTTGTATTTGATACAACTTATAACACCAACAAATATGGTTTGATTTTGGCACCATTTGTAGGAGTTAATCATCATCATCAGACAATTCTTTTTGGTTGTGGGTTTCTTAGTGATGAGAAAACTGAGTCTTTTGTTTGGTTGCTTACAAAGTTCTTAGAAGCCATGTCTAAAGGTGCACCAAACATTATCATTACTGATCAGGATCCTGCAATGACAAAAGCTATTGCACAGGTTTTGCCTCAAACAGTGCATCGATATTGTTTGTGGCACATATTGAACAAATTCCCAGAAAAATTAGACCCTTTGACTTTTCAAAACTATTATCACAACATAAAGAACGTCATTGCAAATTCTTCAACACCTGATGATTTTGAAAATTCATGGGAAGAGACTATCAAGGAAGCTAACTTAGAAAAAAATGATTGGTTGTCCTTGATGTATGAATTGCGACACAGATGGGTGTCAGCATATTTTAGTCATGTATTTTCTGCAGGAATGTCAAGTAGCCAAAGATCTGAAGGGTCACATGCATTTTTCAAGAAATATATCTCAAATAAAAACATATTAATGGATTTTATCACACGTTTTAATATAGCATTGAGACACCAAAGACACAATGAGTTAGTTGCGGACCATATCGATATGAATGAGAATCCCAAAGTTAATACAACCTGGCCAATGGAAAGTCAAATGGTTAAGCTGTACACAAAAAAGAAATGGCTCAAATTCCAAAGTGAAATGATCGAGAGTCATAGTTATTATGTGCAACAGACATGTACAGGAGTTGCCTCAGCAGTTTACCACGTGATGAAATTTCAAAGTTCCTCTTCCTCAAAATCAAGAGTGCTCACGCATGACAAACAAAGGGATTACATATCGTGTAGCTGCACCAAATTTGAGTTTGAGGGCATTCCATGTAGACATATGTTAGATTTTTTTCGTATCAACCAAGTGTTTCATTTGCCTGATATGTATATACTCAAACGATGGACACAATATGCCAAAGTTGGAGCAATATATGCTTTAGGAGAGCAAAATGTCATTGATGATCCAGATTCAGAAAGATATTTGATGTCGAGGCACTCGAGGTTATCCTATAAAGCTTCAGTGTTAGTTGATGATGCATCTTTGAGTAATGAGAGAACAACCTTCTTGGAAGAACAATTTGATTCTATCTACAACAAAATTCAAGAGATGTCCATTAATACAACATGCAGTGATAGAAGTCAAAGGAAAAAATCCATGGATGATACACTTGGTATTATTGATCCTTTTGTAGTACGAACTAAGGGATGTGGGAAGAGATTAAAATCATCAAAGGAGAAATCAACATCAAATTCTAGGCTTTGTCGTGGATGCGGACATCGAGGAGTGTCACATGACAAGCGTAACTGTCCAAATTTGCAACGAGGGTATGTGTCGATTCAATTTTTTATTTTTATTATATTTTTTCTTACAAACAAACTTATTTGATTATTGTAAATGACAATATGCCAATTATCAGATCAATTGGAGATAATAATCATATCAGTCTTGAAGACACATATGAACTGGATTTGGGATCTATAGCTGGTACTATCAAAGTTTTAATTTGTAAAATTATAGTGGTTTATTGTTTATTGAAATAATAAAATTAATAAATTATCTTTATTTTGCAGGTTCAAACAACATGAGATAGGATGTTGTAATGATCCATGGTTAGTAATTTATTGAGATAATGGTCCACTTGGTTTACATACTATCTTTATCTAACGGCATATGCATATTGCTATATTCATGTCTAGTAATTGCTTAGTCTTATTTAGTCTTAAGTATTTTCTAATGGATGTAGGTTGACAATGGTTACTGCAAGGATGGAAATGATGCATCACTCATGTCCTCTCATTATGGATGCACTAACAACTTCCTGCAATGTCAGCTTGCCTTGGTTGTGGTTGAAAGCTACTTGATCCGGATGCAACTGACAGGAGCTAAATTTCACAAGCAAAGTTTACTAATGTAGCAAAGGATTCATGTTGCATTCCATAGCTCTAGTCTCCTGCACTTAGTTATCGTACTAGATGATGTGTTATTCCTAGTTAGGCCATGTATTGTATTACAGTTGTTCAGACTTTTTGCTGTACTAATTTGGTGTCTGGTAAATTCCGTTTGTTTAGTCTAAATTAAGATTGATGGGAAGATACTTTTGTTTTGTTACAAGATTACTGATTTCAAAACTCACATGTATAGATTTCGAGTACATATTTTATAAAATGCATTTTTATTTGTCACAAATCATGATGTGTTTTCATTTTTCAGGACTTTACAGAAGTAATGGTTATCTTAGGGTGTCATGCAATGGAGGCCTGAATCAGATGCGTGCCTTTCCTTTTGTTTTCTACTTCCTGAATCATTCATGTAATTCTAAATATGTTGTTTTAGCCAGATCATGCTGGTGGATTTATGTTGCCTTTACGGCTCCAAAAACTTTGTTGTCGTGTTAACTACAAGGCCCTAAGATTTACACCTGCAATTGAAGCCCTTGGCAATAAGCTCATCTCAATTATCCAGAGAAATGGATTCTTTGTTGTTCTTCACCTGCGATACGAGATGGATATGCTCTCTTTCTCTGGTTGCACACATGGATGCTCTGCCCAAGAGATTGAAGTTCTCACAAGGATGAGGTTTGTCATTCTTTTGCTAATTCGTGTCCTTTATACTATGCTTTTCATTCCTTTTGTGGTCCTTTTGATTTATCAATAATAAAAGGTCCTTTATGTATCTTTGGATCTCAAGATATGCCTATCCATGGTGGAAAGAGAAAGAAATAATATCAGAAAAGAAAAGATCAGAAGGTTTGTGTCCCCTTACACCTGAAGAAACAACACTAGTGTTACGATATAATGACCCAGAACCTTTCAATTCAGTTGAGCAAGGAAATGCTTCTTAGCGCTGAGGAATTGAGCTCCTTCCAAAACCATTCGACTTAGATGGCAGCATTGGACTATATGGTTGCAGTTGCTAGTGGTGTCTTTGTCCCCACCTTTGATGGAAATATGTCCAAAGTGGTAGAAGGGCACAGAAGGTTTGTTCATTAACAAAATTCAATAATGTGCTTCATTTAACTTTTTGTAATACCTGATGCTTGTTATTTTTTTTGTATATACATGTTCAATCTCCTCCATACCTGTGTTGTTCTTGTGCATTTCATGGTTTGTTAATTCTTCTTCCTTCTTTATAGGTATAATTGCTTTCGTGAGACAATTGCGTTGGATAGAAAAGAACTAGTAAAACATTTGGATCTTCTTGAGGGCGGGAAACTATCCTGGGATCAGTTCTCGACTGCTGTTAGGGAATTGCACAAGGACCGGATGGGCCAACCAACATTAAGGAAGGTCCTTCCTGGCCGACCAAAAGAAGAGGACTATTTCTATTCCAATCCTCAAGAGTGTACCGGCCCCTCAAGGATCAGAAGTATTGGATCAAGGAAATTCGACATCTAACATCTGTTGCTATTCCGGCTGCCTTCCCTGATAGAATTCAGGGTGATATGCAGCTCTCTGTACAGATCCAACTCTAAACTCTGATCGAGTCTTGCTCTTTATTTTATGGGCAAGCCTGAAGTCCAGATGCTTACAAATGTAACTCTGGAAGAGGATCAGCAGGCTACCATGTGGAGTGTTGGTCATCAGGCATCAGGAGTTGGAAGCAGAGCTCATTGAAAAATAAATTGATTGTTGATTACCTCCTTCACCATTCTTTCATTTCTTATCACTGTTAGTTACAAACTTGCATGACTGAGAAGTGAGAACTCTGACTTGTAAATTTTTTGTCAAAGAGATTAGTGAATTTCTTTTGTACAATTTACTGTCTTCATTTTTTTTTCATGTTTCACCTGATGAACTAGATCATGGCCCCAAGTTTTTGCCAGTTTGTGTGCTTGGTCTGAGATTAGTGAAATTTTGATATATTTTGACAAACTTGAAACTACTCATAACAAGGATATATTTTGAACCAATAGCCTGAGTACTTGGTTCACTATAAATCGTAGTTTCAGCAAACAAACAAAGTAGACTTCTCTATGAGTTCTGTTATGCAGTGTCTGAAAAAGTTTCGAACTCTAAATAAGTCCAAAACATTAGAGCTCATCATTATTAGAGCTCATCATTAGAAAATATTCATTGGTATCACTGAATATATTCTATGAGCTCTCCAGATCCTAGGTTATGAACTTGGAAGCTGTTGAATCAAGTTTCAGAGTTTTCGATACGAATTTAGAAATTGAAATCACTGACTATCAGATACTGATCGGTCCAGGGACCGATCAGGATGAAATATGATCGGTCTCTACGACCGATCAGGAGAGTTTCGATATCTGATCGGTCCAGAGACCGATCAGGGGCTCTGTCACGCATCACAAATTACTGATCGACCTCTGATCGGTCGAGGGACCGATCAGGAGGTTCCCTGATCGGTCTCCAAGACCGATCAGGGGGCTATGACACGCGAGGCTCCCTGATCGGTCTCCACGACCGATCAGGGTACTTTCTGACCGATCAGGGAACGTCCTGATCGGTCAGGATCTCTCCTGATCGGACAACCGTCCGATCTTCTGACCCCCTTTTTTTAACTTCTCCCCATCCTTGTTCTCTCATTCCACACCGAAAACCCTAGCCGAACCCCTCCTCACTCCCGACTCTTCTCTTCATCTTCTCCGAAAACCTCAAATGGCGCCCAGGTAACGCTTCTTCTTCCCGAACCTTGTTCATTCTTAGCATTTGTTCATTCCTTTCACAGTTTATCTCTGTGTGATTCTGTGTGATGGTCTCGTTTTCTCTCCGTGGCTCTCATGGACTCCCATTTGCCCCTACCATGTTCCATTTTTAACCTTGTTTAGGAAGAAAACAGCCGGTGGTGAGGGTACGTCAAAGTCGTCTGAGAAATCCAAATCCGCACCCTCCCGACCACAACCCTCCTCTTCTTCAAGGTTCCCGGACCAACAATTTGAATAGGCATTTCAACAGAGGACGTTCAAACTTCTCCCATGTCGATCTGTGGATCGAAAATACATGGATGAGTTTTGTCCCACTATTTCCGAAACCATAGCCTACTACAAACTTGACTCTTTGGTCTACTTGGAGAGGGATATCAACTATGACTTAGTTTCAGAATTCTACAACAATCTTCATCAGACCGGTATTGGTGCTTATCGGTCCAGAGTTGCTAGGAAGACTGTCGATTTCTCCATTATAGAATTCTTTAGGTATCTGGATTGCCGAATGAGTTCAGGAGATCCTTTCTCTCTTTATCCTGATATATCAGATCCATTACCTCCTCCATTTGATGTATCACCTGATACCATTTATGAGTATTTCTTTGGACATCCTAGACCAGATGGACTAGATGAGTTGGATGTCGAGTTTCCCACTTTTGCGGCTCTGAGACTGTCTCCTCCTGATTATATCCTGTTTAAGATAGTCACCAATTGTCTTCTTCCGATCACATCCAAATCTCTGGCAGAGATCCAACCATATCACTGCCTGATGCTCTATGGCTTGCGTCGCCGTCTTGATTTTGATATCATGTCGAGCATCTATTGTTCGATCGTCTCATACTCTCAGCCTAGCAGCTCCACTATTTATATGCCTTTTGGGCATATAATTACCGATTGGCTCGAGACCCTTCAGATAGATGTGTCTAAGGGTAGGATCGTGAAGATGGTCAAACAGGACTGCAGACTCGGGAAACGGGCTTTTTCCAAGTCCGGTATCCTTGGAGAAAATGGGACAGTTCGGTGGAAGGATGGGAGAGTTCTGGGAGAGCTACCACGAGCACTTCCTCGACAGGCTGCTGCTCCTCCTCCTCCTGTTGCTGGTGAGGCCTACCCTGACCTGCGGTGGCAGATTGCGGAGCTGCAGAGCCGTTTCGATCAGCACGATGAGCTACTGGCAGCTGAGCTCCATGGACTGCGTGTACGGATCGACCAGCGTTATGATGATTTACGTAGTCAGCAGTTGGTGACGCAGCAGCTGCTTCTGGGCTGGATGGCCAACTACCCTCCTCCGCAGCATTTCTATGGCCATCCACCTTCAGGCTCCAGCATGCCTCCTCAGGGTTACGAGCCTCCTGCAGATGATGATGATGCTCCTCATGTTGAGGACGTTGATTGATACAGTCTGTGTGTCACCTTGTCTGTCTGTATTTTTGTATGTTATTTGTTGGATATCATTGTCTGATCTGGATACTTATGCTACTCATATGTTATGCTACTCTTATATTTTTGCTATTCATTTGTCTATTTCTTGTTTTTCCTTATGCTTCAGTTCATATTAATATGCTGTTCCTATGCCATGATCTGATTGTATCTTATTTCTTTCTCATTGTCATATTATGACATTAGAGGGAACTCTAGGTACATTAAGAGAAGGCAGTATGGGTTAAGGGGAGCCTTTTTGAGTTTTTGTCACCTCATTTACACATTTTCGGTGTTTGACAAAGGGGGAGAGGATACCTAAGTTTAGAAATGTATGAAAACTTGCTTTTAGGGGAGAGGATAACGGGAAGGATCTTGATTCCCGTCATTGACTTAGTGGTATATCCACCTTAGGGGGAGGATCTTGATTCCCCTAAAATTATGAAAATAAGAATATCTCTGATCTAAACTTAAATCGTGTTGTCAAACAACAAAAAGGGGGAGATTGTTGATACAGTCTGACCTGGCTGTTGTTTTGATGTTGACACTGATTTAAGTTTGTATCAGATATTTAACTCAGATTAATTACTAATCTAGGTTGACTAGGTTGACCTGATTGAGAAAGTCCTAACTGGGATGTTAGGCAGTTGGAAAGTCCTGGTGAGTGAAGCCAGGCAGATTGGAAATCCTGGTGAGTGAAGCCAGGTGAAAACCCTAGTGAGTGAAGTTAGGTGCAAGTCCTGGTGAGTGAAGCCAGGCAAGGGAAAATCCAGATGGATCAAGGGTGATCGGACATCTGGTGTTGAAAAGTCCAAGAAGGAAGCTTGGCACACGAAGTCGGAGAGGGCTCGGTAGCTCGTTCTCCGGATTAGGTCAGAGAGGGATCTAAGTGGACATTTCATGGCACATTGGATCAGTCGGTAGACCGATCCAGTGATACATGAATCAGTGGATCGGTCGGCAGACCGATCCAGTGAAACTAAGTTCCTTGGATCGGTCTGGTGACCGATCAGAAGACACTCAGTAGCACACTGAGTGAAATCTGATCGGTCTGCAGACCGATCAGTATGATCGGTCAGGGAGACCGATCAGGAGAAGAGCTTGCAGAAGAGAGAAAGGGGTGGATCGGTCTGTGGACCGATCCACACCCAATCTGATCGGTCACTGCGACCGATCAGAATGGCCTCAGACCGATCAGGCTGTTGCCTGATCGGTCCAAGGAACTGTGATCGGTCTGGTGACCGATCCACACACTCTGATCTGTTGCTGTTTCTGCGATTCCTTCACTGCTTTTGATATACCTCATTCATTTATGTGCTGTTAGCTTGCTGTTAGCTTTTGAGTTTGCAGGATCACAGGTTATCCCCGAACCTCGTAAATCTGTGTGTTAGTGTGCTTGTTCTTGTTTTGTTTTTAGTTTGCTTATTCTGCTGTGCTAACTAGTTTTGTGTAGAACTTTCTGTTTAAGTTTTTAAAGAGTCTAAGATCCCAACACTTGCAACATGTGAAAAACTTCAACGAGCTTACAAGAAATTCAACAGTTGCATCTTTTTCATCAATAGAGTTGCTAAATTGCACCATCTGTGCATTGGTTATGAATGAAGAACAACTAATTCCTGCTTTCACTAATTCACCATTTGTGCATTGACTAGAATATAGTAGTTTTTACTTTCGTCATACTTACTCCCATCACTTTTTAGTGCCAAATACTTGTACGCTAAGAAAGAGAAGTAACAAACTACAAGTAGAAGGTAAGATAAATGATATCGAAGTAGGAAAGAACTCAGTCTTTCCAACAAATGTAATGGGTTCCAAACCTGCAACAAGAGGGACTCTAATTGTACAAGATTAAATGTTAAATTACCATGCAGAAGTATGTCAAATACATTGATTCAACTCTGTAAAATACATTGATTCAACTAATAAAAAAGTCTACTGTCAAATACATTCATCCAATTAAATAAAAAAGTCTACCATAAAATATATTCATCCAACTAAATAAAGAAGTCTACCGATTAATCACTAATATTAACAGAGTCAAATTTTTTTTTAATCTCTTCACACATCTCGGCGATCTTAGCTGCATTACGTTGATATTCATCAGCTAAATCTAGCTGGCTTTTTATCAACTTCGCTAGTTCTTCAGTCTGCTTCATTTTTTCTCCAGAACTTGAGGATGGAGTTGAAGTTGAACCCAAAGTTGAGCTTGAACATTTTTGGACAGTAGGGGCAAAGAAACCATGTTGTCTCTCCTTGTATGAACTAAAAGCTCTTAATGCTTCCTCTTTACTGAGATATGATCTATGCAATGCACTGCTATATTTGTTAACTTGAGTATGAGTTTCTTCCCAACTATCATAAACACCGGGATTCCGTCCAACAAAAACTACATATGTTTTTCCCTACATTACAATAAATAAACATTTCAAAAATAAATGCTAATCTTATAATACAGATTTTAAAATTCAAATAGGAAGCAAAAATCAAATCAAATGGCTAACCATTTGAGTAATGAAATCCAGTTACAGCATCAACCTATTTAATTCAATATAAAAGTTAAAATATGTTGAATCAAACATATTGCAAGCAATAGAGAATTACATAATCCAAATATAATTTCCATCTGATTCTGTTAAGTGTTCCATCTATCTTAACCTACTTGAACATTATTCATTGCACTTGTAATAACTTTGTCAAGTAACCAACACATGCACACTTGAGAAATCATATTAGTAACCACACAATATAGTCAGTCTTAAATTTTTAACCAAACATCAAGACTAGTTAGTTGAACTCGACCACTTGTGTGTGATTGTATCAAAGATCATCCTAATTTCTTAATTGATCGAACTCGACCACTTAGGGAACAATTGCACCAACATGTATAATCTTCCTTGAGTAGTATAAGGATTGTATCTATACCAATTTTGAAAAATTATTATTCAAAATATTAACTAAGTGTCAAGAATGGTGAACCAAATCCTTGGAAGAACATGGAGTTGAATGGTGAACCAAATCCATTGAAGTGGAGGCTAATGTTAGTTAATATGGATGTCAACGACTATGTGGAAAGAGTTTCTTATCTGGTAATTAATGGACCTTGTTCAAGTAAAAGAAGAGAGGACCTGTCGCCGCTTCTGCTAGGGCTCTCAGCAAAATACAAACCTGTCGCCGAAGATCTGAAGAGCTCGGCGCTTCTGCTGGAGGGGACTCACGGCGGCAGGAGAGGGGAGAGAGCGAGAGGCACGGCGAGGGCGAGAGGTGCGGAGAGGGAGAGCTGTAGCAGATCTGACCTAAGCCGAAAAGGCCCTGCGGGGAGAGTGGCGGCGATGCAGGCGATGGCGTTGAGGCATCCGAAGACGTAACTGGGGAGGACGTCGGAGGCGAGGTAGAGCGAGGGACGACGAGGCGGAGAAGGAGGCGTCGGCGAGAGCAGAGCGGCGTTAGGGTTCACTTTGTTTTCTCTCTCGCTGCGATGTTTTTTTTTTTTCTCACGCGCTGACTTCTTTGGTTCACTTTCACAGCACCGCAGCTGATGTGGACAGCACCGCGTTTTCGCCGCAGCATAAGCACCGCAGCATATATATATATATATATATATATATATATATATATATATATATATATATATAAATAATATTGCATGGTGACACAACGTTAACTTCAAGTTTTTCAATCTCTCTCTTCCTAGTGCGGATTTGAAGGTGAGGTTGGGCTGAGTTTCAAATCATTGAAAGACAACAACTCAACTACAATTTGAAAGTGAAAGTGATGGAATATCTCTCTATATATATTTATCTTTAGGGTGCGTTTGGTTCAAGTTATCATGTATAATCTTGGTTATGTGATTACCAGGTAATCACATAACCAAGATTATGGGGAATAAAACATAACCAAATCTTGTTTGGTTCAACTTAGGTAATGCAACAAAAACTTGTTTGTTTGAAGGTTTTAATGAATACCCTAGTTTAATATTTTATCGTATTACCCTCAGTTACAAAACCAACTATACATATTATTATTATTATTATTATTTATATTTTTTACTTTTCTTTTTCCTGTATATTTTTTTTTACGTTTTTATGTTTTTTTAAAAATTTTTTAATGTTTTTATATTTTTATATTATTTATATTTTATATTTTTTTTACATTTCTTACATTTTAATTTTAATTTATTTATTTATTTTTAAATTTTTTAAAAAATTTTAAATTTTTAAAATTGTTTAATTTTTTTAATTTTTTATTTTTTTTTAAAATTTTAATTTTTTAAAAAAATTTAATTTTTTTTTAAAATTTTAAAATTTTAAAATTTTTAAAAATTTTTAATTTTTTAAATTTTTTTATTTTTTATTTTTAAAATTTTAAGATTATTTATTTTAAAAATTTTTTAAACATTTTTTTTTACATTTTTTAATATTTTTTACATTTTTTCCTTTTTTTTTTCATGTTTTTTCTTATCGGAGGGTATTTTTGGTAAAAAAAATCGTTAATCCCGGAATCAAGAAAAACCTTAGTTTTCTGAGGTTTTCCGATTCCGGGTTGTATGACCCTTTTGCTGACATGTCGGGCATGGAACATTACTTGAGAATCATCGAATACCTAAACCAAACAAGATTTTTGTTGATAACCTTGGCTGGATAACCAAGGTTATCAAGAATAACCCTGAACCAAACGCACCCTTACGGTCTAGGAGTTGGGTTATAGTGTTCAAGCTACTGCTCTAGTCACTTGGATGATTCTCGAGTCATTTAGAGTTGAGCTCACCCAAACCCAATCCTGGCCTTCTCTACTCGAGTAGTCTTCCATTCCAGCTTCTCGTCCCTCGAAAGTGGCATGCACATCCTTCTCGCTCCACTGGTGTATTCTTTCACAGCTTCTCGTCTCTTGGATACACCGACCCATGCGATTAGTAAGAAGGATGGTACGAAAAATGAGTCGACGGGATGGATTAGAAACTACGAAAGAGTACACTAGTGGATGAAAATGAATGAAATATATGACAAATAAATAATAAGTGTTATTGGAGAAATAACTTTATTGGAAGTTTTTGGGATTTAAATGGAATCCATATGACACGTTTAAGGGGATGTAGTAATAGGCTAAGAGAAAGCCTGTTTGGAATAACCATTTAAATGGGAGTTGATTGTGGAATTAACTTAGGCTTTGATTAAATTAAACCTAAGTCTAGTTTAGGTATAAAGGTTTTTCTCCTCTTCATCTTCACCTAATCTTGATTCCCTGCCTTCTTCATTCACCTGACCATAGCCTCCCCCCCCCCCCTCGCTTTACTCTCCGCGTCGTCGTCGACCACGACGACCCAACGCGGACTGCCAGCCTCCCGAGTGCCACTTGATATCCCCTCTTCTGGTCGCAGACACCATGTGCTCGCTGGAAGCCGAGCATCTGATCCCACCTCTTCAGCCGAGTCCTAGTCGTCGATCTACAACCGACCAAGCATGCTGGATCTCTACTAGAAGTTGCTGATCGCGTCAGATCTCTACTCGACATCACGTCTCCGATCTTAGGGTTGATCTACTCTTGCCGACCTCTTCCTCCTCCACTCCCCATCGCTGCTCGATTTCACCGGATCCCTACTCGGTGTCATCACACGATCGCGTTGGGTTCCTGTTTGTCATTGTCGATTAATTGTGCCAGCGTCGCATTGTCATCGTTCTCTTCTCTGCCTCGGCTTGGCACCACAGCAGCCACTGCTAGTCTTGTGGCTCAATTGTGTGTCACCATCAGAGCACCTACATCCTTTAGCCTTAGTGACACAGCCTACCGCCTAGTTGCCAGAAGTTGGTTCTCCACATGAATTGAATCTGTTGGCACAGATATGGGTAGAATCTCTTGTTTAAGAAAGTTATTTGATTAGTGATTTGGTTAATGCTCAGAGGGGATGTGTTATTAGTGATTTGGTTGATGCTCAGAGGGGATGTGTTGATTGTGATTTAGGGTGCTAGATTTGGAGACTATCGATTATTCTAGCTCCTACCACATGTTTTTGGCATTTAGGTGAGTTTTAAAGTCTATTTTATATCTACATTGGATTTGATTAGTTGACGATTAATGGATGGATTTGGTGAGTATTGTGGATAATCCATTATTAATTGGATATGTTGGATTGTAAGTTCATGTCTGTCTTGGATTTAATTGAAGTATGTGAAGGAAAAGTTTGGATCGGTTTAGATTGATTAATAGCTGATACATTGATTATAGATTCTTAGTTTGCCTTGTATCCTATATCTGTAGGATTCGAGTTGGATGTGATCTTTTGAATTGGTTGAAGACGGTTGATACGATCTACGTATAAAGGTGAATATTTCTTCCTTGGACTCTTTAGTTCTTTGAACTTAGTGCATGGTTATTTTTATTTGATGGATTAGGTTGCTTTACCTTTAATCTATCCGTATTGTTATCCTTCTTGATACTTGTGTTTTTTGAGATGGTCTATTTATATCACATACAGTCTTCACTTTTGAATATCTAGACTCTGTTGTGTGTACACATGTAGAGTATGTATAGTAGGGGATATCTTGTTGACTGAGTTAACATACTGATTATGCATTTGATGTTGAGTTACACATGATTAGTATGTATTGTAGGAGTCACCTGGTTGAATGCCCATTAAATACATATTGTATGTGTACACATGTCCGGTGTTTGCTATTGGAGGTACCATGTCGATTGTATCTATGTTGTGTATACATATGTTTGATATGTACTATTGGAGGAATCATGTCAATAATGTCTATTGATGATGATCTTATGTGACTAGCGTGATTTGGAGGTATCATATTGATTATACCTATGTTTTAGGGTGTATACGTGTATGTTGTGTACGTGTTTGGTGTTACTACTTATTATGTTTGTGGTTAAGTAGGCACCAGTTGGATCTAACCATACCTATAGATGTAGGTGTTAGATGGATCAATGTACTGGAGGTATTTATGATGAATGAGAAGTTGTTTTGATGATGATAGTGACAGTATCATGATTACTACATCATGTTTATCATTGCACTACATGCTGACGACTATTGCTCCCTTGTGGTATGAGCTAGTTGACAGTCATATATACATATGCATGTTGATGACATTGCTTCCATGTGGTATGGGTTGGTCCTTCGACCATTGCTCCCTTTCGATATGAGCTACTTGTCAGTCATGTTAGCTGCCCATTCGGCCACTGTGGAAGAGTGGTAGCTAGGAGTGAACTAGTCCTGTCGTGCTTACTTGGTCGCTCAGTGTTATACTTTGTCAGTCTCGACCACTCTTGAGTAGTGGTATCTGGAGGGTACAGTAATCAGGGGGCTAGAGATGTGAGTAGTCAAGGACCCTGATGTTATGTAGCTAGATAGATACTTAGTAAACTGTCTATCTCAACCACTCTATTATGGTATCTGTAGGATAGTACAATTGTCACGAACCCAAGTCTCTCGACCATACAGGGGTCGTGGTATCCATAGAGCATGCATGCACATTTTCATATGATACGCGGTGCATCTGTGGAGATATATCTACATACATATCTTGTAGTTACTAGCTACATGTGATTGTGATATGTTACACTTGTTTGAGTTATGATTGTTGCATATGGTTGTCATGCTGCATATATGTCATTTATTATATATGTATATGCTGTCGGTTATATTACTCAGGTGTTACGAGCAGGTTTGTTGATGATCTCTGGTGAGTTTACTGTTTATTACACCATGTGTATTCGACTGGTTCGGGTATGTGCATTTATTATGTCATTTGCGATCTTAACCTTATATATTAGTTCCAGATTAGGTAGGTTCATTTACTATGACATTATAATCATGATATTATGTTATGGATCTAGATTGGGTATGTATATTCATTATGTCAGTTTATGATCATGTTCTTATTTTCCTAATGAGACTGTATACTTTAATCTTGATATTTTATTTAAATTATGCACTATCTTATCTATTACCTACTGAGTGATCCACACTCACCACCACATTTGTGTATTGTCTTTTTTCCTCAGGTAGCAGGTAGATAATTGCGGAGTCGCTTGGAGTATCCTGTCCGTCGGTCCCATATCACATAAGAAGACAGTTTGTACTTTGCTCTTGTTTTCCTACTCATTTTCTTTATAGTATTGCCGCTGTATTGGGTGTTTAGCCATGTGGCTATTTTATCGTTTTGGTATTTGTATTGTTGTTGTTGTATTTAAGTCGTGCCGGCACACATTGTATCTTTTTGGTATATGGGCTTTTCTTTCATTTTCTGTTGTATTTTTAGTACAACCATGTCACTGTTTTATTATACAACTGCGTGGTTATGATTATTTTATTCCAACTGAGTGGGCTATGTATATAACTGTGTGGTTGTGTATGTTCCAGCTGTGTGGGCTGTTGATTATTACTTGTGAGTTGCCTTATGGCAATGTATATATGCTTCATATTATCATAGTTACAGAGGAGATGCTGTCCATTTACTGGGCAGGAACTCCTCTGGGGCGTGACAAGGATGTTGGAGCCAAATTTGAAATTCAGTGATCGTGTTTCTACACTCCTATACACAGCGAAAATTTAAAATTTTTATTTATGATTTAACAATTAAATAAAAGGAGTGTTCGTATGGTTTTTAAAACAAGCATAAGCATGATCTTTATTTAAACATGCATTACAATCTAACCGTATAAATAAGATCCTAAAAGCATAACAAAGATACACTATCATGTGATTGATTCATATAATGCTAATTTAATCATTTTATTTATACATGCTAAACTATCTAAAATAAACATATTAGATCATTTAAGTATAACATAAATAAAACTATTAACATGCATTAATAAACGTATGAATTAAAGTACAAACATAAACATACCTTCCAAACAACCTGTGTTTGAAGATGACTCCAACTATTCCAATTGTAGTGAAATAACTTCTCGTTGTTGTCACGAGCTCGTACTTTCTTCATCTAATCTGGTCCACAATTGGAGTCCTCTTTCCAACACTTGATCGCACTAAAGATCAAGTGTCATTTTTCGTCGAGACGGTTGAAACGTCTTCCTCGAAGATGAGGAAGGGGTTGCCCAATTGCCTCTTCATAAGAGGTTGTCTAATAGTCCTCAACAAGGGACTACGCCTTCCAAAATTCTACAAGAAGGTGGATGGCAATAATACTTTTTCAAGAGAAGTAACAACAAGGAGATGAGACTTTTCGATGGAAGAGAGGGAGAAAATCTCAATCTTCTTTCTTTTGGAAGTGGCTGTCGAAATTCTCAAGGAGAAGTGAAAATGTGTCTACCAAAACTTTGCTGCCCGAATTTCCAAAGAGAAAAAGAGAAAGTAGCAATCCTCCAAGGAGAAGCTGAACAAAATGTGGTTGTCGAATTCAATGCTTCAAAAAAAACAGTGAAGTGAATCATTCCATCCTCTGAGAAAAAAATAGCTATATAATATCATCATGGAGAAGTGACTTCCATCATCTCCAAAAACGTGGTGTCAGTGGCATAAGTGGAGGAGTGCAGAGATTGAGTGGGAGAATGGAAAACGTTAGAGGAAAAAGAAAAATAAAATAATAATGTCGTTTCTTTTCATTACACGTTGAACCAACATCCCTTTTTCCATTTTTTTTATTTCATGATCTAACATTTAGACTACGTGGTATAATTTAATTGAACTTATAATGTAATCATATTTGTAATATAATATAATATAATCTTAATTACATTATTATATTTAATAATATAATATATATAATCTTTGATTACCAGAGTGATTACATTCTTTTGTTTAGTATCCGATTATTTTTTATAAGGAATATAATTCATATTATTATAAACTGACAAAAATATCCTGCAACTTCTATCGACGGCTGCTGCACTTCTGTTGGAGATTGTGACCATCGACGGTCGGCGATCGGCGACGGGCGGCGATCCGTGATGGCCGACGACGACGACGATGGCTGACGACCGGTGGCGGTGGTCGGCGGCCACTGACGATCGACGACCGACGGCGGTCGGCGGCGGTCGACGACCGACGGCGGTGGTGACCGACGGCGATTGGCGACCGGTGACCAGCGACGGCCGGCGACCGGTGACCGGCGATCGATGGCCGGCGACCGACGGCGACCGGTGACCGACGGAGGGTGGCGAGCAACGGGCGGTCGGCGGGCAACGGCTAACTAGGAGTATATTCGGCATTCAAATTTTGATTAAACAGTGACTTCGTAATGTAATCGGATTACATAGTATTTGCTTTGTAATCTAGATTACAAAACTTCACTACCTTTTGTAATCGAGATTATATTACATTACAGTTTTAAAGTTAAAACAAACAAAATAATCAACCTTGTAATGTAATCTTGATTACATTACAAGGCAGATTACACCTTACCAAACGTAACCTTAATGTATTGCATTTCCTCATGAGGTAAACATTAATGTATTACATTTCCTTTTTCAGCTTGAGTTTTGAAAGCTCATTATCTCTTCCATCTTTGTCTATTGGGATTTTTAGAACTTTTCTAAAATCCAATAATGCGAATCTATTATAATCATATCAACTATCCAATATTGTTGATACAACAAACACACTTGCTCACTATTACAATAATATAAATTTAATTTATAGATTTTATGTGGAACTCTTTTACTTTCCTTGTTTCTATTGATTGGAAATCAATTTAAGATTTGATCATATCAAACTTTATTTGTTAATACACTGTTTGATCACATCAAACTTTATTCGCCAAATTCAATTCCTTGAATTTGACTTTCTCAATGGAAATAAGGAAAACAATACTTGTATGAGCCTCAATGGTTCAGGGATACAGCTAGCCGTGGATTCACAACTCTTTGTGATTCAGGATTATAATTGTCATTTATTTGGGCATACCCTTAATAGCCCCATTATATGATTAACTCTTTAATTATAGGATGTTAGAACTAATTCTGATTAAGACCTAACGAATCATGGTAAGAATGTCTAGTAGCACTGCCCCATGATTCCCTAGGTATCACTGAATAATATCTGCAAGAATCAGTTGATCATGGTTAACGAACAGTCCGATCCCTTCATCTCATATATCCCAGTCTAATCTACAACCATTGGTACATCGAGAATTGCATATTGATTCGACAATCA
Organism: Zingiber officinale; assembly: GCF_018446385.1. Taxonomy (NCBI): domain Eukaryota; kingdom Viridiplantae; phylum Streptophyta; class Magnoliopsida; order Zingiberales; family Zingiberaceae; genus Zingiber; species Zingiber officinale. The sequence goes on along the minus strand of NC_055994.1, from coordinate 88,568,808 downwards.
TGTGATATATCTTATAGTAATATTGCATGTGTAAGTAGGAAACTCCTTTCCTGAAGTACATCTTATAACTCTGATCAGAGACTTCATTCACTATAAAATAATATATTACATAGGATATCCACACCTGTGGGTGTATGGTGAATCCTTGACTACAATATACTGACTCCTATATGTTTTATTACTACACCCAATCTCACCACCTGATGACCCTAATAGAGTCGGTAAATGAGTCAAAGTGCAGCCCCATCATATAGAGTCTCAGTGTTGTCCTGGGTCATAAGGACTACTAGTGTACAACCACAACCAAAGACTTATCCACTCGATAAATGATAACCACTTGGAAAGTCTGTGTGAGGGATGTTCGATGAACTCATCATATGATCACCCATCTGTATGTTTGAACATCTCTATGTCCTTACCAATAAAACATGGCACACTACATCACAGATGCTAGTCTCTAGCTCAAACAACCTTTTATTCTTATTTATTAGGCGACACAATTGACTAGAAAAAAATTTAGAATATACAGTGAATATTGATGTATTTCATGATTACCATCATATGTACCATCACATCTCACTATAGTATATTTAAGGACTTTATCTATGCATGTAACATGGGTATAAGATAAAGTAATACCAAACTGAATTGAATTATATTAAAATAAAGGTTATTTATTTACAAGAGTCAATAATGCCCTAGCCAACAGTTGGCTTTTTAGGGCACCTACTCTAACAAAGGAATGTCGCGTCCTAGGGACGAGAAGCTAGGGAGGAAGCCTGCTTAAGGAGAAGACCAGAGTTGGATTCGGTTGAGTTCAATTTCAGACGGTCAGAGCATCACCCAAGCGAGCATGAGGAAAAGAATGGTTAATATGGCAATTGATCATTCAAATGAACACTGCTCGAGGTACCTCCAATGGCTTTGTAGGCGCCTCAAGCTTCGACAGCGAAGCTACCGCATTTGGGGCCCAAGGTGCCTCCAATATGCCTAAGGCATCTCGAATGAACAGTGTTGAGGTACCTCCAATCATATTGAAGGCGCCTCCAACGAAGTAGAGTCATTGACTGACCATTATAACGTGGATAAAACTTTATCAACTTGGGTGCTCCAAGCCATGTAATCACAATAGTAACTTTTCCCAAAAGACGATAAATAGCCCTTAGAGCTAGGAATTAATTAACAATCATTATATTCAATTCCTAGTTAGTTTTGAGCTTTCAATGTCTGTAAGAGGCTATTCCTCCTTCATGAATGAGTTATTTAAGTGGAGTTTTTCAACTGTTTTGAATTAACAACTACGTAGATTGTAACCAAGTAAACTCTTGAGTCTTCTTACTATTTTTCTTATATTATTCTCTGTAATGTTATTTTTTATTATCTAATATTGTGTCCTTGCTAAGTTTAAAAGGCAAGAGATTCTTCCAACTCTCTGGGTACCCCCAGTGGTGCATCTCATCTGCTCGCAATGGCTATGCAATGGTTTGAGGATAGAACTTTATCCTCGCTTGGGTGCTTGGACCTAGTCCGAGTGCCTAGAGTATTGCTGACATGGGCATACGATGTTATCCAAAGCAATGACTCACCGAGGCACCCCTACAATGCCAGGGGGTTTGGGTGCTGGACCCACTCCGGGCGTCAGGAGTTCGGGCACCTGGACTTGGTCCAGACACCTAGACAAGGTAAACTCAGCGTTGACTTTGATCGACTTTGGCTCCGATTGCTAGGGTGATTCTCTGACCATCCATAGTTGAGCTCACCCGAACCCAACTACGGTCTTGTAGTGCATGGATAAATGTGTAAGACAATCAAAGTATATAGTCTCAGTAGAGAAATAAGAACATGATTATATATGACATGATAAACACACATACTAGTACCAGTCTAACACACATGTTATAATGATCAGTAAATCACTAGAGATCAACAGCAGATATGCTCATAACACTTGGACAATATATAATAGTATATCCATGTATGATAAATGCACATGTATGAATCATGGCAAGATCTCAAATATATACAACATGTGTCTATAACATAAGCAACATAAGTACTATGCTAGTACATATAACCGTAATAGATAATTAATGTGAGAGCAAAACTCCATCACAAGAATACATTATATTTAGGAGCAACGCTCCACTACAAGCAATACATCATATGTGAGAACAACGCTCTACCATAAACAATACATCATATGTTGGAGAAATACTCCATCATAAGCAATACAAATAACCAAGATATCTAGCTATCTAGCTAGAAACTGCGCAAGATTACTCTACCATAGATAATCCATGGGCAGTCTTAAATGTCAGGGTCCCTGTCTACACAAGATCACTCTACTATAGATAAACCGTGGGCAAACAGGATATAGCTATCTAGCTACGGGCTGCACGAGATCAGTCTACCATAGATAACTTATGGGCAGCCTAGGGTATAACAACCACTGTCGGCTGGCTCTGACCTCAACCCATAACGAGAGGGCCGGGAGCCCTGGTTGATAGGATACATGCAAATCCAGATATATAATAATAGCTATTGACTGGCTCTGACCTCAACCGACAACAAAAGGGAACCCTGGCCGATAGGATACATCCAAGTCCAGATGTATAACAAATCACTATCAACTAGCTCTGACCATAAGGAAGTAATGGTCGTCAAACTAGCTCATACCACAAAGGAGCAATAGTTATCTAACTAGATCATACCATAAGGGAGCAATGGTCATGAAACTAGCTCATACCACAAGGGAGCAATGGTCGTTAGCATGCATATAGTGCAAATATGAACATGATATAAATAATCATAATACTGATACAATTATCATCAATGCAATAACTCCATCAACATAAGTACAACTAGTACATGACCAATCTATCATCTAAGTCTATAGATATGAAAAGATCCAACAAGTATCCACCATACAACATATACAATAAGTAATCCTAGTTGAATAAATAAAGTGAGGTAACAGTAGACTAGCGATGCCTCGTTTATTTTTCAATTGGCAAATATTTGTATAATGCTTGGTGTGATGTGGTGGTTATGGATGCGTGCCATGTATTGTTGGAGCAACCTTGGTAGTATGATCACAGTATTATTCATAATGGGCGAAAGTATACATATACCCTTCACATCAAGGGAAAAAAGCTTGTATTGACGTCGCGACAGGAAGGAATTACTACAATTTTGGTAGCTAAAAATACTAATATGCTTTCTATATCCATGTTTCTAGTGTAAATATCCTGGGTTGGTTTTGATGTGGTCAACTAAGTTAACTTAGGTCCTGTTGTATTTTGATGTCTTGTGTCTAAGTGTGCAGGAACTTAGGAACACAAGAAGTCGAGTGGAAGACACATCAGACTAGAAGAATGACATGACAAGGGAGTTGACGGGCTCAGTGCATCTGAGGGATGAGAAGCTATGGAAGAGTACACCGGTGGACGAGAAGGATGCGCGTGGTGTATCAAGGGACGAGAAACCGGGGAGGAAGACTGCTCGATGAGAAAGTCGAAGTTGTGTTATGATGATCTCAACTCCAAATGTCTGAAGCATCACCCAAAAGGAAGAGCGAGAAAAAGTTAACATTAACATTTGAATTAGTATTTCGTAGATTTGATTACTAGATTTTTGAGTTTTAATGTTAAATTTTTAACATTTAAATATGTAAGATTATAATTTATCTTATCTTTTGAATTTATATTTTTAAGATTATCTTTATTGTTAATTAACCTAACATTTAATTCTGACGTATTAACTAACTTTGATTTATTCAAATTAAGTTTATCTTGTTTAATTGAAATGTTAATTAAGTTAGAATTTGAATTATCTTGACCAAGTAGATTAAAAAATTTATTAAGATTTTGTGTAATCTTATCTAGTTCTAAATTAATTTGGTCATTGTTTTTTGCTAGATATTTCTGATTTTTAAGTTTAAAGTTTGAATTTATCTTGTTATTTATTTTTGGATTTTTAATATTTTTATTAATTAATTTATCTAAATTTTTAGATTTATTAATTAAATTCTCAGAGTTAATAATTAAATTTTCAGAATTATTATTTTCAGAATTATTTTTAAAATTATTTATTAAATTCCTAGAATTATTAATTAAAATTTTAGAGTTAATAATTGAATTTTCAGAATTATTATTTAAATTATCAGAATTATTAATTAAATTTTCAGAATTATTATTTAAAAAATTATGATCAAGATCAGAATTTATGTTGTTAAGATTTAACCTTTTATCTTCTAAAATTTTAATATTTAATTTCAAATTTTTATGATTAGAATTGATCAAATTATTTTTAGGGTTATCTTGATTAATTAATTCATTATTTAATTCCAAGTTATTAAAATTTTTATGATCGAATTTGAATTAATTACAATTTCATCTTTGTTGGTTGAATTATTAATATTTATTATGTTAGATTTATCTTGATTATTAATTAAGTTATTTGAATTTTTCAAACTAGAGTTATCTCCATTATTCTTACTTGAATTTTTAATTAAAATTGAATTAATTTTGTTAGTTAGATTTGAATTTTTTAGATTAACTTTTTTTTTTGAATGTTTCTTTAGATTTGTTGAATTAAATATTTTATTAAGTATTCTATCACTTTCATCCATTTTGACTTGGTCATTTTCTTTAGTTGAGTTTTTAATAATTTTAATTTTTTTTAAGTTTTTAAGATTTAATTTTGAATTTTTAGGATTAAAATTTTTAGAATTCGAATTTAAGTTATTAAGTTTATCATGATCATTATTTATATTTGAATTAGTAAAATTATTTCTAGAATTATCTTGATTAATTAGATTTGAATTTTTAATGTTAATATTTTTATTAATTAAATTTAATTTTGAATTATCACAATTATAGAAATTTAAATTTTTCACATGAATATTTTGATTAATTAAATTATATTTTGGATTATAGGAATTATTTAAAATTTTTAAATCTAATTTATCATGCACAATATTATCTAATTTATTACAAAAAATATTCTCTAAATTATCATGCATATGGGTAGTTTTGGAAATAATATCTCCATGCAAATTTATTGACCTATTTTCAAATGTACTACGATTGAAAAAAATCGGATTTGCATGAAATATAAAATTACTAACCTTTTCATAATTTTCCTTATCGGGCAGCTGTTCTTGTAGTGTCTGAACTCCTGGCATTTGAAACATTTGATGTGATCTTTGCTTCTCCGAACTCCGGGCATCGATTCCTCCTTTGCCACCGGTGGTGTCGTTCGATTCTTACGAGTAGGACACTTATTTTTATAGTGTCATCTCTACTTGTACTTGAAGCATATAATATGCAATTTAAAATTTGGCATTAAATAAAATTACCTTTTTACCCTTGTCCCCCTCAATTCGTGGTTTGCTTGCTCCATCAGCGGTTAGTCCAATCAGAGCCTCTTGCTCTGATACTAATTGTAGGATCGGTGCGGTTGAGAGAGGGGAGAGGGGGTTGAATCTCGACTTATCATTTTCTTTTCGATTTCGTCCATTCTTTCTATCAAAGTCATTAGTAGCAACGGAATATAAAATAAAGTATGGGAAAAATAATACAAGTGGGATTTTCTTGGTTCCCAACCCCCCAGGATCAGTACGTCCAAGGCCTACGCACTCAAATGTGAGTCCACTAATGGTCTCCTTTCCAGAGGTGGAGAAACTCGTCTTATAGTATATCAAATACAAGCATAAAAGAATGAAAGTAAATGTTGGGATCTTAGATGGCTAGAGGGGGGGTGAATAGCCTCTTAAAAACTTAAACACAAATTTCTACAAAGAAACTTGTTAGCACAGCGGAATTAAGAAACTAAAACAAAGAGGAAATAAGCACACTAACACACGAATTTACGAGGTTCGGGGATAACTTGCCCCTACTCCTCGGCGTGTCCGTAAGGTGGACGACCCCTTGATCTTCAGTAGATCACACCCCGGATAAATTCCGGCTAAAGATCCTCCTTCTCGGTGGAGTAACATCTCCACACAGTCTCAAGAAATATATATGTTAAAGCACAAGACTTACAGAGCTCGGTGGAAAAGAAGAATGAACTAATGCTTACAACCACGCGAGGATCAGTGGAAACAGAGAACTCACAGATAACAGTATCTCACCCGAGAGCTCAAGAACTTAGCACACCTCAACGATCAACAGAATATTTTTTTTTCTTTTTTCACTTTCTTGCTATCTTGTTGTTCTTTCCTCTCGCTTTTTACTGCTTCTTAAGCCCCTGTTCTCTGCTGTCACGGATCGTGGTCAAACTGCACAGAATCATCACTGCAGCCAATCCCTCTTCCTCCTTACCTGGTTCTCTGAACTCACACCAATGAAATCATAGTCTTCACTGGTGTCTTCTGAGCTCGAACCAATCACCAGGAGTCAAGCGGATCGCAGCCAGATCACACCAGTAGCCGTTGATGCTTCAAATGCACCATGCGCCGCGAATCACAGCAGAAAGGTCATTTGTCGTATTCCTCTTATGGACTTAATTTGAAATTAGGCTTGGAATGATACCTGTGATCCTGCAAACTCAAAAGCTAACAGCACAGAGGGTTATATCACTTGAATTAGGCAGATCAAATGCAGTGGAGGAATCGCAGAAATAGCGAACAAATCTGATTGTATGTGGATCGGTCACCAGACCGATCCATGGACCGATCAGGACATATCTGTTGGTGCAACCTTAGGTCAAGGTTGACCTGGTTGACCAGACTCGAGTTGACTTGACTCGAGTTATGTTTTGATATTTGACGAGTTATGTTTGACAATGTTTGACGTGAACAGAAAAGTTGTATCTTGATGTTTTACAAGGATACAAGCTTGGGAGATTGTGGGTGCAACCCGTGGTCAAGGTTGACCTGGTTGACCCGAGGTGAGTTGACCTGACTCGGAAAAGTCCAAGCAGGGAGCTTGGCATGGGAAAAGTCCAAGCAGGGAGTTTGGCATGGTGAAAAGTCCAAGCAGGGAGCTTGGCACGGGAAAAGTCCAAGTATGGAGACTTGGCACGGAGAAGTCCAAGTGTGGAAGCTTGGCACATGGGAAGTCGGAGAGGGCTCGGTAGCTCGTTCTCCGGACTGTAGTCAGAGAGGGCTCGGTAGCTCGTTCTCTGGACCAGATGGTGAAAGTCCTGGTGAGTGAAGCCAGGTAGTGGGAAAGTCCTGGTGAGTGAAGCCAGGCAGTGGGAAAGTCCTGGTGAGTGAAGCCAGGCAGTTGGAAAGTCCTGGTGAGTGAAGCCGGGCAGATTGGAAATCATGGTGAGTGAAGCCAGGTGAAAATCCTAGTGAGTGAAGCTAGGTGAAAGTCCTGGTCAGTGAAGCCGGGCAAGGGAAAATCCAGATGGATCAAGGGTGATCGGACATCTGGTGTTGAGAAGGTCAAGTAGGTCAAGGGAGTGACCGGATATTTGGCACGAAGAGAAAAGTCCAAGTGGGTCAAAGGGATTGACCGGACACTTAGTGGGGAGTCTTAGCAGGTCAAGGGAGTGACCGGATGCTAAGCATGATGTACCAACAGGTCAAGGTTGACCGGATGTTGGTTTCGAGAGACTTGGGACTTGGTGTTGAGGAAAACCAAGCTCTGGATCGATCAGTGGATCGATCCATTGATACCATGGATTCCTGATCGGTCTGCAGACCGATCAGTAACCACACAGTGAGCTTTTGTGTGTTATCTGATCGGACTGAAGACCGATCAGGAGGTCGATCAGAAGAAGGCAACAGAGCTGGGAAAGGTCAGCTGATCGGTCTAGGGACCGATCAGCATAGAGCCTGATCGGTCCCCATGACCGATCAACAGCACCCTGGACCGATCAGGGTGGAGCCTGATCGGTCCAGGCCTAGCCGTTGTGACTCAACGGCTAGGCTATTTCGGGCTTCTGTGTTCTGGTCTTTTTGCCTTGCAAGTTCGCAGGTTCGCTCAGGATATCAGAGGTTATAAAAGGATCGAGAGGCACTACAGAAGTTCTGCTTCTTCTTCCTCTTCTTCCTACTCCTGACTGTGATCGAGCTTTGCTGAGATCTTAGTTTACTGAGCTTCGTGTGAGCTCCTTCTTGAAGCTTCGGGTGAGCTTTCCTCGACTGATCAGCTGCTGCTGTGAGTTTCCTGAAGTTGCTGCTTCGGGTTCCAGTCGACAAGAACAGTAGGCAAGCTTTGTTTTGTACATTCATATTGTCTTCTGTTTTGTGCTGTATTTTTGTACACCTTTCTTGCTGTTGCAAGAAGTTTCTGTGGCGAGGTTTCTCCACCCAGAAGGAGTGTTCTTATTAGCTGGTTTTCCGGGGACTCATCCACCGACGGATTGATAGGCTTCGTCCACCTTACGGACACGCCGAGGAGTAGAAGTTTCATCTCCGAACCTCGTTACATCGACGAGTTTGAGGTTTGCTATTCTCCGTTGTCATTTCTATTGTTTATTTCCGCTGCGCTAACCCTAATCGTAGGAAGAAACGCGAAGAATTTGGGGTCGGCTATTCACACCCCCCTCTCTAGCCGAGTACGACGATCCTAACAAGTGGTATCAGAGTGAGGTCGCTCTTCGTTGGATTAACACCCGGGGGAGCACGAGCTAGAGAATGGAGTTATTTGGAGAAGACGTCACAATTCCACCTTTCTACGATCGCGACGACTTCGTGTTTTGGAAGGTAAGAATGAAGTACTTTCTTATGACTAACCTTGAAAATTGGAGTTGTGTTCAATTAGGTTTCAAGCCTCCGATGGACAAGAAAGGAGAAACCCTAGAGAAGAAGGAGTGGATCAAGGAACAAGTCCACCAATCCCTAGTCAACGATGAGGTATTGAAAATTTTTGAATTTTCTTTACCTAATGATGTTTTGTGTAGGATAGGTGGATATAACGATGCCAAGGAGTTGTGGAACAACTTGGCAAAGTTCCATGAGGAGAACTCCACTTCAAGTCATAAAGAGGAGTCAAGTGAGCCAAGTAGCTCACTTCATGGAGGAATGGATTTAGAAGTTGAGGGTCACTCAACATCTAAAGAAGAAGAGGAGGAGAGTTCTTCTTCAAGTTCGGAGCAAGAAGAAGAAACTTCTACCTCCGGAAGGGATGAAGGAGAGAGTGTTCATCCTTCCTCAACTCTAGGTAACTCAAGCCATTTAGTTTCTAGCAAATTACACATAATGTGCTTTGAGTGTAGGGAATTTGGACATTACAAGAGTAAATGTCCAAAGAGGGTTAGAAAGACTCCACCGGCGCCAAAGGTCAAGGAAGCCGGAGTCCCAACACGCAAGGGCAAGGAGCACATGGTGTGCTTCCAATGCAAGCGAAGGGGACACTATAGGAGTCAATGTCCGAGGGGGAGGCAACCTCACAAGGACAAAATACCGAGCACGTCAATAGGGGGAGCGAAGGCAAACCCTAAGGTAACATTTAAGTCTTACTCTTGCAATAAGACACATGCTAGTAGTTTTGTTGAAATTGTTAATAATGATAAGCATGTTAACTTTAGGAACCAATATATGTGTTTAGGTGCTAAACATGTTAGCCTAGGTAAGGACAACACTAGAAATACCAACCCTAGGATTAATTCATCTAAGGTTAAGGAAAATCTAGGTAGAAACCCCAAAACAACTAGACACATGCCTAGGAATACCTTAAAGAAAAATGAAAAATTAAAAATTGAGGTATTAGAGAAGGAGAATCAAGTCTTGAGGTCAAGACTTGATACTTTGGAAAAGGCTCTTAAGAACTTGGAGAAGTCATCTCTAGGGTTTAAGGGTCAAAAACCAATGTCCAAGGACAAGAAAGGTTTGGGTCACAAACCTAAGTCCCAAGTGGTCAAGCCGACTTATCATAATGTTCCATTCGATTATGGAACAAAATCTAGGGCTAGGAAGACCATCACCAAGGTCACAAGGGGAGTCACCCCTAGAGTGGATCTTGATGAGTCCCAAATGACCAAGGCTTTAAAGCCTAGGAGGGTCATTAGGAGGGTTGCTAGGGAAGACATCCCTAGTGAATATTTAGTGAACCCAATGAGCTCCAATAGGTATTGGGTTCCTAAGAGCGTGATTCCATCACGTTAGATGGTTTAGGATGTGCCAACCTTACTTGAATAGGTAGTTAACCTAATCATGGCAAAAGGTGGTACTTTAGGAATTTTCAAGGTGTAATCAAGCCTTGAAAATGAAGAGAAAATTATTCCTAAGATAATTAGGATGTGCCAACCACATTTGAGGAATTTTTCTAGAGTCAATCTAGTTGGCACATAGTGATCTAAAAGTCTTGAGGATATGATTTTAGGTCTATTACACTTAGGAATATAGAACCTATGGCAAAATGATCAAAATTATCAAAAATGGCAACTAAGGCTAGAATTAGGTATTTTCTATACCTTTATATATTATTTGCCATGTATTATTTGCCATATGTCATGTCATGACATCATATTTATTTTATGATCATTTAAAATGTCATGATAATGCTTAGGTTAGTTAAATGTCATGTTTTATTTAAGTTTCATACTTTATGCCATGACATCATGACATTGGCACATGTTTCCATTTATGATACAATTATATGCCATGTCATCATCTTGTGCATTAATGATCAATGAAATTGATTTAAGGACTAAAACACAATTTGACATGGAGATCAAATTGTTATTTAGAAAAATGCATGAGAACTTAGATTAAGCTAACCTAAACCCATAACTCACATCAAAATTGACTTGGATATGTTTGATACACCTTAGATGTGTGTGAGATATTAGGATTGTGAGTTAGGATTAAGGTGCATAGTTCTTGTACCTAGATGAGCCTAATTCTAATTGGGGATCATAGGGAAAGCTTGTGTACAAGTCATGTACATTTAGCCCTAAGATTGTGGTCCCAAATTAAAGGGTTTAAAATCATTTTAAAATTGATTTGAAAAACCTTGATGAAGCTTTTCTAGTGATAGCTCTCATCATTGAGCAAAGTGATACAAAGATTGATTAACTTTGAGTTATTTCAAAATCTTTCAAACTTTGTATCAAGATTCGAAAATGGAAGTTATTTTCATAGAAAACTATTTTTTCTTGATAGTATATGTTATGAGGAATGTATCCTCAAAGCTTTACAATTTTTGGAATTTTCTGGAATTTTCTAGGAGTTTCTGAATTTCGGGAGGAAAATTAGAAATTCTGATATCAGACTTGTGGACCGATCAGAGAGGATTCTGATCGGTCCAGGAAAGTGTGGATCGGTCACCAGGATCGATCTAGGAGAGTGTGGATCGGTCTGGTGACCGATCCAGTGAAGTCTGATCGGTCTGGTGACCGATCAGGGCGTGCCAAGTTGTTGAAATTCGACTGGTTGTCTGAAATTTCAGCTCGGGAATTGGTGTCTTAGAGTTCTAAAGGTTTGAAACTCTCCAAGACATTGTTGGTGCAATGGTCAAGGGGGAGTTGACCTTTAGGGGGAATTTTACCTATTAGTCAAGGGGAGTTGACTTTTAAGAGGAGTTTTTACTCCTAAAGACTTGAGTGATATGGGATTATCACTAAGTTAATTGTTGACCTTAGTATCAAGGGGGAAATTAAGGGTTTCAATGAAAGGTATGGGACCTTCATTAAAAAGAAACTCTTGACCTTGATTCACTCTTTTTGATGTGTGTCAAAAAGGGGGAGAGTGTAGGTTTGGGGAGAATGTTCAAGGAAGAACATTAGAAAACCTAAGTTTGATTATGAGTTTTGTCAAACATCAAAAAGGGGGAGATTGTTGGTGCAACCTTAGGTCAAGGTTGACCTGGTTGACTCGAGTTGACTTGACTCGAGTTGTGTTTTGATGTTTGACGAGTTATGTTTGACAATGTTTGACGTGAACAGAAAAGTTGTATCTTGATGTTTTACAAGGATACAAGCTTGGGAGATTGTGGGTGCAACCCGTGGTCAAGGTTGACCTGGTTAACCCGAGGTGAGTTGACCTGACTCGGAAAAGTCCAAGCAGGGAGCTTGGCATGGGAAAAGTCCAAGCAGGGAGTTTGGCATGGTGAAAAGTCCAAGCAGGGAGCTTGGCACGGGAAAAGTCCAAGTATGAAGACTTGGCACGGAGAAGTCCAAATGTGGAAGCTTGGCACATGGGAAGTCGGAGAGGGCTCGGTAGCTCATTCTCCGGACTGTAGTCAGAGAGGGCTCGGTAGCTCGTTCTCTGGACCAGATGGTGAAAGTCCTGGTGAGTGAAGCTAGGCAGTGGGAAAGTCCTGGTGAGTGAAGCCAGGCAGTGGGAAAGTCCTGGTGAGTGAAGCCAGGCAGTGGGAAAGTCCTGGTGAGTGAAGCCAGGCAGTTGGAAAGTCCTGGTGAGTGAAGCCGGGCAGATTGGAAATCCTGGTGAGTGAAGCCAGGTGAAAATCCTAGTGAGTGAAGCTAGGTGAAAGTCCTGGTCAGTGAAGCCGGGCAAGGGAAAATCCAGATGGATCAAGGGTGATCGGACATCTGGTGTTGAGAAGGTCAAGTAGGTCAAGGGAGTGACCGGATACTTGGCACGAAGAGAAAAGTCCAAGTGGGTCAAAGGGATTGACCGGACACTTGGTGGGGAGTCTTAGCAGGTCAAGGGAGTGACCAGATGCTGAGCATGATGTACCAACAGGTCAAGGTTGACCGGATGTTGGTTTCGAGAGACTTGGGACTTGGTGTTGAGGAAAACCAAGCTCTGGATCGATCAGTGGATCGATCCATTGATACCATGGATTCCTGATCGGTCTGCAGACCGATCAGTAACCACACAGTGAGCTTCTGTGTGTTATCTGATCGGACTGAAGACCGATCAGGAGGTCGATCAGAAGAAGGCAACGGAGCTGGGAAAGGTCAGCTGATCGGTCTAGGGACCGATCAGCATCGAGCCTGATCGGTCCCCATGACCGATCAGCAGCACCCTGGACCGATCAGGGTGGAGCCTGATCGGTCCAGGCCTAGCCGTTGTGACTCAACGGCTAGGCTATTTCGGGCTTCTGTGTTCTGGTCTTTTTGCCTTGCAGGTTCGCAGGTTGGCTCAGGATATCAGAGGTTATAAAAGGATTGAGAGGCACTACAGAAGTTCTGCTTCTTCTTCCTCTTCTTCCTACTCCTGACTGTGATCGAGCTTTGCTGAGCTCTTAGCTTACTGAGCTTCGTGTGAGCTCCTTCTTGAATCTTCGGGTGAGCTTTCCTCGACTGATCAGCTGCTGCTGTGAGTTTCCTGAAGTTGCTGCTTCGGGTTCCAATCGACAAGAACAGTAGGCAAGCTTTGTTTTGTACATTCATATTGTCTTCTGTTTTGTGCTGTATTTTTGTACACCTTTCTTGCTGTTGCAAGAAGTTTCTGTGGCGAGGTTTCTCCACCCAGAAGGAGTGTTCTTATTAGCCGATTTTCCGGGGACTCATCCACCGACGGATTGATAGGCTTCGTCCACCTTACGGACACGCCGAGGAGTAGGAGTTTCATCTCCGAACCTCGTTACATCGACGAGTTTGAGGTTTGCTATTCTCCGTTGTCATTTCTATTGTTTATTTCCGCTGCGCTAACCCTAATCGTAGGAAGAAACGTGAAGAATTTGGGGTCGGCTATTCACACCCCCCCTCTCTAGCCGAGTACGACGATCCTAACAATATCCTGATCGGTCCGCAGCTTGTCTGATCGATCGTGGAGACCGATCAGACTGCAGGTGGATCGGTCTCCACGACCGATCCCCTGCCTTCTTCTCTTCGCAATACCATCTCCTGATCGGTCTCCAAGACCGATCAGATTGCACTCAGTGTGCTACTGAGTGTTTCCTGATCGGTCTACAGACCGATCAGATTACACTCAGTGTGCTACTGAGTGTTTCCTGATCGGTCACCAGACCGATCCATGGAAACTTAGTTTCACTGGATCGGTCTGCCGACCGATCCACTGTCTTATGTATCAATGGATCGGTCTGCCGACCGATCCAATGTACCATGGAATGTCAACTTAGGTCCCTCTCTGACCTAATCGGGAGAACAAACTACCGAGCCCTCTCCGACTTCGTCCGATCCAGAGAACGAGCTACCGAGCCCTCTCTGACCTAGTCCGGAGAACGAGCTACCGAGCCCTCTCCGACTTCGTCAGGTCTAGAGAACGAGCTACCGAGCCCTCTCTGACCTAGTCCGGAGAACGAGACCGAGCCCTCTCCGACTTCGTCCGGTCCAGAGAACGAGCTACCGAGCCCTCTCCGACCTAGTCCGGAGAACGAGCTACCGAGCCCTCTCCGACTTTGTCCGGTCCAGAGAACGAGCTACCGAGCCCTCTCCGACCTAGTCCGGAGAACGAGCTACCGAGCCCTCTCCGACTTCGTCAGGTCTAGAGAATGAGCTACCGAGCCCTCTCTGACCTAGTCCGGAGAACGAGCTCTCTCCGACTTCGCGTGCCAAGTTTCCAACTTGGACTTTTCCCTTCCACTTGATAAACCTTGATCATTAATCAAACCGAGTTTAATTAACATCTAATACAAACTTAAATCCGTTTCAACATCAAAACAACAGCCAGGTCAGACTGTATCAATAATCTCCCCCTTTTTGTTGTTTGACAACACGATTTAAGTTTAGATCAGAAATGTTCTTATTTTCATAATTTTAGGGGAATCAAGATCCTCCCCCTAAGATGGATACACCACTAAGTCAATAACGGGAATCAAAATCCTTCCCGTTATCTTTTCCCCTAAAATCAAGCCTTCATACATCTCTAAACTTAGGTATCCTCTCCCCCTTTGTCAAACACCGAAAAGGTGCAAATGAGGTGACAAAACTCAAAAGGCTCCCCCTAACCCATATTGTCTTTTTCTTAATGCACCTAGAGTTCCTTCTAAGTGTATTATATGACAGTAAGAAAGAGATAAGATACAATCAAGTCATGGCATAGGAACAACATATTAATATGAACTGAAGCATAAGGAAAAGCAAGAAATAGACAAATGAATAGCAAAAATATATGAGTAGCATAAGTATCCAGGTCAGACAAAGATATCCAACAAATCGCATCCAAAATATAGACAGGCAAAGTGACACACAGAATGTATCAATCAATATTCTCACAATGAGGAACATCATCATCATCTGCTGGAGGCATGTAACCCTGAGGCGGCATACTGGAGCTCGAAGGTGGATGACCCGAGAAATGCTGCGGAGGTGGGTAGTTGGCCATCCAGCCCAGAAGCAGCTGCTGCGTCACCAACTGCTGACTGCTTAAGTCATCGTAGCGCTGGTCAATCCGAACACGCAGTCCATGGAGCTCAGCAGACAGCAGCTCATCGTGCTGATCGAAGCGGCTCTCTAGCTCAGCGATCTGCCAGCGCAGATTAGGATCGGCCTCATCAGCAGCAGGAGGAGGAGCAGCAACCTGTCGAGGAAGTGCCCATGGTAACTCTCCCAGACCTCTCCCATCCTTCCACCAAACAGCCCCATTCTGTCCCAAGATACCGGACTTGGAAAATGCCCGTTTCCCAAGTCGGCAATCCTGTCTGACCATCTTCACTATCCTACCCTTAGACACATCTATCAGAAGGGTCTCGAGCCAATCTGTAATTATATGCCCATAAGGCATATAAATAGTGGAGCTGCTAGGCTGAGTATATGAGATGATCGAAGAATAGATGCTGGACATAATGTCAAAGTCGAGACGCCGACGCAACCCATAAAGCATCAAATAATGATAGGGTCGGATCTCTGCTAGAGGTTTGGATGTGATTGGAAGAAGACAGTTTGTGACTATCTTAAAAAGAATATAGTCAGGGGCAGATAGTCGTAGGGCGGCAAAGGTGGGAAAATCAACATCCAACTCATCCAGTCCACCTGGTCTAGGATGACCGAAGAAGTACTCATAGATGGAATCAGGTGAGACATCAAATGGAGGAGGTAAAAGATCGGGTAAATCAGGATAAATGGGAAAAGGATCTCCTGAACACATTCGGCAACCTAGATACCCAAAGAATTCTACGACGGAGAAATCGATAGTTCTCTTAGCGACTCTGGTTCTATAAGCACCATCACTGGTCTGATGAAGATTGTTGTAGAATTCAGATACTAGGTCATAGTTGTTGTCCCTTTCTAGGTAGACTAACGAGTCAAGTTTGTAATATGCCAGGGTTTCGAATACAGAGGGACAAAACTCATCCATGTACTTTCGATCCACAGATCGACATGGGAGTAGCTTGAATGTCCTCTATTGAAACACTTGTTCAAACTGTCGATTTGGGAATCTCGAAGAAGAGGAAGGTTGAGGTCGGGAGGGTGCCTGGGACTTGGATTTCTCAGCAGATGACTTAGACGTACCCTCATCGGCTGATTTCTTCCTAAATAGGTCAAAAATAGGACATGGTCGGGGCAAATGGGAGTCCACGGGAGCCACAGAGTCGAGAACCGAGACAACACACAGAGATACACTGTGAAAAGAAACTAAAATGCCAAAAATGAACAGATTTCAGGGCGAAAGGATTCCTTACCTGGGCGCCATTTGAGGCTTTCGGAGAAGATGGAGAGAAGAGTCGGGACTGAGGAGTGGTTTGGCTAGGGTTTTCGGCGTGAAATGAGAGGACGAAGGATTGGGGGAAGTTAAAGAGGGTGATAAGATCGGACGGCTGTCCGAACAGGAGAAATCTTGACCGATCAGGGAACGTCCTGATCAGTCAGGGAGTGTCCTGATCGGTCGTGGAGACCGATCAGGGAACCTCCTGATCGGTCCCCGGACCGATCAGGTATCGAACAGAGAAGTGGAACTCTCCTGATCGGTCGTAGAGACCGATCAGATATCATCCTGATCGGTCCCTGGACCGATCAGTGTCTGATAATCAGTGATTTCAGTCTCTGAAATTCGTATCGAAGGCTCTGAAACTTGGTTCAACAACTTCCAAGTTCAGAACCTAGGATCTGAAGAGCCCACAGAATATATTCAGTGATACCAATGAATATTTCCTAATGATGAGCACTAATGATTTGGAATTATTTAGGGCTCGAAAGTTTCAGACACTTCATAACAGATGTGTTGAATCTCAAAGTTTCAAAACCAGAGAAGTTTGTTTTGTTTGTTTGCTGAAACTATGATCTAAAGTGAACCAAGGTAATAAATCTGACTCAGGCTATCAGTTCAAAATATATCCTTGCTATGAGTAGTTACAAGTTTGTCAAAATATGTCAAAATTTCTTCACCAACTTGTCCTATTTTCAATCAAAATCAGGAAGGTATCAATCAAGGGTATCAATCAACACATCAACAAGGTTAGATGATTTCTAGACACAGGTCCAACCAAGATTCCTTGGTTGGAATATATGAGTAAGATCTAGGAGCCAAATACACATGAATTATGTAATGGCCTTCCCCATACTCAATTTATGTCTCTACAACCTAATTATTCAAGGGATGCATGATACATTTTGAATAATTTGGTTGATCCTAGCATCTCACCCCATATTTAGCAAACAAAAACAATTTGTTAAACCTTATAGTTTGTGTGAGATGTCCCCAAGTTGCCCAAATTAATTTCCCAATTTCTCTTGTAGTTTTAGTTGTCCCTATTGATCATGATGAAATCATAATGGCCTATTGAGCCAAACACATCCCCAATTCTCTCCTTAAATGACTAAATTCATTTTCCGGAAGGGGTTTGGTGAAAATGTCGGCTAAGTTTGACTTTGACTCAACATATGTGAGTGCAATGTCTCCCCTAGCTACGTGATCTCTAATGAAGTGATGACACACTTCAATGTGTTTGGTCCTTGAATGATGGACTGGATTTTTCGTTAGGTTTATTGTGCTAATGTTGTCACACAACACTTGCACTCCTTTATATGAAAGTCCATAATCTTCTAGAGTGTGAATCATCCACAACAATTGTGATACACTCTCTCCCATGGCAATGTATTCAGCCTCGGTCATGGAGAGAGCAACACAATGTTGCTTCCGACTTGACCAACTAATCAACGATGAACCTAAAAATTGGCAACCCCCACTAGTGCTTTTCCGATCCAATTTGCATCCAGCATAATCGGAATCGGTATAGCCTATCAAATCAAAAGACTCCGTACGAGGGTACCACAGTCCTACTCTAATTGTGCCCTTGAGATATCTTAGAATTCTCTTAACTGCAGTTAAATGAGATTCCTTGGCACAAACTTGATATCTAGCGCACATGCCCACAGCAAAAAGTATGTCCGGTCGACTAGCTGTGAGATATAGAAGACTACCGATCATGCTTCTATATTGTGTTAGATCAACTGGTTTCCCACTCTCATCATTGTCAAGACAAGTGTTTGTCACTATTGGAGTGGATACTTCCTTAGAGTCACTCATTTTGAATTTTTTGAGCATCTCTTGAGTGTATTTCGTCTGATGGACATAAATTCCATCTCGAGTTTGTTTGATTTCAAGTCCAAGGAAGAATGTCAATTCTCCTACTAGACTCATCTCAAACTCACTTTCCATGTGAGAAATAAATTCATTCAAATAGCCCTTGTTATTTGAGCCAGAAATTATGTCATCGACATACACTTGGGCTACAAAAATGTTTTCACCATCTCTACGCAGAAATAGTGTTGGGTCTATTTGGCCTCTTACAAAACCCTTTTCTAGTAAATATGTTGACAACCTTTCGTACCAAGCTCGTGGTGCTTGTTTAAGCCCATAAAGTACTTTCTTGAGCTTGTACACGTGGTTTGGAGCTTCGGTATTCACAAACCCCGGTGGTTGTTCAACATAGACTTCTTCTTTAATAAAGCCATTTAAGAAGGCAGATTTAACATCCATTTGATAGAGCTTGAAACCTCTATGTGCAACAAAAGCTAGCATCAAACGAATGGACTCTAATTGGGCCACGGGAGCATAAGTCTCGTCATAATGGAGACCTTCGACTTGACTATAGCCCTTGGCTACAAGTCTTGCCTTGTTTCTTACAACTTCTCCCTTTTGATTTAACTTATTTTTGAAGACCCATTTAGTTCCAATAATGGTGGTCTTCTTAGGTCTAGGAACTAAGTCCCACACTTGGCTCCTTTCAAATTGACCTAACTCATCTTGCATAGCTATGATCCAATCAGGATCGCGCAATGCCTCATCAACTAATTTTGGTTCAATCTCTGAAATCAATGCGACTTCATTAGACTCATTTCTAAAGAATGACCTAGTCCTAACCCCTTGTTGGATGTCTCCCACAATTTGGTCTTGGGGATGACTAGTGGCTATCCTAGATTGTCTTGGTGTTGATGGTGCCTCATGAATGGTCTCACTAGGCACAGGCAAGGACTCAATATCAGGCAAAGGATCAGATTGAGTTATTTGTTGCCTTTGCTCATTATCATCAGAGTCAACTTCGACTCTTTCTATGTTTCGATCATTCAAACTTAGCCTTCTAAGTTCAAATTGAATTTCTCCTACATCCCTTGATTGATCATTTAAGTTAGGGATTTCTTCAAAAGCTACATCAGAGGACTCTTCAATCAATTTAGTCCTATTGTTGTAGACTCGATAGGCTTTGCTGGTGAGCGAGTACCCGACCAGTATCCCTTCATCAGCCTTGGCCGAAAATTTTCCAAGATGGTCCTTGGTGTTCAAAATAAACACCTTACAACCAAACACCCTAAGATGTTTAATTGTAGGGGGTTTTCCAAACCAAATTTCATGGGGAGTCTTTCCTAAAAACCTATGTATCAGGATTCGGTTTTGCACATAGCAAGCTGTATTTACAGCTTCAGCCCATAAGTAACTCGGTAGTGAGTACTCATTGAGCATACTTCGTGCAGCCTCTTGTAAGACTCGGTTCTTTCTCTCCACAACCCCATTTTGCTGTGGGGTCCTTGGAGTAGAGAACTCATGCCTATATCCCTTTTCTTGACAGAATTCTAAAAACCTATGATTTTGAAATTCCCCGCCATGATCACTTCTAATGGTTTTAATTGTTGTTGATTTTTCATTTTCAGTTCTTCTATAAAAGAAAATAAAAATATCTATGGTTTGATCCTTAGTTTTCAAAAAGAAGGTTCATGTATACCTAGTAAAGTCATCAATAATCACTAAACAGTATCTACTTCCATTTAATGAAATAACACTACTGCAATCAAACAAATCCATATGTAATAAGTCTAAGGCAGTAGTTGTACTTACAGCGCTTTTACCTTTATGAGGCGCTTTAGTTTGCTTACCCTTCTGACATGCATCACACAATTTGGTCTTTCGGTACTTGATGCTTGGTAAGCCTCGCACTAACCCTTTGTTGACCAGCTTCCGGATATTCTTCATGTTCACATGAGCCAACCTCCTATGCCAAAGCCACGATTCTTCTTCTTTTGACATGAAACACTTAGCAAGAGCATTAGTAGCACTTTTAAAAGAAACTTGATAAATGTTATCTACCCTTATGCCTACTAGTACCGTGTCAAGTGTGTCAATGTTTTTGACTAGACATTGACTCGAATGAAACTCAATTGTGTAACCCGTATCACACAATTGACTGACACTTAGGAGATTAAAAGTCATCCCCTTGACTAGAAGGACATTCTTGATTTGGAGATATTCGGATATATGAATGTCTCCAACCCCTATAACCTTAAGGCTACCATTATTACCAAAGGACACATTACCTCTATTTTTATTTTGAATGGTAGAAAATAGTGACTTGTCCTCGGTCATGTGCTTGGAGCATCCACTATCAACAAACCAAGTTGATAGACGCTCCCCCTTTACCAATGCCTACAAGACACGAAAGATAGATGTTTTACGTACCCAAATCTTGGGACCTAATGCATCTACAATGAAACATACGATCTATGAAATTGGGTTCTTGACACTAAAGAAATAAAGCTAGACTCCTTAGGTTGGTATCCTAATCCAGCCTTGCTGTAGACCGCCCTTTGGGCATTTAGAATCATGTCTAGGGTCTTAGAGCTAGTTGAGAATTTTTCAAGCATTTTCTTGAGTTTCTCAACCTCACCCTTCAAGGCCTTGTTCTCATCCTCAAGGACCTCTAGATGTAGGTCATCAACCTCATCTTCCCTAAGGGCCCTCAAGTTTTCTACTTCTTCTTTTAATGATTTATTTTCTGTTTTTGATTTTTTAAGCAAGGTAGACAAATGTGTAATAGTCTTATAGCATTTTTCTAAGTGAGAAGAGGTTACCTCTTCATCATCCGAAGATGATGAAGCCGCGGCTGAAGTGCTTGAGTCATCACTCTCGGACTCGGACTCCTCTCTTGCCATGAGTGCCAATTGCCGAGTACTCTTCTCCTTCTTCTCTTCCTCCTCCGATGAGCTTGAGGAAGATTCATCCCAAGTGGCCTTGAGAGCTTTCTTCTTCTTGGCTCTTTCCTCCTTCTTTTTGGCCCGTTCTTCCTTCTTGAGTTTTGGACACTCACTCCGGTAGTGGCCTTTCTTGCTACACTCATAGCAAGTAACGTTAGACTTATCAATATTTTGATCTACAGTTTTACCTTTGTATCTCCTGCTTCTTCTCATGATCCTCCTCACAAAATTTGCCATCTCGCTTGATGATGATCCACCTTCATCATCGGACTCGGAGGAGGATGTAGATGAAGAAATCTCTTTCTCCTTCTTCTTTTCCCTCTTTCTTCTTCCATCCTTGTTCTTTGGTCCTGCAACTAAGGCAATATCTTTCTCTCTTTGACCTTTGTTAGCAAGTTCATGAAGTTCCATTTCACAAAAGAATTCATCTAATTTAACAATGGAAAGATCCTTGGAAACCTTGTAGGCATCTACCATAGATGACCACAAGGCATTCCTTGGAAAGGCTTTAAGAGCGTACCTTACTAGATCGCGATTCTCCACGCGTTCATCTACGGAATGTAGACCATTGATGATTTCCTTGAACCTCCCATGTAGTTCACTTACCGTTTCGTTTTCCTTCATGGTGAGATTTTGTAGTTGATTCAAGAATAGGTCCCTCTTGGCTATCCGAGAATCACGAGTTCCTTCTTGGAGCTTGATAAGCTTGTTCTATAAATCTTTTGCACTCGAGAATGGACCTACCTTGACGAGTTGGTCCTTGGCAATCCCACACTGTAAGGTGACTACCGCCTTGGCATCGGCTTGCCCTTTACGAGTTTGTTCGGTAGACCACCTTGATGAATCGAGTTCCTTACCTTCTTCGTCCTTCAGTGGTGTGAATCCTTCCTTGACCGAGAACCACATGGAGATATCAGTCTTGAGGTAATACTCCATGCGGCTCTTCCAATACTGAAAATCTGCTCCGTCGAAATAGGGAGGACGATTGGTGCTAAATCCTTCCTTCATAGCCATCTTCTTTTGCTCTTTAGGGTGTTAATCCGAATGAAAGAGCGCATCGCTCTGATACCACTTGTTGGGATCTTAGATGGCTAGAGGGGGGGTGAATAGCCTCTTAAAAACTTAAACACAAATTTCTACAAAGAAACTTGTTAGCACAGCGGAATTAAGAAACTAAAACAAAGAGGAAACAAGCACACTAACACACGAATTTACGAGGTTCGGGGATAACTTGCCCCTACTCCTCGGCGTGTCCGTAAGGTGGACGACCCCTTGATCTTCGGTAGATCACACCCCGGATAAATTCCGGCTAAAGATCCTCCTTCTCGGTGGAGTAACCTCTCCACACAGTCTCAAGAAATATATATGTTAAAGCACAAGACTTACAGAGCTCGGTGGAAAAGAAGAATGAACTAATGCTTACAACCACGCGAGGATCAGTGGAAACAGAGAACTCACAGATAGCAGTATCTCACCCGAGAGCTCAAGAACTTAGCACACCTCAACGATCAACAGAATGTTTTTTTTTCTTTTTTCACTTTCTTGCTATCTTGTTGTTCTTTCCTCTCGCTTTTTACTGCTTCTTAAGCCCCTGTTCTCTGCTGTCACGGATCGTGGTCAAACTGCACAGAATCATCGCTGCAGCCAATCCCTCTTTCTCCTTACCTGGTTCTCTGAACTCACACCAATGAAATCACAGTCTTCACTGGTGTCTTCTGAGCTCGAACCAATCACCAGGAGTCAAGCGGATCGCAGCCAGATCACACCAGTAGCCGTTGATGCTTCAAATGCACCATGCGCCACGAATCACAGCAGAAAGGCCATTTGTTGTATTCCTCTTATGGACTTAATTTGAAATTAGGCTTGGAATGATACCTGTGATCCTGCAAACTCAAAAGCTAACAGCACAGAGGGTTATATCACTTGAATCAGGCAGATCAAATGCAGTGGAGGAATCGCAGAAACAGCGAACAAATCTGATTGTGTGTGGATCGGTCACCAGACCGATCCATGGACCGATCAGGACATATCCTGATCGGTCCGCAGCTTGTCTGATCGATCGTGGAGACCGATCAGACTGCAGGTGGATCGGTCTCCACGACCGATCCCCTGCCTTCTTCTCTTCGCAATACCATCTCCTGATCAGTCTCCAAGACCGATCAGATTGCACTCAGTGTGCTACTGAATGTTTCTTGATCGGTCTACAGACCGATTAGATTACACTCAGTGTGCTACTGAGTGTTTCCTGATCGGTCACCAGACCGATCCATGGAAACTTAGTTTCACTGGATCGGTCTGCCGACCGATCCACTGTCTTATGTATCAATGGATCGGTCTGTCGACCGATCCAATGTACCATGGAATGTCCACTTAGGTCCCTCTCTGACCTAATCCGGAGAACAAACTACCGAGCCCTCTCCAACTTCGTCCGGTCCAGAGAACGAGCTACCGAGCCCTCTCTGACCTAGTCCGGAGAACGAGCTACCGAGCCCTCTCCGACTTCGTCAGGTCCAGAGAACGAGCTACCGAGCCTTCTCTGACCTAGTCCGGAGAACGAGCTACCGAGCCCTCTCCGACTTCGTCAGGTCCAGAGAACGAACTACCGAGCCCTCTCCGACCTAGTCCGGAGAACGAGCTACCGAGCCCTCTCTGACTTTGTCTGGTCCAGAGAACGAGCTACCGAGCCCTTTCCGACCTAGTCCGGAGAACGAGCTACCGAGCCCTCTCCGACTTCGTCAGGTCCAGAGAACGAGCTACCGAGCCCTCTCTGACCTAGTCCGGAGAACAAGCTCTCTCCGACTTCACGTGCCAAGTTTCCAACTTGGACTTTTCCCTTCCACTTGATCAACCTTGATCATTAATCAAACCGAGTTTAATTAACATCTGATACAAACTTAAATCCGTGTCAACATCAAAACAACAGCCAGGTCAGACTGTATCAACAGTAAATACAACTTGTAATAAAAGAAATCCAAACAAAAACTTTACTAAGTCAATTCGGAAGTCCTGAGCGCAGCACACCCTTCCTAGAGCTTCCCCGGTAGCAAATCTTCGCACTGTAGCCTTCCTTTTAAGCACACGGAATATGAGTAGTAGAAAAAGCGATGTCTTGAACGTAGAACCTTCATATCCTTTTATAGAGTTGGATTAGATCCTTATCTTGATCAACTCTTATCTAGATGAAGTTATATCTAGATGAAGCATATCTGGATAAAGCAATATATGGATCAAGCCTTATCTCTATTCACATCATCTGGCTTATCCTTATCTTCATCCAAATCAAAAAGATAAATCAGATCTTTTACCACATCATCTTCCATATTAATATTTCACAACTTAGCAATTTGGACCAAGCCCAGTCGGTCTACCAAATCGTTGATTTGGTATATTGAACTAGTTTGGGTCTAGTTCAACCTAAGTCAGGTTTGGTTCATCTATTTGTGTTTGTCTTCTCTCTATTTTGCTTCCAGCTCCAGATTCTTATAAAGCAATCATATAAACACAAACATGCAATCTAGCCTATATATGTAAGTCTACATGATCCACTAGGCTAACCTTTTGCTTGGAGGTCCCTCCTCCAAGTCTACCACCTAAGGGTCAATCCCTTAGGATCAAGCCGCACTCTTATAAGTTTACTCGACCTACTAGGCTTCATGCTTAGATAGCATCCAAGACTTTACCATTATCTAAGGTTACCTCTCCCTAGGATTTCCACTGCCTAGTTTCACTTACTAGGACTTCTACCACCTAACATTATCTCCCCTTAGGATTTTCACCACCTAGCTTCACTCACTAGGGCCTAGCTTCACTTATTAGGACATCTACCACCTAAGGTTACCTCACCCTAGTATTTTCACCACCTATCTTCACTCAATAGACCTAGCTTCACTCACTAGGACTTCCACGACCTAAGGTTATCTCCCCCTAGGATTTCTACTGCCTAGCTTCACTCACTAGGACTTACCCTTGCCTAAGTTAGAACTTTCGCTAGTCATCTAGTCCTGACTAAACTTCTCTCTTCCAAACATTAAGTCCTATTTGAATAAACTCTTGGTCAAACTGACCAGACTTAAGTATATTGTTAAACATCAAAACTCTTGAGGCTAATTGCACCAACACTTTATGCCTAGGATGACATTGTCTTCTCCCATCTCTAATACCAAACTTGCTTGATAGCAATTTTTTGGTTTCTAAGACTTGTTCTAAGTCTGAACCAAAAAATCAATATGTCATCCACATACAAACATATTATGACACATTTTCCATTTGAATACTTGTTGTATATACATTTATCTAATTCATTAATTTTGAATCCACTAGCAAGTATTACTTGATCAAATTTTTGATGTGTAAGATACGACGATTAAATAATAAGTGTTATTAGAGAAGTAACATTATAGAATTTTCTAGGAATTTTTATAATTTTTTTTGAGATTTAAACAGAGTCCGTATAACATGTTTTAGGGGATGAATCAGTTGGGCTATGAGAAAGCCAGTTTGGATTACACAATTAAATTGGGAGTTGATTGAATTAATAAACCTAAGTTATCATCAAAACCTAGGTGTCTATTTCTTCATTCCTTCTCCTCCACCGATTACCCCTCTTCCTCATTCTCGATCCCCTTCTCTTCTCCCTCACGCGTCGCCCTCTCCTGATTGCTCATCGCCACTGACCACTGAACTCCGATGCTGATGAGCCCCGATCGCTAATCGCTCAGTACCGCTAGCACCCGAGCGCTCGACACCTCTCGATGTCACCTGATCACTTGGCCTGCCGCGGCGATAGTCACCGACCCCTCTCTGATCTCCACCGCCGCCCTCTCCTCCAGTCATGCCCTAGCTTCCACCTGACTTCCCTTCTTCGTCCCTGATCTAACCAATGTTGCCACTTGTTGCCATCGTGAGCAATGCTGCCACATCATTGTTTCTGTCAAATGTGGCTAGCCCTAGATCCCTCCAACTGATCGCCTCTGGCCCGATCCCTATTCTTTGTCTCTCCCTTATGGCTCTCCTTTGTTCGTGAAGCTACCGGCGTGACGATGCTATTGTTGGGTGCTATTTGAAATACCGTTCTATTTCCCCTGTACAAAAATTTTATACAAGCACAGAACTTTTCCTAGCAACACATGTGCTCTTCAGAAGTTAAACTTGGATTGGAAACGAAACTTAACATTTTTACTCCAAGTTCGTTCTTCAAAGTTAAACCTGGATTGGAAATGAAACTTAACATTTTTACTCCAAGTTCAACCCTTGTGTTCTTTTGAAGTTAAACCATATTACAGAAGTTGATTAAATATTTATTTCAAGGATTGACTTCCAGGTCGTTGGCGAGGCACTAGACCTTCTTGGTTATGGGATCATCCATCACTTCCTAGACAAAGTCTTTCAAAGAAATTGAATATTTAAATTTCTCACAGTAACCTTAGGTTTAACTACAAAGACATCAATCAAAGCACAAAATCGAAACACAAAATCAAAGCACAAAAATGAAAGCACGAAATTGCTAGCCTCTTGTGTTGGTATTTCAGGATCCATACAAAGAAAACAAAACTAGTTGTGTTGCGGAATAAATAACTAGTTGTACCTTTCTTCGTAGACAAAGACCTCTTGATCTTCTGCCTTATTCCTCACCTCTTCTTGGACGTCGTGTGGGTGATGATCTACCAAGACAAAACACCCAAACTCTCTTTTGTTTCCTAACCGCCTATCACCAAAAGATGCAAAGAAAGGAACGCCTCCTCCTTCTTCTTCTCCTCCAAACCGTCAGCCACCAAGGTGCTTCATCTCTTCGTTTTCTTTTCCTCCAAGCTCCGGCCACCAAGAGGAGATGGGGCGCCGACTCTAGAGGGAAGAAAAGGGAAGAAGAAGAAGTGGGGCGCCGACCCTAGAGGAAAGAAAAGAAAAGAGAGAAAAGAAGAGATGAGGTGCCGACCACAAGCAAGGGGAAACAACTCGAGAGATTGGATGATTATGGTGGCATGACCTCCTCCCCTTTTATAACATTCTGCACTAGATAAAAAAGGAGAAACAGTAATAGATTTTTGCTTAGAAAAAATCTCTAGAAAAGAATTAACATAATTCTTTTTAGAAAAAATTTCTTAAGAAAGAACTAGTACAATTCTTTTTAGAAAATTTCTAAGAAAGAATCAACATAATTCATTTTAGAAAAATCTTTATGAAAGAATTAACATAATTCCTTTTAGAAAGATTTCTTAGGAAAGAATTAATATAATTCTTTTTAAAAAAATTTTAAGAAAGAATCAACGTAATTCTATTTAGAAAAATCTCTAATTCTATTGAGAAAAAAAATCTCTTTTTGTTTTCTTTTCTTTTCTCTTCCTTTTCTTTTCTTTTTTTTTTTTCTTTTGGTTTGGTCGTCCCTTGCTTGGGCACCAAGCAAGGCTTGGCCAGCCCCTTTCTTGGGCACCAAGCAAGGATGTGGTCGGCCCCTTTCTTGGGTAGGAAGCAAAATTGAAATGGTTGAATGCGAGGCTTTATAGAGGCTACAACAGGGACCGAGAGGAGGAATTGGTTTTGGCCTCCTGATGGACTTGAGCTTCCTGTGTTCGACCCGAACACCCAACTCAAGTTCATCAATAATAACTCATACCATTAAAGAGTTATTATTGAACTACCTCACCAATCCCATATTACAATATGAGCTCCTTCTTATTATGAGTGCGTTAGTCTCCTTGTGTTTAAAATATCGTACGTCCGTTAATTAAATAAGTTACTGACAACTCACTTAATTAACATCTATCTCCAAGAGTAGTACCACTCAACCTTACTATCATGTCGGACTAAGTCCACATGCAGGGTTTACATGATAATCCTTATGAGCTCCTCAAGGGGATATCATCAACCTAGATTACTAGGACACAATTTATTTTTATAATCAACAACACACCATATAAATAATATTATTTCCCAACTTATCGGGCCTATTGATTTAACTGAATAAATCTCACCCTTTAATAAATTAAAAAAATAAATACTAAGTATATGTGTTTGTTATTATATCGAGATTAAGAGTACGTATATCCATAATAATAGAGGTTTTGTTCTTTTATGTAGTCAGTATAAAAAGAACAACCTCAAATGGTCCTACTTAATACACACATAGTGTACTAGTGTAATTTTATAGTCAAGATAAACTAATACCAAATTACACTACAACCATTTCAATGGTTTGTCCCAATCCATCTTGGTTGTGAGCTACTATTTATAATTTATAAGGAACTGATAACATTTCTTCTGTGTAACATCACACATCATGTTATCTACAATATAAATTAAATGGACAATTGTATTTAACTAAATGCAGACATTTGACCAATGTGATTCTCATTTCAAAATAAATGTTCATACAAAAAGCTAGGATTTTAGTATACATCCTAACAATCTCCCACTTATACTAAAAGACTATGCTGCCATATATGCTGCCATACATTTGATTTCCATCCCCTTAACATGCCCATCAAAAGCTCTCGGCCGAAGCGCCTTAGTGAAAGGATCTAGGTTATCTGCTGATGCAATCTTGGCGACAACAACTTCTCCTCGTTATACGATATCTCGTATTAGGTGGTACTTGCGCTCAATGTGTTTACTTGCCTTATGGGCTCGTGGTTCCTTCAGTTTGCTACTGCACCACTATTATCACAATAAATTGTGATAATTTTGGGCAAATCAGAAATCACATCTAAGTCCATCAAGAAGTTTCTGAGCCATACTGCTTCTTTGGCTGCCTCAGAGGCTGCCACATACTCAACTTCCATGGTGGAGTCTGAAACACATTTCTTCTTAACACTCCTCCATGTTATGCCTCCACCTCCCAAAGTAAATACATACCTCAAGGTCGACTTACTATTGTCCCTATCTGATTGGAAATCAGAATCCGTATAACCCATAGGGAGCAAATCATCTGCCTGGTAAACCAACATATAATCTCTAGTCCTTTTCAGGTACTTTAATATATGCTTTACGGTAGTCCAATATCCCTATCTTGGATTACTTTGATATCTGCTAACCATGCCCATGACAAAACAAATATCCGATCTCGTACATAGCATTGCATACATTATGCTTCCTTCAGCCGAAGCATAAGAAATTGCATTCATCTCCTCTATTTTCTTTGATGTCTTAGGAGACATCTCTTTAGATAAAGGTACTCCATGCTGAAAAGGTAGAAAACCTTTCTTAGAGTTTTGCATGCTAAAACGAGCTAGGATAGTATCGATGTATGAAGCTTAGGATAAGCATAATATTTTTTTCTTGCGATCCCTTATTACTTTAATCCCAAGAATATGTCCACATTCTCCCAAGTCCTTCATATTGAATTGCTTGGATAACCATACCCTTACGTCTGACAATACTTTGACATTATTGCCAATGAGCAAAATGTCATCTACGTATAGTACAAGAAATACCACCACGTTTCCGTCACTTTTCTTGTATATATACACAAGACTCATCCGAACACTGAATGAATCCATAAAATTAAACCACTTCATCAAACCAGATGTTCCAAGATCGCAAAGTTTGCTTCAGTCCATAAATGGACCGATTGAGCTTACATACAAGATGCTCTTTGCCCTTTGCAATGAATCCCTCTGGTTGCTTCATATGGATGTTTTCTTCAAGACTTCCATTAAGGAAAACTATCTTGACATCCATTTACCAAATCTTATAATCCATATGAGCAGCAATAGATAAAAGAATCCGGATAGACTTGAGCATGACTACCGGCGAAAAGGTTTCCTTATAATCGATTCATTCTTTCTGAGTATACCCTTTTGCAACAAGTCTTGCTTTGAAGGTTTTCACCTTCCCGTCTATCCCTCTTTTTCTTTTGTAGACCCATTTACATCCAATGACTTTTACACCATTTTGTGATTCTACAAGCTCCCAGACTTGATTAGAATACATAGATTCTATTTCAGAGTTTATTGCATCTTTATCTTGGAGTGCTTCATCATATGTCTAGGGATCAACTTTATGTTCACCAGGGATCAAGTCCGAAGACTCTCCCAAAAATATGAATCTATCAGGTTGTAGAACAACCCTCCCACTATGACAAGGCACTACCTGTAATTGTGAATCATTTGTGACACGCGTTGTAGTTTCTTGTGGTATCTCATTTTGTACCGTTGGTACTAAATTAGACGTGTCATCTCTTATTTCCTTAAGAACAATTTTACTCATGGGCTTGTGGTTCATCACGTAGTCCTCTTCTAAAAATCGGGCATTGGTGCTAACAATGACCTTCTGATTTTTAGGACTATAAAATAAACCACCTTTCGTTCCTTTAGGATAACCCACAAACAAGTGAACTTTTGTTCGTGATTCCAACTTATCAGTGTCTCCCTTCAGCACATGTGCTGGACTACCCCAAATCTGAATATGTTTCAGACTAGGCTTACACCCATTCCATAATTCTATGGGAGTAGAGGGTATTGACTAATAAGGTACCAAGTTCAGAATGTACACTGCTGTTTCCAGAGTATATCCCCAAAATAAATTTAGTAATTCTGAATAACTCATCATTGATCTAACCATTTCCATAAGAGTCCTATTCCTTCGTTCTACCACACCATTCTATTGGGGTGTACTAGGTGCAGACAGTTGGGATTGAATCCCAGCCTCTGATAAGTATCTCCTAAACTCTCCTAAGAGGTATTCACCACCATGATTAGACCGTAGTGTCTTGATACTTTTACCATGACATTTCTCTACTTCAGGCTTGTACTCTTTGAACTTATCAAAACACTCAGACTTACGGTGCATCAAGTAAATGTACCCGTATCTCGAATAGTCGTCTATAAACGAGACAAAATGTTCGAAACCACCTCTTGCCTGGATAGTCATAGGACCACAGAAATCAGAATGAACCAATTCTAACACATATTTGGCTTTATACCCCTTGGCCTTAAAAGGTCTCTTGGTCATTTTTCCTTCCAAGCAAGATTCACAGGTTGGAAAATTTTCCACCACTAATGAACCCAAAAGTCCATAGGCTATTAGCCTTTGAATCCTACTTAAGTTAATATGACCAAGCCTTAGATGCCAAAGATATGTTTGGTTCATTTCCGAAGGTTGCTTTCTCTTATTAGAATTAGAAGATGTGTTATTAATTTCCATTTGTTGCATCGTGGGAGTTATTAGATTTAGAGTATATAAATTGCCAACCAACGTACCAGAACAGATAACTACCCTATTTTTCTTGATAACAACTTTGTCATCAAAAGAAACATAATATCCATCCTTAAATAGTTTAGAAACTGAAATCAAGTTCTTTCTAAAATTTGGTACGTAAAGATAATTTCTCAAAATCAATGTTTTATTCTTATCAAAAGATAAATAAACATCTCCCACTGCAACAGCCACCACTTTCGTAGCATTGCCCATGTAGATGGTGATTTCCCCTTCATGTAGTCATCGGGTTTCCTGGAACCCCTGCAATAAATTGCAGACATGATCAGTGACTTCCGTATCTACACACCAGGTACTGGTAGATAACACCACTAAACATATTTCAACAACTAATGAATAGGATACACATTTATTGTTCTCAATTTTGCGAGGGCAGTCCACTTTTTGTTTCCAATCAATATAATTGGGACTTGTAAGTTTATTCTCTAATATAACAGCAGAAGGTTTGAAGGCCATTTGAAATCCTAAGAATCATAAAATATTTGGTCAATACTTTAGAATTTAAAATAATATTGATTCCTCAAATAATATCATTTAAGTTCACAAATACCTCAAAATACCGTGAATTTTATATGTCACGTTAGTGTGGATGTATACAAATTCAAACATTTGTAAGAGGAGGTTTTACCCATTAATTTTATTATCTTGTCATCCTAACTTTATGACAAATAAAATTAATAGTTGGTTTTTCTTTGGTCACACAAATAATAGTAGTGACTCCGATGGGGAGTATACTATTAAATGCACCTAAGTGTATACCATTACTTGATACTTAGTCCATTAAATAGGATTGTGCCCCTTCAGTTGGAGAAGATCACACGCACCTAAATAACTTCCTATAATCATCCATAAAGAAAGTTTGATCTAGTGATCCGCAAATAAACTCATCCGTTGTGGAGGAAGGCACTCAGAGCCAATGCGCAAGTTTGAATGCATCACTTACAAACCAGTAATGGAGACCGTGGAATTTAAATAATTCCTCTCACACTTAGTTATTTAGAAACAAGAAATTTTAACATGCACGCACATCACAGCACACATCACAACACACATCACAGTACATAAAATAGCATATAAAGGCAATAAATATAAAAATAAAATTTCTAACTATTATGGCCTCATCCAACGTTGTCCTCCAATATGCTGCCAATGGATCAAGCCGTCGCGTTTGCCACCAATGGATCAAGCCATCCCATCTATCTCACTTCCTTCTCCGTCGCGCCTCTAGTCCTTAAAATAGCACCACGCATAGCAAGGATACAAGCCGCGACAAAAATAAAATTTTCCATTTATCGATCCTATATTCCACAAGGGAATGTACATGTAGTGTAGATCAAACAGAATGTAAAACAACAATAATAATAATATGGCAACCGACCATATTTAATTATTACAATCATGCACACACAATAACCTCGACATGTTCGAGGGTTCAAATCACACACAAGCACACAAAAGCCATAATAGTTGGATCTAGGATGCCTGTAACCATAGAATTAATTTATCTATCACATCCTACTATTATCCGGCCTAAACTTATGTATGAGAAGTACATAATTTAACCGAAAATCAAACACACAGAGGCAGAAAACCTCGCTTTGATACCACTTGTTGGGTGCTACTTGGAATATCATTCTGTTTCCCCCGTACAAAAATTTTATACAAGCACAGAACTTTTCCTAGCAACCCATGTGCTCTTCAGAAGTTAAACTTGGATTGGAAATGAAACTTAACATTTTTACTCCAAGTTCGTTCTTCAAAGTTAAACCTGGATTGGAAATGAAACTTAACATTTTTACTCCAAGTTCGTTCTTCAAAGTTAAACCTGGATTGGAAACGAAACTTAACATTTTTACTCCAAGTTCAACCCTTGTGTTCTTCTGAAGTTAAACCATATTATAGAAGTTGATTAAATATTTATTTCAAGGATTGGCTTCTAGGTCGTTGGTGAGGCACTAGGCCTTCTTGGTTATGGGATCATCCACCACTTCCTAGACAAAGCCTTTCAAAGAAATTGAATATTTAAACTTCTCACAGTAATCTTAGGTTTAACTACAGACACCTCAATCAAAGCACAAGATCGAAACACAAAATCGAACCACAAAAATGAAAACATGAAATCGCTAGCCTCTTGTGTTGGTATTTTAGGATCCATATAAAGAAAATAAAACTAGTTGTGCTTCGGAATAAATAACTAGTTGTACCTTTCTTCATAGACAAAGACCTCTTGATCTTCTGCCGTATTCCTCTCCTCTTCTTGGACGTCGTGTGGGCGATGATCTACCAAGACAAAACACTCGAACCCTCTTTTCACCTATCACCAAAAGATGCAAAGAAAGGAACGCCTTCTTCTTCTTCTTCTCCTCCAAACTGCCGGCCGCCAAGGTGCTTCGTCTCTTCGTTTTCTTTTCCTCCAAGCTCCGGCCACCAAGAGAAGATGGGGCGCCAGCTCTAGAGGGAAGAAAAGGGAATAAGAAGAAGTGGGGCACTGGCTCTAGAGGAAAGAAAAGAAAAGAGAGAAAAGAAGAGATGAGGTGCCGACCACAAGCAAGGGGAAACAACTCAAGAGAGATTGGATGATTATGGTGGCATAGCCTCCTCCCCTTTTATAACCTTCTGCACCAGATAAAAAAGGAGAAACAGTAATAGATTTTTGTTTAGAAAAAATCTCTAGAAAAGAATTAACATAATTCTTTTTAGAAAAATTTCTTAAGAAAAAACTAGTACAATTCTTTTTAGAAAATTACTAAGAAAGAATCAACATAATTCTTTTTAGAAAAATATCTAGGAAAGAATTAATATAATTCTTTTTAGAAAAATTTCTTAGGAAATAATTAATATAATTCTTTTTAAAAAAATTCTAAGAAAGAATCAACGTAATTCTTTTTAGAAAAATCTCTAATTCTATTGAGAAAAAAATCTCCTTTTTTCTATTCTTTTCTCTTCCTTTTCTTTTCTTTTTTTTCTTTTGGTTTGGTCGTCCCCTTGCTTGGGCACCAAGCAAGGCTTGGATGACCCCTTGCTTGGGTACCAAGCAAGGATGTGGCCGACCCCTTTCTTGGGTAGGAAGCAAAACTGAAACGGGTGAATGCGAAGTTTTATAGAGGCTACAACAAGGACCGAGAGGAGGAATTGGTTTTGGCCTCCTGATGGACTTGAGCTTCCTGTGTTCGACCCGAACACCCAACTCAAGTTCATCAATAATAACTCATACCACTAAAGAGTTATTATTGAACTACCTCACCAATCCCATATTACAATATGAGCTCCTTCTTATTATGAGTGCGTTAGTCTCCCTGTGTTTAAGATATCATACGTCTGTTAATTAAATAAGTTACTGATAACTCACTTAATTAATATCTATCTCCAAGAGTAGTACCACTCAACCTTATTATCATGTCGGACTAAGTCCACCTGCAGGGTTTACATGATAATCCTTATGAGCTTCTGAAGGGGACATCGTCAACCTAGATTACTAGGACACAATTTCTTTTTATAATCAACAACACACCATATAAATAATATTATTTTCTAACTTATCGGCCTATTGATTTAACTAAATAAATCTCACCCTTTGATAAATTAAAAAAATAAATACTAAGTATATGTGTTTGTTATTATATCGGGATTAAGAGTACGTACATCCATAATAACAGAGATTTTGTTCTTTTATGCAGTCAGTATAAAAAGAACAAGCTCAAATGGTCCTACTCAATACACACATAGTGTACTAGTGTAATTTTATAGTCAAGATAAACTAATACCAAATTTCACTACAACCATTCCAATGGTTTGTCTCAATCCATCTTGGTTGTGAGATACTATTTATAATTTATAAGGAACTGATAACATTATCTTCTGTGTGACACCACACACCATGTTATCTACAATATAAATTAAATGGACAACTGTATTTAACTAAATGCAGACATTTGACCAATGTGATTCTCATTTCAAAATAAATGTTCATACAAAAAACTAGGCTTTTAGTATACATCCTAACAGCTATTTCTATGGGAGGGAGGAAGTTCTCGATCTCCTACATCCCATGCCATATTTTCCTCTGATTCATCACCGTGAGCAGCATCCTCCCGATCATTGACGTTGTGATTTCTTCACATGGGCAGGTTCGTAGCCAGTGCCACTAACAGCGGTTAACATCACGACTATGATAGGGGATTAGCCATCCTTTCTTTTCCTTTCATTATGGGGCAAATCCAACGTCGTCGTGCCCTAGCTTCGACTATTACTTTTGACAGCAGCTATCTTGCTACCACACTTGAGTTAATCTGCTACCCTAGCTTGATGCGAGGGTTTGGTTTATATTTACTGTTGATTTGGGGTGTTTTATTTAGAAGACAACAAATCCATGACTCTGATCATCACTATTTGTAGGCGAACCATAGCTCCGGCGACCATCTTCCGACCGTGAACCTCTCTGATCGTGAGCTACCATTTGCCACCACAGATTTGGTGAGTATGTGGGATGATTAGGTTAATTCAATTAGGGTTTCCTAACCCTCATTGGGATTAGGTTTGGTAATCATATTATGGTAGATTAGTATGATTTATATTCTATGTTGCAAAGTTTTGATTCAATTTGAAGCAGACTCATGGAGTTGAAGAATGTTTAGCGCAACTTGCATTTAAGGTGGGTACTTCTTTCTTTGCCTCTATAGATCTTTGAACTTAGGGCATGGATTATTTGATGGATTAGGTTGCTTTCTCTTAACTCCACTTGTATTTTATCTATACTTGATACTTATATGCTTGATCTTTGAGATGATCTTTTTATTGTCTATACAATCTCATTATTTGATATTCCTACTCTATAGTGTACACACATGTATGATGTATACTATAAGTGTTATCATGCTGATTATGCATTATTAGTGTGCACACGTGTATACGAGTTGCTACGTATTGTAGATGTTGATAGTAAACACATGTTGAATCTTTTCATGCATATAAGTGTATGTGATTGATGGATCATGATTCTAGATCTTGTAGGATCAAGAAGCGCTAGGGGGTGGGGGTGAATAGCGCTCGTGGCATTCACGCGTTTCGGATTCGGAAAAACTATCGAGTAAAGCAGCGGAATAATAAAAACAAACACAAGCACAAGGGACACCAAGTATTTACTTGGTTCAGAGCCTTGGGTGACTCCTACTCCAAGGCCCGCGATCGTTGATCACTTTCGGTGGGCAACAACTATAATATCGTTAAAGTGTTACAATTTAAAGTACAAGTAAATACAGTAATTAAATATACCAACGACAAGAGAAATGGAAAATTATGAGCTCCGGATCGTCAACGTCAAGTTGTAGCTTTATCGAAACTTCTCATTAGCAGCTAGTTGCAGAAAGATATCTTGGAAGAAGATAATATGAGCTGCTGGTCGAGATGCCCTTAAATAGGCTGTTGGAGGCACCTCAAAGCCCCTTGAGGGTACCTCCACAGTGCTGAGTCAACCACGCGGATGAGCGCTGAATCCTTCGCAGCTTATCCGATTGAAGGCGCCTCCATACACCTTGAGGGCACCTCCAAGCTTGTCCAAAGCACCTCCAGCTCTGTCCGAGGTGCCTCCAACCCTGCTGCATGCGCTGCATCTGCCTTGCACCCGAGGCGCCTCAAGCTCCATGAGGGTGCCTCAGGTACTGTTCATCCGAGGCCAAAAGTGCCCTTTTGTCCCTGCAAGATAGGTTAGTCCACAACACAACCACATATCCTACAAAACAAAGTTAGTATACATAATAAACATAATAATAAAGTATTTGACAATCACCGGGCTATCCAGTTCTGACTTCAAATTTTCAACCGGAAACCCTAGGTCGAATCGACGTCTACTGTTCCCTCTTCCGGGGAACGTGTCCTCACCTACTCCACTCAGGAGAGTATACCTGATGTCAGTTCGGTCCTCCAGACCAACTGGACTCTCCGCCTAGGGTTACCACCCCCTAGGACCTAGGGTTACCACCCCCTAGGATTTTTCGCCACCTAGGGTTACCTCCCCCTAGGACCTAAGGTTGCCCCCCTTAGGAGTTTAGACCACCTAGGGTTACCATCCCCTAAGACCTAAGGTTTCCGCTTCTTAGGGTTTTCCTCTACCTAGGGTTACCACCCCCTAGGACCTAAGGTTACCACCCCTTAGGGTTTTCCACCACCTAGGGTTACCACCCCCTAGGACCTAAGGTTACTGTCCCTTAGGATTTTCCACCTGTTTAACCGCAGTTAGGACTTTCCTGCAAACTCATTCAAGCATATTAGATAAAAAAACAACTTAACTTGAACCCTTTGACATAATCAAAATATAGATTCAATCGGCGGATGCTTCCTGCACCAACAGATCTATCGTGTGTTGTGTGTGTGCATTCATACATGTCTGGTGAGTAGTATCGGAGGTGTCCTGTCGATTATACTTGTGTTGTGGTGTGTGTACTATTGGATTTATCTAGTTGATTGTACCTACATTGAGTGTCCACACATGTCGGGTGTGTATTATTAGAGATATCTTGATGATTATACCTATGTGGTGTGTGCACACGTGTCTGGTGTGTACTATTAGAGAATCATGTTGATTATATTATACCTATGTTGAGGGAGTTGTTGCATTGATGATTATTGTATTTGTATCATGGTTTTTTACATCATCTTCATCATTGCACTATATGCATGCTGACGACCATTGCTCCTTAGTGGTATAAGCTAGTTTGACAATCATTGCTCCCTTTTGGTATGAGCTACCTTGACGACCATTGCTCCCATATGGTATAAGCTAGTTTGACGACCATTGCTCCCTTGCGATATGAGCTAGTTTGACGACCATTGCTCCCTTGTGGTACGAGCTAGTTTGACGACCATTGTTCTCATTTAGTATGAGCTAGTTTGACGACCATTGCTCTCTTATAGTTAGAGCTAGTTGACATTGATTGTTATACATCTGGATCTGCATGTCTCTTATCAACCAGGGCTCCCTCCCATTATAGAGTGAGGTCAGAACCAGTCGATAGTGAGTGTTGTATCTTGGGCTGCCCACAGTGATCTGTGGTAGGGTGATCTCGCGCAACCCGTAGCTAGATAGCTACTTCCTATCTACCCATAATGATCTGTGGTAGAGTGATCTCGCGTAGATAGGAACCCTGATATTTTGTACTGCCCACAGTGATCTATGGTAAAGTGATCTCGCGCAGTCCCTAGCTAGATAACTAGATATCTTGGTCACTTGCATTTTCTTGTGGTGGAGGGTTGCTCCCATATATGATGGTTTGCTTATGATTTTATCCTTGGGTTATTATATCCTATGTTGCCCACAGTGATATGTGGTAGAGTGATCTCATGTAGATAGGCACCCTGACATTTCAGACTGCCTACAGTGATCTATGGTAGAGTGATCTTGCGCAGTCCCTAGCTAGATAGCTAGATGTCTTAGTCACTTGCGAATTGTTTGTGGTGGAGCGTTGCTCCTACATATTATGGATTGGTTATGGTGGAGTGTTGCTCCCACATACTATGTGTTGCTTGTGGTGGAGTGTTACTTCCATATATGATAGATTTCTTGTGGTAGAGCGTTGCTCCCACATATAACGTATTCTTATGATGGAACGATGCTCTCACATTTGATGATTTATTACTATTTTATTATACATAGTTATACTGTCACATATATTGCCTAGGTGTTATGAGTAGGTCTATTGCTGATCCCTTGTGATTTACTGATCGTTATACCATATGTGTTAGACCGATACGGGTATGTATGTTTATCATGTCATAACACTTTTGTCCATGCACTACCATATTCTTATTACTCGCTGAGTGATCCACACTCATCACCCCTTATATTGGTTTTCTTTCGCCAGGTAACAAGTAGATGATGGAGGAGTTACTTAGAGGATCTTGGCTGCCAGTCCCACATCACATCTGAGATTGGTTTTCTACTACTATGTTATTCTACGCTATTTGTATTTTGTATTTGGACTTGGTATCGAGTTATGTTGTCTTGTTTATGGTTTTGAGCCTTATGGTCACTTTAATTCATTTTTGGATTTTATTATGGTGTATGTCATGCCGGTATGTAGTCAGTTTATTATGTTGTGTTGTTTTTATGTTTTGCTTATATTTTTCGCTATGTTTCTTTTCAACCGTGTGGGCTGTTTATTATACAACTGCATAGTTATGCTCTTTTTATTCCAGCAATGTGGGCTGCGCATATAACTACATGGTTGTGTATGTTCCAACCGTGTGGACTGTTGATAGCTTGCGAGTAGCCTTGTTGCATTGTATACATGTTTTATTTATCACTACTATAGGGGAGGTGCTATTTGATTTTTGTTGGACAACCTTACCCTCGGAGGTATCAGAGCCACAGGTTTACGAGACCTGTTTTTCATATTTTGGATTTCATGATTTATTTTCTCGATGTGACTTTTCAGATTTTGGGACTAGGCAGCTGCAGGACATCTCCAAGTTATAGGAAAATAAGGTATGTGTTAGTGGTTATCATACTTATTTAGGTTCATTACCTTGTTTAGTTATGTTAGATTGTATAGTTGTTTCTATACTTGTTTGGTAGATACCTAATGACTTGGTGTTAGCATGGTGACACTTAGTGAGTCAACTTTATTTGTATTCGTGGTCGAGGACGACCATAAACGCGACTAGTTGACACTTTGGGACTCTAACTTGATGCAGAGAATGTAGAATTTTCTATGGCACCGACTGATACCGAGTTGGGAAACAAGGATCGGATCCGTCAACAAATTATTAGGGATCAAAGTTTACAATCTCAGTGAATACCACCAGTTATACTAACCCCGGCTATTACTTGCTGGGTGGAAGATAGAGCTTGTATACCTTGAATCGATTTAGCCGTGTTGACTTGAGCAGTAGAGGACCGACGTACTCTTATTGATTCAGTTAGTAGAGCACTAATTTACTTTTGTTGGATCGATCAGTAGGGGACCGACTTACTCTATTTTATAGAGATTTGAGTACAAACATAGAGAGACAAAATTGGATGTATATCATTGTTGACTCGACCAGTACCCTAGATGTTTTTATGAACTTGATGAACCAGTGTTCGTAGGGTATTTAGATCAGTTGACCATGTCTTCATTGATGATATTATGATATATTCCTCATCCAGGGAGGATCACGAATAATATGTTCGCATAGTTCGGGAGATGTTACGATGAAAACATCTCTATGCGAAATTCAATAAATGCACATCCTAGTTACTTCAGTGGGATTTCTGAGACACATTATCTCTAGCAGGGGTATATCAGTAGATTCACAGGAGATAGAGGCTGTTATTAGTTGGGAGTAGCAAAAGTCTGTACAGGAGACTCACAACTTCCTCGGTCTAGCTGGATATTACCATAGATTGATTGGGGATTTCTCTAGCATTATTATACCATTGACTGGTTTGTCTAGGAAGGGTATAGAACTTACCTGACATATGCTTATAAGACTAGTTTCAGGGGTTGAAACGAAGACTAATAACTGCACTCGCCTTAGTGTTACTTTCAAGTGTAGACGAATTTGTAATCTACACAGATATATCGTACCAAGGGTTGGGTGCAGTTCTGATGCAGCACAAACGAGTAGTATCAAATGGTTCTCGACAACTATAAGATCATGAGAAGAATTATCTAACTCATGATTTTGGAGTTGGTTGTTATCATTTTCACGTTCAAAATGTGGTGACATTATTGTTGGACCGCTGGGGCCAGCTAGAAGGGGGGTTGAATAGCCTGTAAAAATAAAAGCATAATCTTTCTCGAACTTTCAACAGAACACTTGCATAAATTATAAAAGCAATAAATTAAAACAGAAAAGAAGAGGCACACAGGGATTTACTTGGTTACAACCGGGGAGGTTGTTAATCCAAGGAAGATATCGCACTAGTATCTCCTTCAGGCGGAGAAGCCTCTAACAGTGGTGAAGCGCACAAATAAAGGAGCTAAACTCTAAAAAAGGTGTACAAGTGTTGGAAAATGAATTGCTTTAGTTGATTTTAAGCTTCTGGACCAAGGCTGTATTTATAGCCTTGGTCGGAGTGCCTGGAAGGGTTTCGGCGCCCTGGGGGGATAAAACTTTATCCCCAACGCACGGATCATGGTTTGACCGTGATCTGGATAAAAGTCAATCCTAGGGGCCCAGAATGATTTCGGGCGCCCGGAATGGATCCGGGTGCTCAGACCACTAAAGTCAACCAAGTTGACTTTTGGTCTGGGTCCTCTGCTCTAGTGGTGCTTGCCTCGGTCCGGGTCTTCCGCTCTGGGTCCGCTCGCTTGGGTGATTTCAGCCAACCGAAATATGGTTCACCCGAACCCAATTTCGAGCTTCTCGAGCAATCTTCCCCTCCGGCTTCTCGTCCCTCAGAAACGTCGCGCGCCTCCTTCTCGTCCGCCCTCGTACTTTTCTGCAGCGCCTCGTACCTCATACACACTAAGTCCATCGGTTCTCTCCCATGTCGTCCTTCTCTCTAGCTGCGTCTTTTGCTCGACTCCCTGTACTCCTAAGCTCTTGCACACTTAGACATAAGGTTAAAAACACGACAAGACCTAACTTAACTTATTGATCACATTAAAATAACCTTGGGGTTCCAACAATCTCACCCTTTTTGATATGAGCAACCCAAGTTAAGGTAGGGTAAATAGACATAAAAAGAATTAACTACTATTGCAATAAAGTACAAAAATATAGAGAAATTTTGGTCTACTTCCCCCTAGACTTATATTTTTTATTCTCTCCCTTTGATTACATAAAAAATGGGGTTTCAAGACAAAATCTAAGGGTTAAGACTTAGATTTTGAAAATTATTTCAAAATATTTTAAAAATTTGTAATAATTTTCAACAAAGTTTCTAAGTTTCTTAAAAAAAATTCTAAGTTAAACAAAATTCTAAGTTAGATAATTTGCAAAAGAAATATTTTTGAAAAAAATTCTAACTTAAATCTTTGAGAATTTTCTAAGGAAAAAACTTTAGGTAAAAGAAAATTTAAGCAACCATTTCAGAAGAAATTTTAACTTAGGCAATAATTTTTGAGAATTTTTCTCAGTGAAAATTTTACGCAAGAAAATTTTTCTAAGTATATAAAAAATTTTGAAAGATTAAAAAATGTTTGAAAAATATTTTAAGGCATTATTGAATTTCAATCTTAATGCTTTATCAGAAAGTTAATTAAACATTTTCTTTCAATATTTTGACTTCCAGGCAGTGGCGAGGCACTTGTCCTTCTTAGTTATTGGAGCAACAACCACTTTCTTAGACAAAGCCTCATAAAGAAATTTAATGTCTAATTTTCTTGCTGAAAGCTCTAAATCTAATTAATAGTTCAGGTTAAACAGGTCTTTGGAACCCAATATAGGTTCCAGCCTACTGGATTAACTAAAAATTTCTTAGGGACATGCCTTTTTGAAATATTCCTAATTTATCCCTTGTTGTATCTAAAATACCAATTTAGATTATTAAATTTTCTAACATTTGTATTAGATGAGCATGCACAGTTTTTCAAGTTATTTACTTGTATTTTTAAATTATCATTTTCTAATTTTAATTTGTCTAATTCTTCTAAAGGGTAAGATTTAGCTAGTATTATTTTTAAATTTTTAATTTCTTTTTCTAATTTACAGCAATCCTTAGTTAATAGTTTAATAAACTTAAATAGTTTATTGGGAGGAAGAGATCGTACCTGACTTACTTTATCGATCTCGTTGTCCGTGTCTCCCCTTGAACTGATGCTATCTTCCGACGTAGCTCCCCCTTCATCGATGCTCATTTTGGAAGAGCTTAACTCGCAGTCGTCTCTTGATGACTTGCCATTAGAGCAAGTCTAAAGAAGGCCTCGACTTCCAATTCGGACGACGTATCGTCCCACGTCGCCTTTAATACCTTGCGTTTTTGGACATGCTTCTTACCTTTGTCCTTGTCCTTATTCCACAGCTTGGGGCAGTTGTCCTTGACGTGCCCTTCTTCGTTGCAGTGGTAGCAGCGGATTGCCCCTTTCTTTCTACCCTGCGGATGGTTAGTATTTTTAGATTTACAAAGTTTCTTGAAACGTCTTACCATCATAACCATTTCCTCGTCGTCGAGAGAAGACTTTGACTCAGGTTCGTCTCTCGATGCTTTGAAGGCGACGTTGTGCTTGGGCTCCTTCGTACCTGCACATCTTGATTCATACACTTCAAATGTCGAGAATAATTCTTCTAAAGTAATTTTTTCTAAATCTTTAGAAATATAAAAGACATCTACTAGTGATGCCCATTTCGTATTTCTAGGAAAAGAATTTAGTGTGTACCTGAGCGAATCTCGATTACTTACCTTTTCTCTGAGATTCTAAAGTTCGGTGATAAGCTCTTTGACTCTCAAGTGCAGATGCGCAATTGTTTTGTCTTCTCTAAGTCATAGGTTGGTGAGCTAGTTACAAAGTAGATCCCATCTTGCGAGCTTGGCTTCAGACGTCCCTTCGTGCAGCTCAAGGAACTTCTCCCAAAGTTCCTTCGTGGAGTCGTAGTTGCCGATTCGGTTGACCTCTTGTGGCAGAAGAATGCTTAGCAGATGGTACGTTGCTTTGCCATTTGCCACGTAGTCGGCCTGCTCCTTTTTCATCCATTGATATTTTTCTTTGCCCTCCGATGCTACAAAACCAAATT
This sequence comes from Zingiber officinale, assembly GCF_018446385.1. Classification (NCBI taxonomy): domain Eukaryota; kingdom Viridiplantae; phylum Streptophyta; class Magnoliopsida; order Zingiberales; family Zingiberaceae; genus Zingiber; species Zingiber officinale. The sequence goes on along the minus strand of NC_055994.1, from coordinate 88,524,714 downwards.
CCATTATAAGAAGTAATTCAAAGTCAATTTTGAAAAATACTTGCATTCGCTTTTTCCAGGTAGCAAATTCCCCTTCGAATTTTGGCGGGTAGATGCTTGGTCCGGCCATTAGTTCGGTGCTTCATTCGGTGGTTAGTCTTCCTGAAGCGTTCTTGCTCTAATACCACTTGTAGGACCACTGGGGCCGGCTAGAAGGGGGTTGAATAACCTGCAAAAATAAAAGCACAACCCTTCTCGAACTTTCAACAGAACAATTGCATAAATTATAAAAGCAATAAATTAAAGCAGAAAAGAAGAGGCACACAGGGATTTACTTGGTTACAACCGGGGAGGTTGTTAATCCAAGGAAGATGTCGCACTAGTATCTCCTTCATGCAGAGAATCCTCTTACAGTAATGAAATGCACAAATAAAGAAGCTAAACTCTAAAGAAGGCGTACAAGTGTTGGAAAATGAATTGCTTTAGTTGATTTTAAGCTTCTGGACCAAGTTGATTTTAAGCTTCTGGAGCAAGACTGTATTTATAGCCTTGGTCGTAGCGCCTGGAAGGGTTCCGGGTGCCTTGGGGGGATAAAACTTTATCCCCAACGCACGGATCGTGGTTTGATCACGATCTGGATAAAAGTCAATCCTGGGTGCCCGGAATGATTCCAGGTGCCCGGACCACTAAAGTCAACCAAGTTGACTTTTGGTCCGGGCCCTCTACTCTGGTGTTGCTCACCTCGGTCCGGGTCTTCCGCTCCGGTTCCACTCGCTTGGGTGATTTCAGCCAACCGAAATAAGGCTCACTCGAACCAAATTTCGTCCTTCTCTAGCAACCTTCCACTTCAACTTCTCGTCCCTCAAAAACACCGCGCGCCTCCTTCTCGTCCACCCGCGTACTCTCCTGCAGTGCCTCGTACGTTAGATGCACCAAGCCTGTCGGCTCCCTCCCGTGTCGTCCTTCTCGCTAGCTGCGTCTTTTGCTCGACTCCCTGTGCTCCTAAGCTCCTGCACACTTAGACACAAGGTTAAAAACATGACAGGATCTAACTTAATTTGTTGATAAGATCAAAATAACCTTGGGGTTCCAACAATTATTTATACAGGAGTCATTATTTTCATGGGAGATTATGTGTTTCCTGAGTCTCATCCTGTCCGAGAGGAGTTACTCGAGGAAGCACATTGATTCAGATTTGGGATACATTTGGGTGGTACCTAAATGTATAGAGACTTGGAGCGTTCCTATTAGTGGAACGACATGAAAAAAGACATCGCGAATTTTATAGCTTGATGTCTAGTGATCCTGTCCGAACCAGAAGTCAACAGACGCTGGGCACGTGACGCTCCAAGGCTCGTTGATGTAGATCTCCAACTAGTGTCGAGATGCTCCGGCTATCCTGCACAGAAGTCGAGCCGGGAAGGGGATTCCCAGCGACGACCCTCCGACGCTCAAGTCAGGTAAATCACGATGAACAAGGTGGCTCCAGAAGTCTCAGAGTACATACCAGAATCCCTTGTCGATGAAACCTGAGGTTCTTTATATAGAGCTGTGAAAGGTTTGGGCACGCGTACCAAGGTGCATAAGTGTCCCCTGTCCTATCCTAGGTATGCGGCTGTCAGAAAGCTTACCTGTCCTTTCCTAGGTACGCGGCTGTCAGAAAGTTTACCTGACCCATATCGCTACAGTCAAAGCATGCCCTCGATGGGACAGCAGAATCCCCTGTCACAAGATTTGGAGCATGGCACACACGTGAAACCTACAGGTTGTCAAAGAAAGAAATCCTCTGGCCTTTTCCTTTGCTCCAAACTTGTAGTCCGAGCGGACAGATACCTAAACATCCGACCGGACATCCGCAGTGGTTTACTTGTGCTTTGTGGAGACTAACAAACAGGGGTGCTTTATGACTGCGGTCGGTCAAAAGGTCAGCTCGGTCCATGACCTTTTAATCTGAGCGTCGGCCGATTTGACAGGGTGCCTCCCAACTACAAGTGCGAGCCGGCCGGCCCTCCGGTCGATTCCATCGGCCGGCAGTCCAATCGGACCGGCCGTCTACGACCATCCGGCCGGACCACACTCTCCTCTGGGTGGGCGGCTGACTTCCCTTGGCGTTGACTTTGCAAGAAAGGGGGGCCCACTCTTACTAGATCACTTGCCTTCCTTGAGTCTAGTCGAAGGAGGAGCATAGTCCGATTGGACCGTGAGTCTAGCCGAACGGCTCTTCCATGCTAATCTTCTCCGCCTGGTCAGCGGCAGAGGTATCCTTGAATGAATCAATGATGGCTTTCGCCGGATCTCCTTGCGTTCTGCGCCAATCTTCGACATCAATGTCGATCATACCTTCATTAAATGCTCCGAATGATTGACTGCCACGTGGAGCAATGCCATCAGAGTACGGAGGCGGTTGCATGATATTTTGATGTGACCGAAGCAATTCGAAATAAACGGCTAGATGTATGCATTGATTCCCGTGACCTGGATCCGACGGTGGAGGCCGCCCGGCCCTCACCCTATAAATTCTTCATTTCCTCCTCACCTTCACACGCCTCCGTCACCTCTACTGTTGCTTTCTGCGCTCTGGAGCTCCGGCGATCTCGCTTCTGCCCTTTGACGCTATCCTGCGCCTTTCTTCGATCCCTCTTTCCCCAGTAAGGTTTTAGATCTCTCCTTTTTCCTTTCCGATATCTAATTCGCACTTCTGCTCTAGTTTTTGAAACTCCATTTCCTCGTCTTTGAAACTTCCTTTTTGATTTCTTCTGTCCCGATCATGGCCAGTTCTTCTCATCCCGAAGAACAATCTTTAGGCCCATGGTATACTACCATGCGATCTCGTTTCGAACAACGGGATTTTGATATTTTGGCTGACAATTTCGAAATCCCCGAGGATATCGAAGTTCACCTAGCTGGTCCTGCCGCTCGGCCTCATAGACCACCGCGCGGCGGTTTCTGTGTCTTTCGCGACCAATTCATCGCCGGTCTGCGGTTCCCCGTACATCCTTTTATAGTAGACGTCTGTAACTATTTTAGCGTGCCGCTCGGCTGATTAAATACCTTTTTGTATTTAGGCCACTCGGCGTTAGGTTTTAATTTTAATGAAATCCCTCCCTCCGTGTATTTTACTTCTATTATCCTAAGCAAGCCGAGCCGGGCACCTTTATGTTCCAAGCTCGGCCCGGTCTGGTCTTCTTCAATAAACTACCCACTTCCAATAAACATTGGAAGGACTATTATTTCTACCTCCGCATGCCCCGTCAGCCAAACTTTCCGACCCAGTGGCAAGTCAGTCTGCCTCCCCCTCCCGAACTGAAGAAATTCAAGACCCGACCGGATTATCTTCACGCCGCAAATGTACTAGCCGGTCTACGGCTTGACATCAACAAGCTTCTTCACGAGGGAGTGATGTACATTTTTGGGCTGAGTCCTATACGGACCCCACTTCCGACCGGCTTCGGTAAGAACTTTGCTTTGGCACTTGCTTTAATTGCTAACTGATTTCTTTTTCTCTTCCTGCAGCTGACATCGTCATGGACTCGGTGATGGCCGACGTTCTAAAGAGAAAGGCAGCGGCGCCCGAAGAAATGCTGGGTATTCAACCGGTCGGTTCTCACGAAGGAGAAAGCGGCACCAGTCGAATCGGCCGAGCCTCTCAACAGGTGGACGCGCTACCCCTCCAGGAACCAACGGCCCCGCGTTCGGGAGGAGGATCAGCCACTGCAAAAGAGACGCCGAGTGGAGACCCCGCTACGCTCGGCTACCTCCGCGGTCCAACCCTCTGACCGGGCCGCCTCGACTGCGAAAGGGAAGGCGCCTGTGCCCGAGACCATTTCGTCCGACCGGACGCCTTCTGACTGGGACGAGCTGACTGCTCCGGTCGAGGCCACTCCGGTTGAAGCCACTCCGGTCGACACTCTCCCCCCCGCTCGCCGTTCAGTCCAACGTTCGACCATCCATTCGCGGTCTTCTGCGCCAGCTTCTGATCCCGGTCGGGCGATCCCTGGTCACGGCCGCACAATACGGGTTACTCTTCATCTTCCGACTGAAGAGTTGCTGCGAGAAGTGGCCGACGCTCGGGCGCGCGTAGCACTGATCCCTCTCCAGAACTTAGCCAACAACCACATGCAAGCGGCTACGGGGGTAAGTTCTTCGTTGTTTTTTGTTTTTGTTTTGCCTAAAATATTTCCGCTCGGCTTCTAACAACTGCGCCTTCTCGTTTCAGAGGTGGGTGGAAGAGATAGCAGTTTCCAGCCGTCTGGCTATGGCGGACGAGGAGATAAGGCAACTGCGGGCGGCAGGTGGTCCGAGCGGCTCCCAAGGACCTTCCTACTCCGAGCTGCAAAAAGAGCTGAAGAAAGCTCAAACTCTGCTGGCTGCTGAGCAGAAGAAAACAGCTGACCAGGCCCACGCCCTAGCCGAGTCCGAGCGACAGGTCAAGTCGCTTGACACAAAGATAACTCTGGCCACCACTCGGAAGAACACAGCCATCTCCGATCTGGAGAAGAAAAACGTGGAGGCCCGGGGCCTGGAGTCGAAGATAAAAGAGCTGACGGAGCAGCTCGATCGGGAGAAGGCAGGCCGCTCGGCTGATGCGGAGAAGATCGAACGTCTGAATGAGGCCCTCACAAGCTCCCAGGCAACCTTCAAAGAATACCAGGATGCCGAGCCGAGCCGAGTCGCCGCTCTCCGACAAAGCCACATCCGATCGCCCGAGTTCTCGGAGAAAATTTGCGAGCGGATGTACTCGGCTTTCGACTTGGCAATTACGGCTACTATGACCTATCTGAAGTCGAAGGGCCTTCTTCCGGAGTCCACCAATATTCCGGGCGGCGATCAGGTGGAGCTTCTGAGCAACATTCCGAGGGACCTCTACGACTACATCGAGTAATTCTTGTAATTTAGCCGCTCGGCTGATCATGAACCCTTTTGTATTTAGGCCACTCGGCCTAAGGCTTTAATTTTAATGAAATGCTTTCCTTTCGTGTATTTTATCTTCTGGCACTGTCCCCTTGCTAACACTTGTGCTGTCCGCTCATCTCCTGTCACATCACACCTTTGGAGAATCGCTGGAGTATTTTCTCCAGCTCTTCCGTTCGGCCGCACATAATTCTGTGTTGCTACCAAGAATCGCTGGTTATGAGACGATCCGAACCTCTCGATGTTCAACCTCGGAGCTCGACGGTTGGCCTGCTCGGATTATTTATAGACGCCGACTCGTCTCTCGATCTTTAACGACGGTGCTCGTCGGCGCGGATATTTATAGCCGGTCGGCGCGGCTCTCGATCTTTAACGACGGTGCTCGTCGGTCTTCCGCTCGGAGGGTTTATAGACGCCGGCTCGTCTCTTGATCTTTAACGACGGTGCTCGTCGGTCTTCCGCTCGGAGGGTTTATAGACGCCGGCTCGTCTCTTGATCTTTAACGACGGTGCTCGTCGGTCTTCCGCTCGGAGGGTTTATAGACGCCAGCTCGTCTCTTGATCTTTAACGACGGTGCTCGTCGGTCTTCCGCTCGGAGGGTTTATAGACGCCGGCTCGTCTCTTGATCTTTAACGACGGTGCTCGTCGGTCTTCCGCCCGGAGGGTTTATAGACGCCGGCTCGTCTCTTGATCTTTAACGACGGTGCTCGTCGGTCTTCCGCTCGGAGGGTTTATAGACGCCGGCTCGTCTCTTGATCTTTAACGACGGTGCTCGTCGGCGCGGATATTTATAGCCGGTCGGCGCGGCTCTACGGTTTAACGTCTGGGCTAGACGGCCGTCAAGGCTAATTTTGACACTTCCGTTCGGAGTAGCTCTTTGCCTTTCCCCCAGCTTGGATAATGCCCTCCTGGCCGCACGGCTCAGGATCTACTTCATCGAGTATTTTGGCTCGGATAATATACCTCCGTCCGAATGGCACGGGGCCTTCGATCTTCGAGCGTTTGGCTCGACCCATTTACCTCCGGCCGAACGGCGCGGGGCCTTCGTTCCTCGAGCGCTTGGCTCGACCAATTTACTTCCGGCCGAACGGCACGGGTTATTTGCTTACAAGTCTTAACCACATAAACCTCCCGGCCGATCGGCTCGGGGGCCTTCGCGCTACGATGATAATGCCTTATATTCGCTCCTTTGACTTTTCATCTCTGCATTTCAAGTATTTAGTCGAAAAATGAAATACACAGGGTGATTTACAGTGATACACCTTTCACCCCGCCCGGTAAGGCTGGAGGTGGTTCGCGCTCCACGGCCTATCTAGCTGCCGTCCGTCCTCATCCTCCAGATAATACGCGCCCGAGCGGAGCTTTTCGATGATTTTGAAAGGGCCTGCCCATGGCGCTTCAAGCTTGCCGACGTCGCCGACCGGCTTGACTTTCTTCCAGACAAGATCGCCGACTTGGAACGATCTGGGAATTACGCGCCGGTTGTAGTTTTGCTTCATCCGCTGACGGTACGCCATCAGCCGAACGGACGCCTTTGCCCTCTCCTCTTCTACCAAGTCCAGCTCCATGTTTCTTCGTTCGGTGTTGTCATCATCATAGTTCTGGATCCTGGCTGACTCAACGCCTACTTCGACCGGTATGACAGCCTCACCGCCATATACCAAATGGAACGGTGTGACTCCCGTCCCTTCTTTTGGCGTCGTTCGGATAGCCCACAAGACGCTCGGCACTTCATCCGGCCAACTCCCTCCCAAATGGTCGAGCCGAGCGCGCAGAATACGAAGAATTTCCCGGTTGGCGACTTCAGCTTGACCGTTGCTCTGAGGATAGGCCACGGACGTGAAATGTTGCTCAATGCCGTAGCTTTGGCACCAATCCTCCAACATCTTCCCTGTGAACTGCCGCCCGTTGTCGGACACCAGTCGGCGAGGGATGCCGAACCGACAAATGATGTGTTGCCAGATGAATTTTTTAACCATTTGCTCAGTGATCTTTGCCAGCGGCTCGGCCTCCACCCACTTGGAGAAATAGTCTACCGCCACTAGTAAAAATTTCCTCTGCCCGGTCGTCATCGGAAATGGACCTACAATATCCATTCCCCACTGATCGAACGGACATGAGATGGTTGATGCCTTCATCTCCTCTGCCGGTCGGTGGGAGAAGTTGTGATACTTCTGGCATGAAAGGCAGGTAGATACTGTCCGAGCAGCATCTGCTTGTAAAGTTGGCCAAAAGTATCCGGCCAAAAGGATCTTCTTGGCTAACGAGCGTCCGCCCGGATGACCTCCACATGATCCTTGATGTACTTCCTGGAGGATGTAAGCTGAGTCCTCCGAGCTTACACATTTTAGCAGAGGACGCGAGAAAGCTTTCTTGTAAAGCTGATCTCCGATGAGTGTAAACCGACCGGCTCTTCTTCTGAGGAGCCGGGCTGCATATTCATCGGATGGTGTGGTGCCCGAACGGAGGAATTCTATAATAGGTGTCCTCCAGTCACTTGGAAACGCGAGGCCTTGCATCCGGTCGACATGCGCCACCATCAGCGTTTTTTCAATTGGCTGCTGAATGGCGATCGGCGTTATTGAGCTCGCGAGTTTGGCCAACTCATCGGCCGCCTGGTTCTCCGTTCGGGGAATCTTCTGAATAAGCACTTCTCGGAAAGTAGCTTTGAGTTTTTCAAAGGCCTCAGCGTAGAGTTTAAGCCGAACACAGTTGATTTCAAAGGTGCCGGAAAGTTGCTGAGCGGCCAACTGTGAATCCGAATAGAGAGTCACCCGACCGGCTCCCACATGCCGTGCCGCCTGGGCCTCATACTATGCCTCATTGTTGGTGGCCTTGTAGTCCAGCCGGACGGATAGGTGCATCTTTTCTTCTTGCGGTGAGATAAGTAATATCCCAATCCCGCTTCCGAGTCGAGTGGAAGACCCATCCACATATATCCTCCACAGAGCTTCCGGCTTGGGCCTCTGCACTTCGGTCACAAAATCAGCCAAGGATTGGGCTTTAATCGCCGAGCGGGGCTGGTACTGGATGTCAAACTCGCTTAATTCTGTCGTCCACTTGATAAGTCGTCCGGACGCTTCTGGATTCAACAGGACTCTTCCGAGTGGACTGTTCGTCCGGACAATGATTGTGTGGGCCAAGAAATACGGTCGAAGGCGCCGAGCGGCTAGAACCAAAGCAAAGGCCAACTTCTCGAGCCCGGTGTAGCGAGATTCAGCATCTTTCAAAATATGGCTAAGAAAATACACCGGTTGCTCTTCACCGTTCGCCCTCACAAGTGCTGAGCCTGCAGCATGCTCAGTTGACGATAGATACATATAAAGTGACTCACCCCCGATCGGCTTGACAAGTATAGGCAGAGAACTCAGATATGTTTTCAACTCTTCAAATGCTCGGTCACACTCTTCGTTCCACTGGAACTTAGTAGCCTTGCGCAGGATCTTGAAGAATGGAAGGCTCCGGTCGGCAGTTTTGGAGATGAATCTGGACAAAGCAGTTATCCGACCGGTCAACCGTTGCACTTCCCTTGTGTTTCTGGGAGGAAGCATGTCTTGCAGAGCTTTCACCTTGCCGGGGTTGGCTTCGATTCCCCGCTCGGTCACTACGTATCCCAAGAAACGCCCTCCCTTTGCTCCGAACAGGCACTTCTGTGGATTTAGCTTGACTCCATATTTGCGCAGTGTTCGGAAGGTTTCTTCCATATCTTTGAAAAGATCGGCCGCCCGGACGGATTTGATAAGAATGTCGTCAACATAAACTTCCAGATTCCGCCCTATCTGCTCCCTGAACACTTTGTTCATCAAGCGTTGATAGGTGGCCCCGGCATTCTTCAATCCGAACGGCATCACGTTGTAACAGTAAGTGCCGTCGGCAGTCACGAAGCTAACCTTTTCCTGATCTTCGCGGGCGAGCGGTACCTGGTGATAGCCCTGGTAGGCGTCGAGCATGCAAATTAATTCACAGCCGGCCGTAGAGTCCACCAGCTGATCTATCCGGGGCAGAGGATAAAAATCTTTGGGACATGCTTTGTTTAAGTCCCGAAAGTCAATGCAAACTCTCCACTTGCCGCCCGGCTTGGAGACCAATACCACGTTGGCTAGCCAGCTCGGGAACTGCACCTCGCGTATGTGGCCGGCCTCCAGAAGTTTCTCTACTTCCGCCCGGATTATGGCATTCTGCTCGGCGCTAAAATCTCTTTTTTTCTGCTTTACTGGCCGAGCGTCAGGTCGGACATGCAACTCATGCTGCGCTAGGCTAGGCGAAATTCCGGGCAACTAGTGTGTCGACCAAACAAAGACATCATGATTTTGCTGGAGGCATTGGATCAGCTTCTCCTTCTGTTTTTCCTCTAGATCCGAGGCGATGAAAGTGGTGGCCTCCGATCGGGTCGGATGGATCTGAACTTCCTCCTTTTCATCATAAATTAAAGCAGGAGGTTTCTCGGTTATGGCGTGTACCTCGATTCGGGGGGCCTTCCGAGCGGAAGAAGCTTCTGCTCGGATCATCTCTATATAGCATCGCCGAGCTGCTAGTTGATCTCCACGCACTTCTCTTACTTTGTCTTCCACGGGGAACTTTATCTTCTGGTGGAAGGTTGAAACAACCGCTCGGAATTCGCCGAGCGCCGGTCGTCCCAGAATGACATTGTAGGATGATGGAGAGTCGACCACCACGAAGTTTATTGTCCTGGTCCTCCTGAGCGGCTCTTCCCCCAGTGAGGTGGCCAGCCGGATCTGTCCGACCGGCTGAACTTCGTTGCTCGTAAACCCGTAGAGCGGGGTAGTCATGGGAAGCAGCTCGGCTCGATCAATTTACATCTGATCGAACGCCTTCTTTGTGTTCGTATCATTATCCTAATCGTAAATCTATCAATAAAAATATTTTTTACCATATATATATATTTTTGGAATTTTTTAAACCCAAATTGACCTAATTGGGTGTTAAAAATTCAAATCGCTGAAAATATTAATTAAAAATTATGGATGATGACGTATTTACGATCATCTCAACGATATGGATGCATAGAAACTTGTTTCATCAAATTCCGATGTCTCTAGACCCATATTTAAGTTTTCGGACACTAATTTACAACCGTTCACTACAAACACCTTTTTTGTTTGTATCAACCTATATATGTTTTAAAAAATATATACCTAGAGACATCGGAATTTGATGAAACAAGTTTCTATGTGATCGTATTATTATCCTGATCGTAAATCTATCAATAAAAATATTTTTTACCAAACAGATATATTTTTGGAATTTTTTAATCCCAAATTGACCTAATTGGGTGTTAAAAATTCAAATCGCTTAAAATATTAACTAAAAATTATGGATGAAAACGTATTTACGATCAGCTCAACGATACGGACGCATAGAAACTTGTTTCATCAAATTTCGATGTCTCTAGGTCCATATTTAGGCCTTAGGTGTTTGATTTTATTTATTTAAAATTATTTTCAGTTTTGGGACGAATCCAGAGATTCGTCCCAAAATTTTATTTATTAAAAAATAAAAAAACAAACTTGGACGCCTTAAATACGGACCTAGAGACATCGGAATTTGATGAAACAAGTTTCTTTGTGCTCGTATCATTATCCTGATCGTAAATCTATCAATAAAAATATTTTTTACCAAATATATATATTTTTGGAATTTTTAAAACCCAAATTGACCTAATTGGGAGTTAAAAATTCAAATTGCTGAAAATATTAATTAAAAATTATGGATGATGACATATTTACGATCAGCTCAACGATACGGACACATAGAAACTTATTTCATCAAATTCCGATGTCTCTAGGTCCATATTTAGGCCTTAGGTGCTTGATTTTATTTATTTAAAATTATTTTCAGTTTTGGGACAAATCTCTGGATTCGTCCCAAATTTTGGGACGAATCCATAGATTCGTCCCAAAATTTTATTTATTAAAAAATAAAAAAAACAAACTTGGACGCCTTAAATACGGACCTAGAGACATCGGAATTTGATGAAACAAGTTTCTTTGTGCTCGTATCATTATCTTGATCGTAAATCTATCAATAAAAATATTTTTTACCAAATATATATATTTTTAGAATTTTTTAAACCCAAATTGACCTAATTGGGTGTTAAAAATTCAAATCACTGAAAATATTAATTAAAAATTATGGATGATGACGTATTTACGATCAACTCAACAATACGGACGCATAGAAACTTGTTTCATCAAATTCCGATGTCTCTAGACCCATATTTAAGTTTTCGGACACTAATTTACAACCGTTCACTACAAACACCTTTTTTGTTAGTGTCAACCTATATATGTTTTAAAAAATATATACCTAGAGACATCGGAATTTGATGAAACAAGTTTCTATGTGATCGTATCATTATCCTAATCGTAAATCTATCAATAAAAATATTTTTTACCAAATAGATATATTTTTGGAATTTTTTAATCCCAAATTGACCTAATTGGGTGTTAAAAATTCAAATCGCTTAAAATATTAACTAAAAATTATGGATGAAGACGTATTTACAATCAGCTCAATGATACGGACGCATAGAAACTTGTTTCATCAAATTTCGATGTCTCTAGGTCCATATTTAGGCCTTAGGTGTTTGATTTTATTTATTTAAAATTATTTTCAGTTTTGGGACGAATCCAGGATTCGTCCTAAATTTTGGGACGAATCTCTGGATTCATCCCAAATTTTGGGACGAATCCAGAGATTCGTCCCAAAATTTTATTTATTAAAAAATAAAAAAACAAACTTGGACGCCTTAAATACGGACCTAGAGACATCGAAATTTGATGAAACAAGTTTCTTTGTGCTCGTATCATTATCCTGATCGTAAATCTATCAATAAAAAATATTTTTTACCAAATATATATATTTTTGGAATTTTTAAAACCCAAATTGACCTAATTGGGTGTTAAAAATTCAAATCGCTGAAAATATTAATTAAAAATTATGGATGATGACGTATTTACGATCAGCTCAACGATACGGAAGCATACAAACTTGTTTCATCAAATTCCGATGTCTCTAGGTCCATATTTAAGCTTTCGGACACTAATTTACAACCGTTCACTACAAACACCTTTTTTGTTAGTATCAACCTATATATGTTTTAAAAAATATATACCTAGAGACATTGGAATTTGATGAAACAAGTTTTTATGTGATCGTATCATTATCCTGATCGTAAATCTATCAATAAAAATATTTTTTACCAAATATATATATTTTTGGAATTTTTTAATCCCAAATTGACCAAATTGGGTGTTAAAAATTCAAATCGCTTAAAATATTAATTAAAAATTATGGATGAAGACGTATTTACGATCATCTCAACGATACGGACGCATAGAAACTTGTTTCATCAAATTCTGATATCTTTAGGTCCATATTTAGGCCTTAGGTGTTTGATTTTATTTATTTAAAATTATTTTCAGTTTTCAGACGAATCCAGGATTCGTCCCAAAATTTTATTTATTAAAAAATAAAAAATCAAACTTGGACGCCTTAAATACGGACCTAGAGACATCGGAATTTGACGAAACAAGTTTCTATGTGTTCGTATCATTATCCTGATCGTAAATCTATCAATAAAAATATTTTTTACCAAATATATATATATTTGGAATTTTTTAATCCCAAATTGACCTAATTGGGAGTTAAAAATTCAAATCGCTGAAAATATTAATTAAAAATTATGGATGATGACGTATTTACGATCAGCTCAACGATACGGACACATAGAAACTTATTTCATCAAATTCCGATGTCTCTAGGTCCATATTTAGGCCTTAGGTGTTTGATTTTATTTATTTAAAATTATTTTCAGTTTTGGGACGAATCCAGGAATTCGTCCCAAAATTTTATTTATTAAAAAATAAAAAAACAAACTTGGACGCCTTAAATACGGACCTAGAAACATCGGAATTTGATGAAACAAGTTTCTATGTGCTCGTATCATTATCCTGATCGTAAATCTATCAATAAAAATATTTTTTACGAAATATATATATTTTTAGAATTTTTTAATCCCAAATTGACCTAATTGGGTGTTAAAAATTCAAATCGCTGAAAATATTAATTAAAAATTATGGATGATGACGTATTTACGATCAGCTCAACGATACGGACACATAGAAACTTATTTCATCAAATTCCGATGTCTCTAGGTCCATATTTAGGCCTTAGGTGTTTGATTTTATTTATTTAAAATTATTTTCAGTTTTGGGACGAATCCTGGATTCGTCCCAAACTTTGGGACGAATCCAGAGATTCGTCCCAAAATTTTATTTATTAAAAAATAAAAAAACAAACTTGGACGCCTTAAATATGGACCTAGAGACATCGGAATTTGATGAAACAAGTTTCTATGTGTTCGTATCATTATCCTAATCGTAAATCTATCAATAAAAATATGTTTTACCAAATATATATATTTTTGGAATTTTTTAATCCCAAATTGACCTAATTGGGTGTTAAAAATTCAAATCGCTGAAAATATTAATTAAAAATTATGGAAGATGATGTATTTACGATCAACTCAATGATACGGACGCATAGAAACTTGTTTCATCAAATTGCGATATCTCTAGGTCCATATTTAAGCTTTCGGACACTAATTTACAATTATTCACTATAAACACCATTTTTGTTAGTATCAACCTATATATGTTTTAAAAAATATATATCTAAAGACATCAGAATTTGATGAAATAAGTTTCTATGTGATCGTATCATTATCCTGATCGTAAATCTATCAATAAAAATATTTTTTACCAAATAGATATATTTTTGGAATTTTTTAATCCCAAATTGACCTAATTGGGTGTTAAAAATTCAAATCGCTTAAAATATTAATTAAAAATTATGAATGATGACGTATTTACGATCAATTCAATGATACGGACGCATAGAAACTTGTTTCATCAAATTCCGATGTCTCTAGGTACATATTTAGATCTCAGGTGTTTGATTTTATTTATTTAAAATTATTTTCAGTTTTGGGACGAATCCAGAGATTCGTCCCAAAATTTTATTTATTAAAAAATAAAAAAACAAACTTGGACGCCTTAAATACGAACCTAGAGATATCGGAATTTGATAAAACAAGTTTCTTTGTGCTCGTATCATTGTCCTGATCGTAAATCTATCGATAAAAATATTTTTTACCACATATATATATATTTCGAATTTTTTAATCCCAAATTGACCTAATTGGGTGTTAAAAATTCAAATCGCTGAAAATATTAATTATAAATTATGGATGATGACGTATTTACGATCAGCTCAACGATACGGACACATAGAAACTTATTTCATCAAATTCTGATGTCTCTAGGTCCATATTTAGGCCTTAGGTGTTTGATTTTATTTATTTAAAATTATTTTCAGTTTTGGGACGAATCCTGGATTCGTCCCAAAATTTGGGACGAATCCTGGATTCGTCCCAAAATTTGGGACGAATCCAGGAATTCGTCCCAAAATTTTATTTATTAAAAAATAAAAAAACAAACTTGGACGCCTTAAATACGGACCTAGAAACATCGGAATTTGATGAAACAAGTTTCTATGTGCTCGTATCATTATCCTGATCGTAAATCTATCAATAAAAATATTTTTTACCAAATATATATATTTTTGGAATTTTTTAATCCCAAATTGACTTAATTGGGTGTTAAAAATTCAAATCGCTGAAAATATTAATTAAAAATTATGGATGATGACGTATTTACGATCAGCTCAACGATACAGACGCATAGAAACTTGTTTCATCAAATTCCGATGTCTCTAGGTCCATATTTAGGTCTTAGGTGTTTGATTTTATTTATTTAAAATTATTTTCAATTTTGGGACAAATCCAGAGATTCGTCCCAATTTTTGGGACGAATCTAGAGATTCGTCCCAAAATTTTATTCATTAAAAAATAAAAAAACAAACTTGGACGTCTTAAATACGGACCTAGAGACATCAGAATTTGATGAAACAAGTTTCTATGTGTTCGTATCATTATCCTGATCGTAAATCTATCAATAAAAATATTTTTTACCAAATATATATATTGTTGGAATTTTTTAATCCCAAATAGACCTAATTGGGTGTTAAAAATTCAAATCGCTGAAAATATTAATTAAAAATTATGGATTATGACGTATTTTGGATCATCTCAACGATACGGACGCATAGAAACTTGTTTCATCAAATTCCGATGTCTCTAGGTCCATATTTAGGCCTTAGGTGTTTGATTTTATTTATTTAAAATTATTTTCAGATTTGGGACGAATCCTGGATTCGTCCCAGAATTTGGGACAAATCCTGGATTCGTCCCAAAATTTGGGACGAATTCTCGATTTGTTCCCAAATCTGGGACGAATCCAGGATTTGTCCCTAAATTTGGGATGAATTTTTAATTCGTTCCTAATTTGGGGACGAATTTTTAGCAACGAATTTTTTTTATGTTGCAAACTTGAAACGAATTTTGTTTGTTGCAAGTTTTGTTGGTTATTTGGGTCGAAATTTATTTTCGACCCTAAATTTGTCCCAATTTTGGGACGAATTATTTTCGTTCCAAACTTTTGTCCCCAAAGTTATGTTTTTTTGTAGTGAAAAATCTGAATTTGATTATTAGTATAAACTATACCAATAATCTACCTCTTTTTAATGTAATGACAACAAAGATTAAAGTTAGGAAAATAAAAGCCCTTTCTGGTTAAGTAAAAGATTAAGTCCAAAAATATGTTGCTTAGGATATGTTATTTTCTCAACTTAAATCGTACTCTCCACGTTTATCACATATCAAAAATATATAAGTGAAGTTTAGGTATAACATTCAGAAAAACTAATAAGAGAGTTGAATATAATCTATAGTTTTGCAAATAAGTTTAAAATGAAAATTTAGCATATAAATTTTACAAATAAGTTTTCAAATAAATTTTAAATGTTTTAACCTTTCAAAAAGGTTTTTCGAGTTAAAAACTTTTCAACATCTCTCAAAGGATCAAGGATGTAAATTATTGTTACAACAATTTTCAATGTTTTCAAAAATATCTTCAATATATTTTTTAAAATTTTCAAAGATATTTTTAAAATACTTTTAGAACTTGCAAAGATATTTTCAAACTATTATTTAAGCACAGTTTGCAATGGCTTTTCAAAATAAGAGTTAAAAATTTCAAACATAATTCTAAAAAATGTTTATTTTGAAATTTTTGGAAACATGATTTTTCGAAATATAATTTTGGAAATTTTATAGCATAATTTTCAAAAGAAAAATATATTGAAACTAGCTTTTCAGAAATAATTTTAAGATACCATCTTTTCGAAGATAAGAATTTTAAGATTGTAAAAAAAAATTATGTGTCTTTAAATAAAAGCTCTCCTTAACCTGATACTTCTTTAAAATATTTTTGTTAACTATAAAGAAAACATTTCTATGTGTTTGGGGCCTTAAACATTCATGGTTAACCTAAAGGATCTAGACACTAAGTGTTCTACCGTCATTGTCAAAAGTATATAGTTTTAAATTGAATCATTCATTTAATATGAATATTTTTTAAATTTTAATTTTAAGTTATTTAAATTATAATTTGATTAAGTTTAAATTTTTAATATTTAAATTTGAATTATTAAATTTTAATATTTTATTTTCTAAATTTCAAAGATTTAATTTTAAATTTTAAAATTTAAATTTATTTTTAGATTTATATTTTTTCATCTTTAAATTTATATTATTAATTGATCTAGTTGACTTTATTAGATTAGTTTTATTTGTAAAATTATCCTTAAAGTTTAAATATTTAATTGGTTTAAATTTTAAATTAATTAGATTGGTTAACTTATTTTTATCTAATGAATTATTCAAAAGATTATTAATTTATAATTTTGAATTAATTAAATTATCTTTATTTTGGATAAAAAATTTTATATTATCTAGATTATTAAATATTTTATTAAGAAATTCATTAATTAATTTTATCTAGATCTATATTAATTTCATCATTTTTTTAGTTTTAAATTCAAATTTATCTTAATATTTGAATTGATTAAATTATTATTAATTTGTTTTCAATATTTTATTAATTAATTTATTTAAATTTAGATTTGGTGAATTAATTAAATAAAAAAATTTATTAAATAATTTTAAAATTTTAGATTTTCTAAATTAACTAAATATGAATTTCTATTAAATAGTTTATTTAAATTGATTTGGTTAATATTTCATTTGATCAAATCAAAGTTATTATCAAAGTCTGGATTGACTTGATTAAATTATTATTAATTTCTGACTTATTAATTAAAGTTGAAATTTTCAAATCTAACTTAGAATGCAAGTCTTAAATTGTTGTAAGAATAGTTGTCTAACAAATCATGTATTCTAGAAGTGTTTTTGCAAACTATAGATTGACTTATCGGAATCGCATCCCCTAATTTTATATGCTTCTCTGTTAATTTGAATTCGAGTCTGGATTCGCTTTTGACTTGATTCTCTAGCTTCAACGGCTTCTTGTAAAACTTTATTAGTTGAGTTCAAAACTCATGAGCATCTCGATGTTCTCCTATTCTGCAAATAATTTTGTAAGACAAGAAACTCGAAATTAACTTGATTACCTTTATATCTTATTCCAAATTTCAAGAATATCGATTCAGCACCATGCCACCATCAAAGTTGTTCATAAAGATGAAATTTTCCATCTGCATCCTCCATCTCCATAGATTTAATTCGTCCATCTCGTATGTCTCGTATAGAGGTGGTTCGTTGACATTTCACTCGAGCGTCTCTTTATGCTTCATGTTCTTGCATGACAAGTGTTAAGGTAAATTCCTAAGACTTCATCTTGGGGTAAGTAGTATGGAAAGAAAAAAATAGGACAATATAAAAACTCTAAAAAAGAAACTGATTTCTCTAGTTGATGATTACACCGAATTATAGCACCTCTGCTTTAATACTAAGTGTCGGATAATAAAAAATGTGAGAGGGGGGTGAATCATATTTTCAAAACTTTTTTTTTCAATTTTGGAAATCAGTGAGTAGCGGAAGAAAAACTAAGTACGAAAAGAAAGAAACCAAAAACACAAATATTTACTTGATTCGAAGCCTTTGACAACTCTTACTCCAAGACCTAGGCCCTTGGGACCATTTCTGATGGTTAATCCACTAAAACTCTCCATCGGTAAGCTCTCGATAGAGTAATCGAGTACAGAACAGAAAGGAAGTGTAACAAGCCTATACTTCCTTATGCAATAATTAACTTAATTTAAAAGTATTACCCAACACGAAGACAGAGAAATAATTAAGCTCGGGTGTCGGTGTTGGTCCATTTGCAGTAGTCGGGTATAGCAGCGTCGCAGTATAATAGTAGCACAAAGGCGGAGCAGCGGGATGATTGAGGAAGCACGTAGAAAACTTATCCTGAAGGTGCTTGCCGAAACTGCCTTATATAGGTCATTGGAGACGCCTTCAATGGTATTGATATGATTAGAAATCTTCGGCCTCTATTCACTTGAAGGCTCCTCCATCATCTTTGAGGCACCTCTAGTCTCCTCTGAAGTGCCTCCAGTCTACTCCGAGGTGCTTTCATTTAACAAAACTTTATCCTCGAATTCTATTTGTCGAGGGCGCCTCCATCACCTTAGTTGAGGCAACTCAAGCATGAGGCGCCTCTAGCATTGTTCATCCTAGGGTGATTTTTTATACTTAACTCCTGCAAAAATATGTTAGTCCAATAACAAAAAATAACCTACAAAATAGAGTTAACACATAACAAAATAAGATTTATGAATTGATCCTATTTTACCAAGATCAGGGTCTAGTATTTGTCTCAACTTAGACTTCCAAAATAAATCTAAATTAGAACAATGCCTACAACCCCATTAGGCTCGTCCCCGTCATATTTCTCTCCTCTAGTGCTTACCTCCACTTATAATTTGCAGACTTACTTGACTATGATCTCTTGACCCACCAGGTTTTCTTACCAGATGCCTCATCTAGACTTCATCCAGTCGTCTGGTCCTCCTTGACCTGACTAGACTTTCTGCTAGTTGTCTGGTCCTCTCTAACCCAACTAGACTTCCTTCTGGTCGTCTGGCCCTCCTTAACTAGACGAGACTTTAGCCTGATGTCTAGTCCTCTAGATCCATTAAGTCTGTTAGTCTGCATACTTAGTAAATATATTAAATTACACATAATCTAATTTTAACTTTTGTCATACATCAAAATCTGAATTTGATTATTAGTGCAAATTACACCAACACTTGGTTTCTGAAGTTCCTTCGTGAAACTCCTGGAACTTCTCCCATGGTTCTTTGGTTGAGTTATAGGTGTCGATTCAGTTAACTTCTTGTGACAGTAATATGCTTAGTTGGTGGAACTCGGCCTTACCATTTGTCATGACTTCGGTCTGCTGCTTTTTGTTCTAGAGATGTTCTTCCTTTTCTTCTCCGCCCTCATCCTTAGGCACTTCAAAACCATATTTTATAGTTAGTAAAATATCAAAATTGGTTTTAAAGTATACCTCCATTTTTCACTTCCAAAGCGCGAACTCCCTCTCGAACTTTGGCGGGTAGATACTAGATCCGACCATCATCTTGTTGCTTTAGTAGTCAGTTAGTCATACTGAAGTGGTTAATACTACTTATTGGATCGGGTGGACCGGCTAGAGAGGGTGAATAACCCTGCAATTAAAATTAGAACCTTCTCTTGCTACTTACTTAGTAAGGGCACACTTTAATTAATTAAAAAATTAGCATAAAATAAATGAGAGGCTAGAGTTTTTTACTTGATTACAACCTAAATAGTTATTAATTTAAGGCAATGAAAGCTCGACTAAGATCTCCTTCTTGAAGGCGAAGTATCCTCTTACAGTAGTTGAAAATACAGACTTTGAAGAACGAGAATCAAAATGAATACAGAGTGTATGTTATTAACTTAGAGAACAAGACATCTATTTATAGCCTACTGGTCGTACTGACCGTTATGCTGATGTGGCACTCCCAGACACTTGGTCTCGATCAAGTCGATCCACTTCACAATTGGTCTCTTCAACGGTTCTGAGCTTCCTAGGCACCTGGTAAGTACAGACTTTGAAGAACAAGAATCGAAATGAATATAGAATGTGTTGTTATCAACTTAGAAGATAAAACATTTATTTATAGTCTACTGGTCGTACTGACCGTTATGCTGATGTGGCACTTCCCGAGTCCCTAGAAGCGATATGGGTGCCTGGACTTAGTCGAATCGATCCACTTCGCAACAGATCTCTTCAACGGTTATGGGCTTCCTAAGCGCCTGGAGTTAACTGACGTGGACTTTGTGCTAATCCGCTTCAACAACGACTCTTGTTGATATGACCGCCCTTCCTGAGAGCCTAGAATGGATACAGGCGCCTGGAATGGCCAACTTCATCCGCTCACTTGGGTGATACTTCGGCCGTCCAAAGTTGAGCTCACCCGAACCCAATTCCGGCCTTCTCCTCGAGTAGGCTTCCTCCTCGGCTTCTCATCCTTCGTGTGTCGTGTGTGTCCTTCTCATTCACCTGTGTACTCTTCTGTAGCTCCTCATCCCTCGGATGCACCGAGCCCGCTGACTCCCTTCCCGTGTCATCTTTCTCACTCAATGTGTCTTTCGCTCAGTTTCTTATATTTTTAAGTTCCTACACACTTAGACATAAGGCTTCGAATCCATAGGACCTAATTTAACTTGTTTGACTATATTAAAATTAAACTGAGGTACTTAGAGTAAAAGCTGATGGAGGTAAGACTTTTCTTCTATGTCATGTGGGAGCTCTATAATCTCTCTCCACATTCAAACTTTATTTCCCTTTTGTATAATAATAATAATAATAATATATAATTATGTTAAATCATAGGGTCAACTTATAATCAATTATGAAAGGTGTTTTTTTTCTAAGGACATATAAAAAATGATCTCTTACCCTATTATAATAAAATTATCATTCTCTAATCAACTAATTTCATTCCTAATCCAATGTTAAATTCACCATCGAAAAAGTCACACCGACTACACGCTCACTAGGCACAAGATCGCAGGTTCAGCCGAAGGAGCAGTCCGAGCGTAGTGGGGGATCATCGTGTATATCTATATATTTTAGATGATTATTTTGTTTGTACACGTACTACGTGACTCATATGAAACCACGGGTGCATGGATATTAGCTTGTTAATCATGATCATAAATAATTTAAAATATTTTGAGAACAATTTAGTGACATTTTCATTGCTTTAAATTAATTATTCAAGGAGTAAAAACACAAAAGAATTTGTTCATGACAATATACTGATTTTTCTTTTTCTTTTTTTTTTAAGTGATTCCATCATGATGCTCTCTACTCTCTCTTTTCACTGTTGGAAATCAAAAATAAAAAAATAATAAACAATTGATCTTCATATACAATTAGTTTTGTGCAATAGAGGTGTGCGTGACCCATAATGTTGAACAAGAATAATACATTATACAACAAGACTCAGCTTCAACGAGAGCTTTTTGGGCATATCAACTTGTATACATCTCGGAAGAAAATGAAGAATTTGAATCCAATGCTTTCTTCGCAAGGTTGCGCGTCTCTTCTTTCGAGGAATCTTGCGATATCCGAATAAGCTCCTTGATTCCTCCACCTCGGATGAGATCAAGTGCATTGTCCTCTGCAAAAAAGATCATTCTCTTTAGAAAAAGAAATTGGTTAAGCCTAGAAGAAAAACAAATTGAAAAGTTGAATAAAATGTCTATGAAATATAGGAGGAAGCATTGACATTTGCGTTCTACAAAAATTCAGGGAAGGATAAAAAACTAACATGCTCATGAAGATATTGGATCTATATATGTAGACTCAATTTGTCACTAATTTGATTTGATTTCTTCAGATCAACAATGACAGTTGATTAGGCACAGGCAATTGTTTGTGACTCTACATTCTAAACTATGTAATTAACTCATCAAACTGACAATGAAGAATATCACAACATAGTAAAAAAAAAAAAAACATTTAAGAAATGAAGGGAAGATATTGCTTTGCTCCTATTAGATTGCAAGTGAAAGAGAGGCAAATAAAGAAATTTGTTTGGGCGGTCTCTTAAGCAATTACAGAATTCTATAATTCAAGTTACATTAAAAAAGAACAGAAGGATTATTGTTCTAGCAAGCAGATAATGCAATAACCAAGTGATATCTAAACATAGAATATAGGACAACAAAAAGCCAAACACCTAGTTCATAGGAAAGTCTTAAAAAAAAGGTTAATTCATAGCAAATGTACCATTTTGTGCTAAATGGCATAAAGCGAGCTCAATATGCCGTCTAGTTGAAGCTGAATATGTAGATGAGTTGGTGATCATCCAGTATAGTGCTCCTTCTTCAATAAGAACTGATTTTCCTTTTTGATATCCTTTAGGATAGAAAAAAAAAAGACTTAAGAATAAACTTATGAAGAAATATCATGCATATTTATACGTAGGAATTACAAAATTTTAGAAACACAAGCTTCTTAGTTGTACTTGTGTTCAAAGTTCAAACAAATGTGTACAGAAAGGGTTAATGATTGAAATGCAGACTTGAGCATTGAAAATTATCATTTGCTATACTCTTACATTAGTATCTGTCATTGTATTATATGCAGCATCCATGCCATGCATGAGAGGAAGAAAAAAACAAAACTTCAAATAATTCGAAGGTTATGCGAAAAATTTAGCAGAACTTTGCATTTGCTATTCAACCAGTTCTCAGATTCATAAGATGTTCCCGAAGTCTGTGTTGCCATTAATAGTCTAACCCTCTGATCATTCATCTTGAGCTTGTCTATGATTTTCATATCTTCAACTTTATGAAATGCAATTAAAGAAATTCAGGTGAGTGTTATAGACAAAAAAAAAAAGGTAATTCTCATCATTTAATAACCATTATGAGAGTAGATGACTGCAAACGTGTAGTGAAATAAACATACGGTAATAAACATGCTTCCATGAACTTGTGTTGACATGAGATAATACTTTTATTAAACGCAGAAGTAAATAATATATGAACCTTGAGCAATTCCTCGTGATTCACATTTTGCAAAGTTTGCAAAACCTCTGGCAACCTGAGCTATGACTTCACTATGTCCGGACTTAATCATTTGCAGAAGGGCTTTGATGCCACTGTCCTTTTTCAACATCACATGCAATTTCTCTGTTTATCATAATCACATAGAAAGAAAAATCTGAATTTGGTTAAAGTATAAATAGATATAACCAATGATAATTTACCCCCTAATAAAGCAAATTTCATCCGTAATAGCCACACGTTCCTATTGCTAATGATTGGTTTGGTAATTACTCGTCCTAAAAGCTTAAGTGCCAGAAATGATAACTACAAAAATGATAACTAAGTTCTTCACGATTATCAAATTCCTTCTCAACATCTGTTTGAATTAAGCTTTGATAATTGCTATAGTATGAAATTTGGGGTTCCTAATTGGTTGAGATTACACATCAGTTGCAGATATAGGTCTTCCCTTATTTTGTCATTTTGTTTTTCCTTTTCATGAAATCAAATATATAAGAATCATCTTCTTCATGTCTAGTCTGTGATATCTTCAAGCAACGCATGCACATATACAACCTCATAAGCCAGTTTGATTCCTTCATTCAATAGACCCAATGTGGTTTGACCCTTTCTCCGAATCCCACACTGACGGGAGCTTCATATACCGAACTGCCCTTTTAAAAAACTTGTTTTGCAAACAATTGAACTAAGTTATTATCTGTGAAAAGTTACTCATAACTATTACAAATACATTTTTATAAATGTTACAAAAGAAGAAAAAAAATAAAGCTAAGTTACTTTCTGTGAAAATTTACCTGAAACTATTACAAATAAATTTTTATACAATGCTACAATAAAAGAATTAAAGATAAGTTACTCTGTGAAAATTTACCCAAATGAAAAATATTGAAACTAAAGTGGAAATAAATCGATAGAGGCTGAAAGTAAATTACAATATCAAGAATAGGCAGGAATTACATTTTCCATCCTTGTTCTCTAAAGAAATATTTGTCAAAAGTTAACAAATAAGATATTGCATAATTTTTCATAAGTGCTTTTCTGAAGAGTATCCAAGGCATAGAAATCACATCAGAACCAAACTATAATTGCAAAATGACTATTGCATTGACTATATGAAGTACTAATGTGGTAACTACATATTTGGTTAGTCAATTTGCTAGGGGAAACAAGGTAACAAATAGAAACTAAACTATATTTAACTGAAAATAAATAAGAAGAAAATATAGGGATAAGTTTAAAAAATTAGGTTGATAAAACTAGTTTCTCATTAAGTTGCTTATGAGAAGGTAATTGACAAAATTATATAGAAACCTTACCATTTCCACATAAATTAGCAATTGCGCCAGCAATCATCCGAAGAGTTTGAGGATCTTCAGTTTTTGATGCAATATTTGCAAGTAACCTAGTTCCCCCTTTGCTTACTATTAAACTTTGATTTGAACCTACAACAGACAAGCAAATCAATGAAATAATGTTTAATGGTTCATCAAAAATTGACTAGTAAATTTAGTGATAATGCTCAAACAAACATATTATATAATCAGGAAGATACTCCACATGTTGGAATGCAGAGGCCAATCTAGTCAAACTGTAAATAGGCATGGTGTTTCCAATTATATTTTAGAATGGAATGTACCTAGATGCGGTCAGTGTAGTGACAATCAAGATTATTTGTTTTGAACTTCAGAAAGTATGAATAAACACTTTGAGAAGAGTCAACTAATGCAATGAGATTTTTTGTTCAACCTCCTAATGTTTATATCCTAGCACCTTTAACCCTGGTGACATGAATCATTGATCTAGTAGATTAAAATTTATGCTAGCATCAACTGCAACCATAAAAACATGTGAATTCTTACAAAAGATTGTTCATTAAGTTTCATTCTAAAAAGAAACGAAAGCAAACATTGGATTGTTAAGTGAGACTTTCCAGGATAGTTTAGTGTAATTAAAAGAAGAAAGATCTAGATTACTAGAATAAGCAACCATACATGATCTCTGTACAAGTTCATGCTACTGATTGGAAGGGCCAATTAGCTGTAATGCAGTGACAACAAATACTAAATCTGGATAGCATTTCAGCATAGCCTATATAGTTAAGTACATTGATAAAAAAAAGACAGCCCAGAGCATGAAGCTCCCCCTAAGGCAAGGTCCGGGGAAGGTATATTGTCTGCAACCTTACCATGCTTGATATAAAGATAAAATCAGATTGGTATATTAATGTTGACAATTGATACATTAGAACCCACATCTTACGAAAACTTGACTAGCAGGATCTAAAGAGCTCATGAAAATTCTCACAGAAATAAAACCAGAGTAAAATGGAGTTAGATATATCCATTTTCTGATTACCATTCATAGCCAAGTTAGCTAAAGCACCAGCAGTAATTCGATGAACAGTTGCATCTTTTGATATTTCGAGAAGCATGAGAAGAGCATCCAGGCCTCCTTCCTTGACAATTCTTTCCTGATTAATATCTGCAAAATTTGCAAGCAAGCAGCTGAGACAAATAAATGCATGGGAAAATGGAAATTTACAGAGAGGATATATCATTAGCATTTCCATATTCATACTCAAAAACATGTGTTAGCTTTGGAGTCTCTTGAGTAAATTTGTCTATCATATTCATGGATCCTCTGAATTCAAACTTAACAATGACTAACAGATTAAAAAACCAGTTTAAATGTGTGGGAAAATGGAATTTTTTTGTTGGAGAGTATAGTTTACTTTATTCTTGGAGATTATTGATTGATTCAGATGTAAGTCTTGCATCAACTTGATCCATACATATACACAGATGGGGAATGTGAAACCTCTATCTAGAGGATAAAAAGACAGCATTGAACTTCTATACTTACATGATTAAAGAATAATGGAACACGGTCACTAGATTAGAAAATATCACCATATAGAGCTCACCCTTTAACTAGAAGACCACTACTTACCTTCGGCAGCAAGATTAGCAACCACCTTTACTGCATGGATTTGCACATCCAATTCTTCAGACTTTAACAAAGGCAATATATTTGATAGACCAACTGAGAACAAAATGAAAAAGAAATGCATGTTACACACGCACAAAAAATGTGTATAAAAAATCTCTTAATTCAAACAATAAAAAAAAAGAAAAACTCACCTTCTTCAAAGATTTTGGAAATGGTATCTTTTTGAGCAGATACACTTTCTCTTGACTTGTGAGACTTGGACGGATTTTCAAAAGGCAAAGTTGAACTGGTTGAATTTTCTGCCCAATGGGATCTTTTAGACTGTAAGAAGCAGTTACAACAGAAAGGATGGTTAAAAACACAGAAATAAATCTTTGAAAAAAATTAGATAAGTTACCCCATTTTCTGCATTTCCATCAATCAAGAATTTTTTCAATTTCACAATTTCACCTTCAAGGCATCTTCTTTGTCTTTCTTCGTCTAAAAGTTTGTCTTTCAAAGATTCAAGCTCTTTATTTAAGAATTCCTACATTCTCAAAAAAAAGAACAATTTAGCAATACGCTACACAAACTTTTTTTATCACATGTTCCATATCCTTCTTTATAAAAAAATAAAATAAAATTTCTATACACCATAAAATTCTTGTGGTGCATGAATAAATGTCAACTGCAAGATTCTTGTTCTGTATTCTCACAGCTAAAACAACCTGATCTAGAATAACGTATGTACAAAATATACCAGAAGAAAATTTTACTAAAACAGCATTTAGGTGAAAACAAAACATGGTAATAGATTAATTTGTATTACTAGTGAGAGAACCATAATAAGTGTATATACTCATTTCTTGTA
The DNA here is from genome assembly GCF_018446385.1 of Zingiber officinale. Lineage (NCBI taxonomy): Eukaryota > Viridiplantae > Streptophyta > Magnoliopsida > Zingiberales > Zingiberaceae > Zingiber > Zingiber officinale. The sequence continues at coordinate 88,497,967 of NC_055994.1, read as the reverse complement.
CATAAGATTTATATAACTGATTAGCTTTAAATTCTTGTCTCTCGAAATTGATACTGAATGAATGTGCAAATCAGATAAATCTCCATAGCCCATGTTATTTATAGGTGATATATTGCTAATTTATGAGTCTCAATTGGAAACATGGTGGCAAAAGACGAATACGCTCACCCCCCAACCCCCCGCCAACCCGTCCCAGGGTCAACATGGAGAAGGTAAATCACGAACGGCTACTAGCCTTTGGAATAGTGAATAGCATATAAGGGAGGCATTTACCTCGACTATGCCGAGATTCGAACCCCAGATCTCATGGTGACAACACCTCATGCGCTAGCCACTAGACCGTCCCGAGGGGACTCAATTGGAAACATGATAATGGAGAAGTTTTAGAGATTCTAACAAGTAGAATAACAACTAAATGTATAAATTATCACTTCAGAAAGATTGGGGTGAAAAAGTTCAGTTGAATGGAAAAGAACTCATACAAGTACTAATTTAATCTAACAAGGTAATATTGATAAATGCATTTTCATCATCATAAAGCAGTGTCAGCTCCAACTATTCAGCTAGATAAGTCTTATACTCTTAACCCTCCATCATAAATATTGTGTGTTTAAAATATAGAAGTGCTTTAGCGTTCAATATGATGGTCCTGCCCTATTAACATGAAATGGGCCTTTTACAAGATTCTTTGTTGATAACAATGCAATTAAGTAAAGATGGGAAAAAAATTTCAAATTATTTAAGGAACACTCTACAAAAATACTAGACTTAAAATGCTGAAAATTATAGCAATTTTAGGAAAATATATTTGTTTGTGATATTAGACTGAATAAAGTTAAGGAAGCATTAAGGAAATAAAGGTAAAATATAGGTTCAAGCAACATTCTTAATGAAATTTAAAAGAGTTTACAAGGTCAAGTCAGTTAACTAAATTAATAAAATTTTGCAAATTAAGATGCCCAAAGGAAAGTTTGTCAAAGATATTAGATGAATGTGACAAATTATAGTGGGATCAAATTGGTGACTCAAATCATGAAACATTGGGAAAGAGCTATGAGAGGAGAATAGAAGACAGTTTTAACGATCAATTTGATTACACATCAGAAAATTCAAACACAGATGTCATTTATTTGATAAAACAACCAAAGTAAAATCATAGAAAAAAGAAAGTTTTACATATGATTTTAGTGATTTGAAATAAGCTTGTAGTAGAATCCTCGACAATTATTTCAGTGGGATTCAAAGCTGAAAGGAATATCTATTGATTTAATGTCATAATAGGTATCATGATATAGTTAGTACTAGTCCAAGAGCTAGGGGCCTCAAAGCTTAATGGATCAATTTTCTCACCGAATTGTATCAGAGCAAACTAAATCCTAGGCATGGTAAACTATAGAATATGGCTACCAGCATGATATTGTAACCACCACTGAGCTTCACATGTCGTCAATTATAGATCTTGCATGTCACATCCCATATTGATGAGAGAACTAACTTATCAAAGCCAACTACTAGACCAAAATGTTTAAATCCAAGATAATGGTAGCTACCTCATCTAAACTTATAAAGCTCCTCTATTAGCCTACACAGTTATATAATGTTGATGATGATATTGTGTAAAATTATAAAGATTTTTCCTACTGTTTTAAAATACAGAATAAAACAAGCAAAAAGTTAATGTAGAAAAGTTTATATTTTTCAAACGGATGGATAAGGGTTTGCAGCAAAGCTAAAAAAGAAACTTAATTGTGAATGTTTAGGCGTAATCAATATAAATACAATACTTATTAGAATAAACAAGTTGAGTCAAAATCTAAGATTGAAGGTGTGAAACATACAAAACATTAAGGAACCTTACGTAATTGGGATTACAACAAAAACAACCAAGCCTTATCCCACTAGGTAGGGTCGGCTATATGGATCATTTTACGTCATTGAGCTTTATCTCTTATTATATCATCATCAATACTTAAATAAATTTTATCTTATTTTATTGTTACTAGCCAAGTTTTTTTTGGTCTTCCTCTTCCTCGTTTGATATGCGTGTTTGTCATAATTTCATATTTGCCAAATTGGAGCATCTACATGCCCATACCATCTTAAACGTGTCTCTCGGAATTTTCTCTCAATAAATGCAACTCCAACTTTCTCTCTAATGCTCTTATTTCTTATTCTGTTCATTCTCGTATGTCCACACATCCACCTTAACATCCTCATCTCTGTAACTCTCATCTTCTTCTCATATGCTCAAGTCATAGCCCAACATTCAACTCTATATAAGATAGCAGGTCTAATTGCAGTTTTGTAAAATTTTCTTTTAAGTTTTAGAGGTATTTTACGGTCACATAAAACACCCGACACTCACCTCCATTTCAATCATCCTGTTTGTATTCTATGTAGGACATCTCTCTCAATCCCTTCATTATTTTGCAAAAATGATCCTAAATATTTAAAGCTCTCGGTTCCGGGCAACTCGTCATCTCCTATCTTAACAATTATCTCATTATATCTAATATTGATAAACTTAAATTCTATATATTCTGTCTTTATTCTACTAAGCCTAAAACCTTTTCCTTCTAGTGTTTCCCGCCAAGATTTGAATGTATGCAATGAGTTCGTCCATAATTAGTGTAAAAAGATAAGGACTTAGAGTTGATTCTTGATGTAATTCTATCTTTATTGGAAATGCTTCAGTTACTCCGCCTGAAGTCTTTACTCTAGTTGTTACATCCTCGTACATATCCTTAATTAGTTCAATATATATTACGCTAATACCTTTCTTTTCTAAAATTCTTCATATAATTTTTCTTGAGACTCTATCATAAGTTTTTTTCTAAATCAATGAATATCATGTGTAAATCTTATTTTTGCTCTCGAGTCCCGATATTTTTCAATTAATTTTTTAAGATGTATAACTTCTATTATCGACCTTCCAGGCATGAACCCAAATTGATTTTTGATCACCATAATCTCCTTCCTTAATCTTTTTTTCTATTATTTTTTCCCAAAGTTTCATGGTATGACTCATTAGTTTAATACCCCTATAGTTTGCACAATTTTATACGTCTCCCTTGTTCTTATATAAGGGAACTAGAGTACTTATCCGGCATTGATCAGACATTTCTTTTCGTTTTCAATATCATGTTAAATAATTTTGTAAGTTATTCAATACCTTGTTTTCCTAGAATCCTAGACACTTCCATACCTTTATTGGAATATCATCTGGTCTAATGATTTTTCCATTGTGCATCTCATTTAAAGCTTGGTCTACTTCTGAAATTTGAATTCTACGATAAAAATTTAAATTTCTATGCTCATTTGACCTACTTAAATTACCTAAGTTAAGTTGATCACCTAAACCATCATTAAAAAGTTGATAAAAATACTTCTTCCACTGCTCTTTTATTTCTTCATTATTTATTAGCATCCTATTACATTCATCTTTAATACATTTTATTTGGATAAGATATCTTATCTCTCACTTTAGTTATTCTATAAATGTCTCTTTCCCCTTCTTTTGTATCTAATTTTTAATATAATCGTTCAAAAGTTTTACTCTTTTCTTCATTCACTATTCTCTTAGATTCTTTCTTAGTTATTATATGTTTTTTAAGTTTTCCTTATTTTTACAAATATATAATTTCTTTTAAGCTATTCGTTTTTCCTTCACTTTCTCTTGTACTTTCTCATTCTACTACCAAGATTCCTTACTTAGTGGTGCATGTCTCTTTGACTCGTCGAGTATACTCTTAGCTACTATTTTCAACTTTGATACCATCTTATCCCATGTATTAGAATCACCGTATATTTTACCTAATGTTTGTACTCTACCTTTTCCTTAAATATATTTTACTTCCTATCCTTTAACTTCTACCACTAAATTCTAGAAATCGTATATATTTTTCTTTCTATTGTACTATGTTTGAGATGTATATCCAACACTATTAACCTATGTTAGATAGTTAAGCTTTCTCCAAGGATGACCTTGTAATCTTTACAAATCTTTCTATCCTTCTTCCTAACCATAAGAAAGTCAATTTGCGATTTATTATTCTCACTTTTGAACGTGACTAAGTGTTCTTCTCTTTTCTTAAAAAACGTTTTAGCTAATATAAGATCATATGTTATCGCAAAATCTAATATAGTTATCACTTCCTCATTTCTCGTTCCAAACCCATAACCCCATGTCCCCTCTCATATTTCTCATTTTTCACTCTGACACACCCATTTAGATCACCTCCTATTAAAATCATTTCATTTGACGGAATATTTTATAATATTTATCTAAGTCGTCTCAAAACCTTGATTTGATAGTTTCATCTAATCTTACGTACGATGCATATACACTAATTATGTTCATAGTTTCTTTCACCACTATTATCTTAAGGGTTATAATTTTATCCCCTTTTCTAACTACTCCTACAACTTCATCCTTTAACGAACTATCTACAACAATACCCACTTCATTTATTGCTTTACTCTTTCCTGTATACCATAACTTAAAACCCGAGTTCTTTTACTTTCTCGCCTATCCATTTTGTCTCTTGTACATACATAATACTAATTTTCTTTTAATCATCGTATCTACTACCTCCATTGATTTACCAATAAGGGTTCCTATGTTCCATGTTCCAAATCTTAGATTATTAGTTTTCTTATCATATTTGTTCTTATCAAACCTATGATATGAGAACTCTTACCTATTTAACACTACACCCAAGGTTTAAAATCTCGAACTGTGCCAAAGTTTCGGTCCCAAACCAGAACAATACGGTTTCGGTATCATATCGTATCGTGCCGATACTGTTTCGGTATTTTTTTTATTTATATATAGTAATTATTAGATAAATATGTTTATTGTGTATAATTTAAAAATAAGTTATATGTTGATTTTATATAAATTCTCAATTATTGAACTACTTAATATTGTTAGAAAAAATAATTAAATATAATTTTATTTAAAAAATTGATCTATCAATAACTTGAATTAAATTGATACATTATAATATGTTACCTTACTAATACCAAAAGGAGTGGCGTGAATCAGATGGAAGCATTGGTTCTTGTAACATTCTACTTAGGTCAACTCCATAATTCTCCAATGCCCAAATTAAATAATCATCCCATGACATGCAATATTGATATTGATTTCTTCACATGTCCATCAGCGTGTCTCGATTCATCACTGGATGTTGGATTTGAACTGGCCCCGCTGAAATCGGAATGGGTACAGGAACGGGCACGGGATAAGGATAAGGATAAGGATTAGCATACGTCCTCAAGCTCTAGTATGATGGATCACCATATGATGCATCAGAGTTATAATAAAAAGGTTGCGAATATGATGAACTTCGACAAGAATCAATCTCAACTAAACTCTCCCGCATATCTTGATAATTATGAGTTTTTTTTTATTGGTCACCCTTATATCGACGTTGATATTGAATAGCGTTACTTCTAGCTCCATGATCATAATCTTGAGTTGCATGTGTGTAATCTATCTCACATGTCCATGGATCCGGTGCTAGAGTAGGGGGAACATAATTTTTACCACTAGATGCATCACCACTGTCATCACTTCTATGAATATTTGCACTGCTATCAACATCACTATCCTCATTTCGAACTTCTTGTCGGACCACAATGTCAGAAGGTAATGAAGTTTCATCACTGTCATCATGTTCTTACTCATCAATTGCATCGAGTGGATTTTATCTAATGCTCAATTGACCCCTTCCCGTAAAAGCAGGAGGTTTACCTTTTTCTTTCTTGTTAATAAAAATTGCAGGAACTTTGCTTTTGATTTTGCCTTTATCTATGGACTTTGGTTGGATTTGGGGTTGGGATGTTTGAGAATGTCTAGACCCAGATCCAGAAAATCGAAATTCTTGATCAAATGCTTCATCATTATCTTCTTCCTCACAGATATCTCCTCTAGCTTGTATTTTTTCAATTTGTTGAGTAAGAAATTGAGATGGTCGTGGTGGGTCTCCTGCTTCATCAAGTAATGGATTCTCAGCCTCAACAGCGCTCCACCAATCTATCATTGGATCATTTTCAGTTTGGACAAATCCAATATCATATGGGTCTACATCACCAGACTCTTATTCTTCATTCTCTTTGTTATTGCTCTTAGTTGAAGACGCATATTATAATGAACGTAGACCATCTTCTCCAAGCGACGATAAGAAAGACGATTTCGTACTTTTGTATGAATGAGGGAGAAAGTTGACCAATTTCTTTCACAACCACTTGAAGACGTTGTTTGTGAAAGAATTCGTACTGCAATCTTTTTCAAATTTGGAGCTAATCCTCCATATTGCAACCACCACTCAGTTTAAGATAAATAAGAACAAAATTAAAATAGTATTTATATTTGTTGACGATAATTAGTAATAATTTTTACTATACTTACCTGCATCCATTTTATATCTGCATGGCACTGCAATAGGATCACTAAAAGAACCATATGTCTCTCAAAATAATCGACTTTCATTAATAGTCTCAGCAATTGATTCTCTATTTGTATGTAGTCTTGATATTACATGTCTGAGAGCCACTAATAAATTATCATTTGTGGCAAGATTATAACGGTATTGATATGCCGGATTGAGATAATAACCTACGATAATTAAACATATATAATTATTAATAATAATATTAAAGATTCTTTATCATTAAAAAATACGTACCGGTCAAATGAATATATTTTCCCATTTGATTGTCTCATCTTGTAGTGATTATATTAATGTAATGTTGATACTTGGTTGGTGATTGTAGACGCCTCTTAATTTCCTCTTTTGCTTCATGAATTAGGCGGTAAACATTGCCCATTTGTGGCTTCTTGTCCATATCAACTTTACATAGAACAACGTACAATGGTTCTATTACTATAAGAATCTCTGCGATATAGTCCCAAAATCTGACAGATATAATAATTTTTTGCACCTCCTTACCTTCGGCCGTGTTAGAATATCGAGAGGCCTCCCAATCCTTAGAAGAGAACATGCCCTTTAATCCGACTTTTTCTGATTCAACGACTTTAACAGGAGAAAGTGAGTAGCAAACCTAGTCGCTCCTGGTCGCAGAATCTCCCCATCAATAAATTTCCTCATTAATCCATGAACCCAATGATGGTTATAGAGGAATTTTGTTAAAGATTGACATTTTTTTACTACCTTCTTCACTATATTAAGCTTACCGATATCTGCCATCATCAAATCGATACAGTGTGCTGCGCATGGTGCCCAAAATAATGTTTGATACTGTTGCTCCAATAACTCTCCAGCCCTCTTAAAGTTGGCACCATTATCTGTAATCACCTGCACTATATATTCTGCACCTATCTCTTGAACTACACTATCCATCAAACGATATATGTAGAGTGCATCATGATAGTCTATAGTTGCATCAATAGATTTATGAAATATCACCTTTCTATTACAGTATAGTAGAAAGTTGATAATGCTCATCCGTGTAGGTCCTGTCCAGCCATCACACATCCACGTAACCCCATATAAGCTCCATTGCTTCTTGCATGATAGGATCCAAGTCTCGATCTCCTCCACTTGTTCATCTAAACATGGACCGACAATTTCATATGCAGTCGGAGGTTGAATACTAGGACCAGATTTTTGAATGTTAGAAACCATGCTACGGTAGTATGTGTTGTTTGCTGCATTAGATGGAATATGATTAAAATGAAAAAATTTAGCAATACTTTTACCGATTGATTTCTTCTTCTCTTTTGAATATGCATCATCAATCCTAGTCTGTTTGCTAGCTTGGTCTGGGAATACTAGTGGATCGATATCAACAATATCGACTGCACGTCTTCGTCCCATAGAAGAAAAAAAACGACCAATACCACCTTGTGTTGAAGGAAGACGAGCACTTGCACTCCTTCCTAATGTTGATGCAGGACTTGAGCCACTTCCACTGGCACCAGAGCCACTTCTATATTGCATATTTTGCTCATAGTCATATTGAATTCGAAAGGTGCTGAGAGCTCCTAAAAAGTCTTCATCATTTGGAATTTCACCATGACCTTGAAATTCATCATAGATTGGTTCTTTAGAGCTTCGGCTATCAACAAGTTCACGTTGTTATTGTTGTTTATACTTTAATGTTTTTTTGCCATCAAGTTCGTCTTTCATTGCATGACGAACTTCTTGAGAAACTTTTGGACAATTAGAAACATCCGGATATCCACCAGCAAGATGTTGTTTTAGGCGTGTGACTCCACCGCCGCGTCCAATCATATCACAATGCAAACATTGCCAATGGAATCGATTTTCTAATCGACGTGCATGTCTCCAAGCTGGATCATGAGATTGTTGTTTGGGTGTCATTGCCTATGCATTATAAAAAAATTAAGAATAATACACATTTCTAGATAATGGTCATCATTTTATAACGTTAAGAATATATTTATCATTGTAAATTTACAAATTAAATATATAAATTATAAAGAGCAACTTTCTAAAATTTGAAACAATCTCCTAAAAATATTAATTCACCTTTCTCAATTTAGAATGATCAGAATTGCACAAGATTATAAGTGTTTTATTAGGAATCATAAACATAACAGCATATCTTTATCAAAAAATTTAAAATAAAAGACTTGTAATATTTCTAAACATATTACAAAAGTACAAAAGTTAATATTCATGGATCCAAATTTTAAATTAATTCTAAGATAAAAAAATATTATCTATAATAAATATATAAATTAGCATAAAGATGTTACTTTATATATAATAATTATACAAATTAATTAATTAATTAATATTTGTAAAAATATAAAATAATAAAAATATCAAAATATAAATTTAATTTATTAGTTTTTTTTAGAATCTTTTAAGAATTTTTATTTTTTTATAATATTAAAATATAAATCTGAATTATTATTATTTTTAAAAAAAATAAATTAAATTTTAAATAATAAAAAATATTATAATATATATCAGATTTCTTATAATTTTTTTAAAATTTTAAACACATTTCTTATAATTTTTTAAAAAATTTTAAATACAATTTAAAACATTAAAAATTAATTTTTCAGAATATTAATTAAAATTTTAATTTTTAAATATATTTTTTATATATTTTAATTTTTATTGAGAAAATTTAATTAGGATTTATAAAAACCTATTTGGAATACCATACCTACCTTAGAATTGTTATAAATTTAAATTATAATTTATTTTCTTAAACTACCTAGGGTACACGCGGCACACACCGCTCGGCAGCAACGCGATCATGTCGCTCGGCAGCGGCGGATCGCAGGGTCCGGCGACTCCTTCGGCGCCGCATGCGATGCATATGAGATGGGGAAATCGTACCTCTGTCGCTGCTCGCCTCCCTATTACTCGCCTCGCCTCGTCACTGCCGCTACTCGCCTCGCCCCTGCTAATCGATCGCTCGCTGGTACGTTTTATAGGGTTTTTGCGAGCAAACAGAAGGAATCGAATCGATTCCTTCTATCGCGCGATTTTTCGATCGCGAGTGTCCCGCATGCTAGCGTGCATCAATGTGCGTATCACACACCGAAAGCACAACGCCACGCCCGCGCGTATCACACACCGAAATCACTACGAGTCGGGTGCCGGTTTCGGCCGAGCGACGGAACGATAAAAATTGTCTGTGCCGCCCGACACGAAACAGTATTCTTTTCCTTGACTACACCTAAGTTCTCTATAACGGTCCTTGCCGATACTTTACACTCGGACCTACAACGCGAACTCTTGCATATTTAGAACTACACTCAAGTTATGGAGATGTAGCGGTCCTTGACGAAACGTTACAGTCGGACCCTACAACATGTTCCTTTTGGGGAACAATCTAACATTAGCACAATAGTTTAATAGATTCATTCATTGAATATTTGTCATAGTTTTAATGCTGACCAGCAACCTAATGCAACCCTGCTCCTTTATCCAGGCTTGGGACCATGATGGGTTCGTCTAGGGGTGTCAAAAATGAACCCGACCCGACGACCCAACCCGAATCGACCCGAAAAAAATCAGGTTCGGGTTGGACATTTTCGGGTTCGGGTCGGGTTCGGGTTGGAGGGTATTCGGGTTGAAGATTTTCGGGTTGGGTCGGGTCGGGTTCGGGTTGACCCGGGTTGACCCGGGTTGACCCAAATATAGGGTTTAGTGGGGTTTTTTTAGGGTTAAATCAAATTTTATTTTGAAAATTAAGATGTTTTATGTATATTAATATCAAGTTAGTATGATAATGATGAAATATTGAGATAAAAGTGAAGAATTATAGGGAAAATAACTCCAAAAAGTCATTTTGAATCGAATTTTCGGGTTACACGGGTTGGGTTCGGGTTGGGCGGGTTCGGGTTCGGGTTTAGGAGTTTCGGGTTGAATTCGGGTTCGGGTCGGGTTCGGGTTGGGTTATAAAAAAAAAAAAAAAATTTAACCCGACCCAACCCGACCCGACCCACCCGAATTGACACCCTTAGGTTCGTCATAGGCGGTGTGGTGGGTCTAATTGTGATTAATGAATCTAATTGAGCTTGAAATTATCTTTAAGTACTTATGCAGAGCTCACGACCCCACTTACTGGGATAAGGCTTGGTTGTTGTTGTTACTTATGGAGAGCTCACTGAGGGAATATAAGTGATATAACAAACATTAGATAATTGAGATTTATGACTTGTCATTTTTATTGATTTTAGGTGTCACAAATATGCATATTAATAGTGGTGGGGTGGGGGAATAAAAAATATTAAAAATTTGAAAAAAAAAAAAAAAAAATCTAGCTACGAGTTTTAAGTGAAACTATTTTCCTATTTGAGTAATATTAAGCATACCTTCTCCATCAACAGTTCTTTGTTCATTACTTCTAGAGGCTGTATTTTACTACTTGCGATTTCATTCAACTTTGAATTTTCTCTTGTGAGATAATCAACAATCCTTTCCTGAAGTTTGAAGTGAATGACAATATAAAGAAGAGTAATTCTGATGATAGAATCAAATAAATGGCAATGCAGTTCATAAAATCAAAGGGTAAATATTTACAAAATTGAAAAGTATCTAGGTGTGAGATGAATTTTAAGTGAAACTATTTGCCTATTTGAGTAATATTAAGCATACCTTCTCCATCAACAATTCTCTGTTCATTACTTCTAGAGACTGTATTTTGCTAGTTGCGATTTCATTCAACTTTGAATTTTCTCTTGCAAGATCATCAACAATTCTTTCCTGAAGTTTGAAGTGCATGACAATATAAAGAAGTGTAATTCTGATGATAGAATCAAATAAATGGCAATGCAGTTCATAAAATCAAACAGAAACAACACCTTCATATTACTATGAAGGGTGATCATATGACAAAACCATCATTTGTCAATGAATTAGAAAGATGCATAACATTTTCAATTTCAGTGTAGGAATTTGTTATCCATAGGACAATTTATGCTTTGTGATGTTGGAAAAGAAGATATTTAGAGCTGAAGAGGCAAGAACTTTACCTAGTCTAACAGTATCAAAACTGTAAGACCAGATTGAAAATGGCATCAATAATGCAGTTCAAATCTTCTGTCTCCAAATTTCTCTGTCCCCGTGTCCCTTGCCGATCGGACGGACCAGATTACATCTCAAGGCATCATGGCATCCTTAAGATGTGTGCAGTAGCCTCGTGATGTGCAAGACATCCTTGAGATCTAATCTGGTCCGTCCGATCGGCAAGGGGACACGGGGACAAAAAAATATGGGGACAGAGGATTTGAACTCTCAATAATGAGCAGCCTGTCAGCAGTGTGTGGTCATGGATATGCAAATATTGCTCAAGACGAACAAATAGATGGTATATATATATATATTTAAAAAGCGTATCAATTTGGCTAAGATTGCCAAGTATACATTGTATGATGATTTTATGATCGGCCAAAAATCAAAGCTAGCAATGAAGTGTTTCCTTGATGAATTATGAAGCCTTCTAAGCTTAGTTGTTGGCTCTCTAAAGGAGTCTGGCCAGCTATGCATCTGAGCCTGTCCTACTCAAGGTTCATTTTACTCAAGGGCTTCAGAAAGATATATTGAATTTCATACAAGGGATTGATGATAGAATGATTTATACACTAGACAATTAAATCCTTAATTCGTTATATTGTTTGTATATATTGTACATGAGACAATCAATTGTACAACACTTTTCAAACTTTGAGATTAGAACTTCACCAAATTCTTTTTCTTAATATTATTAAAATTAGGCAACCAACACAGACAAGCTCAACCAAACAAATATAACTTTGTATGAGCATTATAAAGTTAGTGAGTTAAAGATAAATTACAGAACAAGCATAAGCCATAGACAAACAGTTCAAGGACCAAAAGTAATACAAACATCATATAACACATTCTAAAATCTTCCTCAGAATGTATTAAGAAAAAAAAAATACCTGGACTGATTTTATATTATCACTCAGAGACTTCTTCATAACAGACAACTGTTCTTCTAGATTTGTACAATGAGACCTCTCACTTTCTAGCTGATTGATGAGCTCTGCTATGTTCTTCTGGTATGTATTTGTCGTGTCAGCCAGTACTTTCTGATGTGTCGAACTTTCAAGCTCCTGTTGCTACTAAAAAAGTAGAGTCAGGACTACCAAAGAGAATAATCTAATGTAAAGCCAATTAAACTTAGCCACAGGCAACCTACAGATATATGTTAAAAACTCTAAATACAAGATGCATAGCAAAAGCTAAGAGAAAGACCACCCCAGGTTATCTAATATAACATGATAGAAGGAATTGAAGAATGAATAACTTGTTATTATTAATAATATAACAGTTCTGGTTTTGTTAAAACTTTTGAAGCATATTTTTTGTCCGCCATGCCAATGGTAATCAATACTTCAACTGGTATGCTACAGGTATTACACTACGACATTCATTGGATTTACACTGGCCAGTCCAGTATCAGGTGTTCTTAGCTCCTCACCCGAGTAAGATCATGTCTTGAATACACAACCACAACAACCAAACTTTATCCCACTAGGTGAAGTTAGCTATGTTTTGAATATACAAATAAGTAAAAAAATATATTGTTTAGATTAAGAAATAAACAAACACTCTTCTGCTGCTCCTAGCCTGGTAAATATGTGAATAAGTTTTGGTCATGCAAATATGTGAATAAGTTAACATAACTTGAATCTAGACGTACATAGGGATGGTACATAATGACAATATGTCAGCCCTAGCAATCAAATTATCAGGAAAAGTGGGAAAAAAAACATATAACAACTAGTATCAAACAAATCATTCTAGTAGAGTAGTACAATTCTTTAGGCAAAACCGGTAAACAAAGGAAGGATTCTACATGATACACTTGTCAAATAGTTAAATCCTTGAAGCCAGTATGGTCAGATTTAGCTCCTGGATAAAGATCTTCTCATGCTGGTTTTAAGTACTTGACCAGTTTAAACTTTAAAGATACCATATTGACAAGCATTTGAATACTTGAGATCAATATCATCAATATAATGATAGTTATCTCCAAAAGTCCAAAGTCAAAAGGCAAGCTCCAGAGTTCATAGTAGAAACTTCAAATCATAAAGGCCTCCATATCTATTTTGGTGCAACTTGTCACTAATAAAAAACGATTGTTACTCTAATATGTTTCATTTTCCAAATATCCTGCAAAGGAGCACAGTTCCAAGGGAAAATAAAAGCAACTTTACAGCCACATCAATCAATCGTCCCTATACAAGCAATGTGCTAATATACAAAATTCAGAAAACTGACCAAATAACAAGACAGGAAGTCAATAACAAGTTAACAACAGAAACGATACCAAGACTAACCAATACCTTGATCTGCTTAAAGTTTTCTTCAAGATGACCAATTTCTTGAGATAATCTATCATTTTCATTCTTCTGAATGTTCAATTCCTTCAACAATTTTTTGGCCTCTAACTCCCAATGATTTTTTTGTTTCTCCAAATACTGAAATAAGTTAAGGAAACGTCAGAACTATGAAGAAAAAGGTGAAATTTAAAAACTAGTTTGTCACAGTGCTCTAGAACAAGGGGAAAAAATTTAAAACATGTAAAAAAATCTGTATACAGACTAAAATAATGTCTGCAAATAAATTTTTCACGGTGAAAGTTAAAATTCATAGAAATGATAAAACAAGGTCAAAAAAACATCCTGAAACAAAAAATAACTAACAGCAAACTGGATAAATAAAGAATAAACAACAGAAGCTAACATATTTTCCATAAACATAATCAAGAACCAGATGATACCTCATATTTACTGACAAAAATTTTTGTTTCAACTATTAATGCTTCTTGCTCTTTCAATTTCTTTTCCATCTGCTCCCTCTCAATTTCTCTAAGCTTTTGCTGTCTGTCAGTCTCTGAGGTTAAATAGTCAACATGGTACTCAAGCTTCTTACACAAATTCTCATAATCCACTTCTTCTTTCAATTTGACTGTATTAACAACTTTCATTGCCTGAAAAGTTGGAAGATATAAGGAAACTCAATGGGAAATGGAAACTTATTTAGAAAAATTGACACGCAAAGAATATTGTAACCTCACTATATCAAACTTGCCTGACTCACTCTCTGATTCTGAGTGAAAAGAAATAAACTAGTTTATTCTCAATAAAGAATAAAAATTGCATTTACATGTAAGTTAAGATATGCACTTATTGTTCGAGGTTTCAAGCCTCATTCCATGTCAGTATCTAGGTGCTTATCCACAGCAAGATTGTGGCAATGCCAATTGGTGTACCAACTGTCAGTATCGAGTGGCATTAATCAGTATCAACCAACAGGATATGGAAGATGGAGGCACAATAAGAGGAAAGGCAACAAGAGAATAAAAATAAATGGAAGAAGAATAAGAGATTGCACGTTTTCTATTCTCCATTGTGGTTGGTTGTCCTCAAAGATCTTCTCCTATTGACCTCAAATGTCTTCCTAGCATTTATGTTCCCTCCCTTTGTAAGCTCCCGTTGTCAAAGTGACTATTCTGTCTGGTGTCCCCTCTCTTGGTGTTGATTCCAATCTCATATAACCAGAATAGTACAGAGAGACACAGATGAAATTTCAAAATGCGTCGTTATGCCATGGTTTTGGTCATCCCTTACCAGCCTAACCCTCTGGCCATAAAAGGAGTCAAATACCAAACTGACATTTTGAACCTTGATCACATCCCCTAAAGTGCACTATGCTAGAACCTTAATAGAATGTGACACAATTCAATGTTTTGGTTTACTTGACATTGAGTGACAACTAATGGATAATGAAGGGGATACAACGGATCTATAGGAAAATCCTGATAGATTAGTTTATAAGGAGTGTGGAAGGCCAAAAAGGGATGTTTCGTCAATGTAGAACAGCCTAGTGTATTTACCTTATAAAGATTACAATTGTGACCAAGTATTCACTAAATTTTTTAACTTACATGCAAATCAACAGAACAAACACTATTAAGTTGAAAAGAAGAATTAGCAAGTAAAGATGGTCCCTGCTAGAATTTGCTAAAAGACTCCTTTTACCAATCTTTTCAAAAATACTAACCCTCTGTCCAAACAATATTGTGCTTGCAGTTTCAGAATAATATTGTGCCGATGGACCAACTGTAACTATGAGAGAGGTCCGTGCAGAGCCTGCAGAACAAGAGAAAACTCAATTTACAGACCAAAAAGATGGATTAGAAGAAAAGAAGGTATGGGTGTTTCCCAAGACAAATATGAATTGCAGAACAATGAATATTTGCTAGTTCCATTTTCTGTGAGCAGCAGAAAGGGTAACATAGAGGCATCATTTGGTTCGTTACGAAACAATGCAGATCAAAAGCATAACTGTCCAAGTCAAAAGTCCAAATCAAATTCCAAAGCCATTCAATTCAAAATATGCCTGTCTATGATAAATACTCTGTTTGCCAACTTTGATTAACGGATGTAACCATGTCTACTACTTTTTAGCATGGGAAGAATACCATTGAGTGTCAATTGGACAAGAAACCAAGACATCTATTAATAAACAGCTAAACCAAATTAAGGGGTTGTATAAATACACCTTCCAAACAAAGAAAAATAAAATATACCTTATTTAATTGACTGAACACTTGTATCAAGGGTACATTAGGTTCATGGTATGTGAAAACATCACAGAGAATGTAATATGGAATATCATCATCATCCTAATTTGATTCAGTAATTTCAAATTTTCCAGGGATCTAGCAACGCCATTGCCAGTTTAAGCAATTAAATAATTCCTCATTCCACAAAAGGAAAAGATTTGTCATAGTTAATTGGCTGACCACTTATCCCAAAGGTATATTTGGTTCATGGTAGGTGAAAAATTCCCTGAGAGTAATAAAGGGATGTCACATCATTCTATTTAGTTTGGTTCAGTAGCTTTCTTAAAACTCCCAAGCATCCAAGAAATATCAAGATGTAATTCTCACCAAGGAAATTGGTAATCTTAAGTTATCTAAAAGGGCATATTTTACCAAAAGGTGTTGATCAAAGTATACTTATGTAATGTAAAAAATAAAAAGATGAATATGATATAATGTGGTATATAATAATTAATACAATATTAACTCGAATAATTTTTCCAGTAAATTTGATGAGTGGCCTCTAATCACTCATTACTTCCACGCCCCTGAGACACTTAGCTGCAACAAGACACTTCTATGCTCATTCTAATATTGTTATGAAGACTTAAAATGCAATGGTATACCTTCTAGGCTTGCAACGACTTAAGCACACATCAAGATTTCGCTTAAACTTTCGTTTATGAGTAACAAAATATGAGTGATCAAGCTTTCCTTCCACATCAACCCTAGCAACAAATCTGGAGCACCCGCAGCCCTAGCAACCTTGCATATTGAGCCTGCTGTGTTTGTTCCTCTCTACCCCTATTGTTGGAAGCACAAGGACAGGGAAATTCCTTCACAGAACAGAAAGATGTGGGAGAACAAGAAGAGGAGAGAACAAAAGGAGACATGACAAGGAAACATTGACCCGCCCCAACAATGTCTGTGATTTTGCTGTGTGATCTTGTTCTGCTTGCTGACTTGGGATTGGACCATGACACAGCATAGATAAGAATTGATGTTTAATGGTCCTCAGAAGTCGGTCAGCAGATTGCTCTGGCACAATTAGTGATTGAATTCAAACAGAGATCCTTGAACAATACCATGTCAAGTTTGACTACATCACCAATGCCAAAAGATTGAACCATTAGTAAAGGCCTGAACCAATGCTTAGGGGTCTAGGGAGCTCGGAATCATGAAGCTAAAAGTATAGAATGACAAAACAATGAAAAACAGAAGCAAAAGTTGGAAAAGATTACCTCCAAATGAATCGCGAAGCAGCCTGGTGAGCTTGGAGTCTCTTGTTGGTATATAAGGATTGTTTTCAGCAAGTGCATTAATGCATTTTCCCAATGAAGTGAGTGAAAGATTAATGAACTTGGTCTCTTCAATCATGCGGCCTTCAATTCCTGTAACATTCAAGTGAAAAACGAAAAGTGTTGACATGTTAACCACCTACTAGCATTATTGAAACCAAAAATTTGACTGAGATGATAGGCTAAATCTAAGATAATATAACCTTTAAAATGTACATCAAATCATCAATGATATACCACTACTTATAATGTGTACTTAAATTTTTTCTCAACTTGGAAAGAAAATCCTAGTCTATAAGTCTTGGTAGCTTTATCACTTAAAAGTTTCAGGTGCTTTCTATTTTTGTCTGATCTACCTTTTTTTATTTCCAGTATTTTACTTTCTTAATTCTTCTTTGACAAGGAGAATGGAGCAATTGAGATTGTTGATTCAATAGCTTGAGGGCTTGCAAGTGAGGTCATAATTGATTGGCAAAGGATGACGTGGAGAAACCAAGGAACTAGAAACTCCTACTAGTAAAGCATACTCTAAGGCAACGGAAACTAAGACAACATGATATGAGGTAGACTATAAGTGAAAAGCAAGGGATGGAAGATTGGAGCAAACTAAAGGAATTTTGGAGCAAACTTAGAGGGCTTGGTGCATCCGAGAGATTGAAGGTCTCAACAAGGTTGAAAATCTATAAACAATGTGTTATGTGAGATTACAAGTGAAATGTAATTTTTGAGTTCGTGCTATTGGATAATTTGTATGGCTATGTAGGGGCCTAGATTACTTAGTGGCTTGTAGGAAGCCTTTAACCAAAGGGTATTTGGTTCCTAGTTGTAGTCAATGGTTAAGCTCAATCATGAGCTTTATGTAAGCTTACAAGGGTATAAGTTGAGTGAGGTCACCTCATCTCCAAACAGATTCAAATAACAGGAGGTGAGTCTCAGTCAACTGGAGTTTTCAATTGATTCGAGAGTTCACTGAACATAAGGGGTTTAGAGAATAAATATTTCTATACAGGCTTGAGTCAACCAGAACTAAATCCATTAAACTTGGATGTTTAAGTAGTCGACTAGATAGGAATTCTAGTCAACTCAACACGAATCCTAAGTGACTGACCAAAGAGTTGTTAGTTGTTAAACTACTTTTACCCAATCAATTGACTAGGGTGTTCCTTGTCAACTAGAGGCGAGCAAAATAGATTTGTTGGATTCTCTTATAAAAGTATTACAGGTTGTTTGGCTTGCGAATGTGTGCATGAAAACACTTGTGTGTTGACTGTGATTTGTTGCTCATGTTGGAATGACCCCAAGGGTTTACGATTTGAAGAGATGACTTTCTTCTACAAGCTCTTGGTACTTTCCTTCTAAGCTTTCCTTTACATTTCCTATTGACAGAAGAGACTTGTAAGCCTTCCTAAGGTTTTGGAATTGTGAAAGGATTGCTTTGCCTTTAATAAAGGAGGGATTGTTAGTAGATTTGTGGGAATCATTCACTTGACGAATCAACAAGCTATGGAGTAGCAACTAGGCTCTGAACCACGTAAAATCCAATGTGTCAATGCTAGCATTATTTTTATTTTGTATCTTACAATCTTGACAAGATTAATCAAATGCACACAAGAGCACCTCATGGTTATCTAACAAACTTGATTTTTTGTATATAACAAGAGTTAGATCATTATCTATTCACCCCTCCCCTTTAGCTATTTGGAACCATCATCATACCAATCCTACACATGTTTCAAATAGTTTGAATTTCTTGAATATTTAATCTTGTTTTCAAGAAAGACCTTCCATTTCCATGAATCAATGAGAGGTTTCGATGCAAAAGTTGGGAAGTAATAACATCAATACAAACTATAATGTAAAGAATTAATGCAACAAAGATGTGCAATTAAAATGATTTTGATTAGCCTTAGAACAATAGAATCAAACATAAAACACATTATAACTGTAGAACCATACCTGATTTGTCTATTCTTTCAGAGCCTGCAAGGTCAACAATCAACAACTTGCTTTTTAAAATGTGTGGCACATGGTGAGAAGCTAGATTGTCATTTGTTCCATCAGACAGGGATGAGATCTCATTTTCCCTTTTTCCTCCTATCGATCTGTGGACATGAACCTAGAGACATGACAAGAAGCAGAATACTTAAGCACTACTGTCTCTAATCGTATGTTAAAAGTAAAACTAAAACTAAAATGTTCATTTTGGAAAGCATCAAAGATGAGTGAATCACAGCTCTACCCACCACTAACATTGCATGGCTTCGAGATGATTCAGTATTTAGCTTGGTATTAGCCGCATGCCGATTTGCTTCACCAGCTTGCAACAGCTCCAAAAAATGATCAAGGTCGTTTAACTGAACAACAGCAGAACCAGGTAAGGACACCTCCCCAGTTTTTGGATCCTCCACTATAGGGATATTGGTCTTCTCTGGTGATAACAAATCTTGTACTGACTCTAGATATAACTACGGAAAAAATATAAATAAGACAATCAAAATACTCAAATTTGACAAAATGTATCAACAGTGGAATTCTCTTTGAAATTCTTCATGGGTAAAGAAGCTCTGTCAGCTCTAACTAGTAAATCATTCAAAAATCTGGAGGCAATCACAAAACCAAAAATCATCAATAATTTATCCTATTCTAACCTACTATTTATCTTCTTAAAAATTCGATTAATGAAATATAATGTCAAGATAGAGAATGTAATCAATGAACTGGACATGATATGCAGAGTGTGACAATGTAGACAACTGTTATGCAGAGTGTGACCCAGGTACTATTGTACGAACCTGTAAATAAGAAATTGTCACAGTGTCTGAGCCAGCCGTTGTATTTGCAAATATGCCTTCCAAAGCTCTGACCATAATACCACGTTCAGATGGGTCATTTTTACCAAGCTGGCCAACTGTGTAAGTTTTACCAGTACCTGTTTGGCCGTAAGCCATCACAGTCCCATTATACCCATCTAAAACACTCTGCAAAGGTATATCAAAATAGAGAATACATTGAAGATACCATCCAAAAGAATACCAAAATTAAAAAATCATATTTTGATGTTTGAGAAACAATCATATGATATGCAATTCTGCTACATCAAGAACCATTCCTCTCAATGCAATCCATTGTAGTTAAAAGAGTCACGCTTACAACTATCTGCAAGAGAGAAAGCATCTTGTCCAATCAAGCGGTGTGGATCGAAGAGCATTACAGCAACACATGCTTTAGAATTTTTAGTGAAGAAAATATATTGAGAGGCATGCTTCAAAAACACAAACAGCAGGCAAAAGCTCCAAAGCCGAGTTTTCTGTCAATAGCCTCCAGCTGAAATCCGCAATATTTAAAAACTCAGGGGAAGGTCAGTTGTTCAACCGACCAATCCCATCTTAGTGCATAATCTTAATTGATTTATTTATTTAGCTGTAGAGATTCCTTCATTGAGCCATGAGAGGATGGTAAACTCTTAGGCTATGGTTACTTGAAGGGAGGGAAATTGAAGAGAAAGAAAAGGGAATAGATGGAGAGAGAAGGGGAGGGGAGAGAAGGAATTGAAAGTTGTTTGCTTGGATGAGGAGATAGGTGGAGAGAATGAAATTTTTCATCAATTCCCCTTTTCTTCAATTTCTCCTCAATATCTCCATCCAAAATTTGAAAAGTGGTGGCGGTGGTCAATAGTTAATGGTGCTCCATTGATGTCAAGTACGGCTACCATTGGCTGGTAACTTGCCTTTAGCAGTCAATGATAGTTGACAATGAGGAAAGGGTGTAATGATCTTTTACCACTTGTTTCTCTCCCTCTAATCCATCCGATTTGGGTTGATTGAGTTCCATGGGAAGGAGAGGACATGGGATCCCATATCAATTCCCTTCTCTCCAACAATCCACACAAATAAACATCCCTTTCTCTCCCCCTCCTCTCCTTCCATTTTGGATCCCTTCACTCCAAGTAAACGTAACCTTTAGCTTTTATTATTGACCTAGTCCCACAAAGAATTGGATGGGCTCCATATAATTAAGGATTAATCATTGCCAGCCGAGAACCTGGGCACTGTAGAATTTGAAGGACTGTCCACCAAATGCAACTACATATCATTAAAAGGTCATTCTGTAGATTTTACTAAAGGTGTATGACTGAACAAGGAATCAGGATGATTCTGGGAGATAGAAGATTAAGCTGCATCCGGTATTCAGCATCAGGCTTGAATGATATTTAGAAAGAAGAAAGATGAAGATGGAAAAATGGAGAGGTAATCAAATAATGAATTATCAAAAAACAATTGCAAAGATAAATAAGCATAACACTTGTAATATGCATCAAGTTTGGTAAGATAAGTATTCTGATATGTTAAAATTGGCCCTTGAATAGGTGTCATTAAATTTTACATTTAAAAATTCAAACAAGAAAATTTGAAAAAAATATCTACTAGATGCAAAACATATACTGGGATCATATAGGTAGGTCAACAACACAATGTTTTTCAACACTACATGAAGCTAAACCAGCTCATGTTCGATGATATGTTGGAACACTATCAAAAGCTTGTGTACTAAGGAAAAAATGCAAACTAGATATGGCGCAAAATATCCATATCAAAATATGCACTGATCAGTTTCAACAATCATATTAGTATGGTACTCTGTACAGATCCACAAAGATTCAAACACATATATTAAATATGCCGAAGTTTTAAAATAGACCTGTTAAATATCTCATAGTGTCTCATGCAACAGAGTATTAAAATGCACGTATGACTTACCTCCACAACAGGTTTAGCTACAGCTTCATAAACACGCCTTTGAGAAGCACTTTGAGTAAAAACTTCATCGAATTTGTAGGACTCTAAACTCCAATTATTTTTTTTCAATTTCAATCGCTTCAACTACAAGACAAATTAGGTTTGACAAAAAAAACTTTAATTTGACTAATAAGATAAAGGTACTCATATTGGACCGTGAAACAGCAAACCTCTGGCTGTAGCTCCACACAGTCGGCGAAATCTGAGTTTAGTTCCTCTGTGTTCTTAGGTCTAACTCTAACTGCTACTCTTACTCTTACAGAATCTGTGCAAGGAGAGTAAATTGGCATACAGATGAATAGTGTACAGACTGGAACGAGAGAGATGTTAGTGGAAATAGTTATATCAGCAACTTAGCCATAAATAAGTACAAATATAACAATATTTAATTGGCAGCATCATGTACCATCCAGGATGATTTCCAATCTATCAATTAGGCTTTTCTATGGCAGTACTTCAAGAACAAGAATGAACAGCTATAATATGAGAAAAGTCATGAAAAATGATTTCCAACATCTTTGGTATTGTGTCTTCTCTCTTGCACATTTCATTTAATATTGTAGCAAGAGAAGCTTTTTTCGCCTCTTGTGAAGGAAACTTTATAGTAGTTTTCAAGGATTGATTCACTTAATGAATCAGTAGGCCATGGAGTAGGACAAGTGGCCTAAACCACATTAAACATTCTTATTGCATTGTCATCTATTTATTTACAGTTGCCATATTTTTGTTGCTTTATTCTGACACTAGCAAATAGAAATAAGTTTCTTGATAATCTAATATTTGCATAAGCCCTGCACTTGCAAGGGAATAGAAATTTTCATTTTTCAAGTTATCAGACATTCACCTCTCTCTAGCTATGTAATTCGATCCTACATCTCTAGTATCATGCCCTTTTTCTGTTTCACTCCCAGTTTCTCCCGGTCTCTTCATCAAGTATGCTTTAGAAGAACAACTTTCATATCACTTTTCAATTGAACATTCGCAATCTCGATTGATGCAGTGATAAGGGGGGCCACCAAGTGCGGGTCAAGGATGGAGATAGCAATCGACGTAGAGGTCAAAGTCAAGGTGGCCAACGCCAAGGAACGAACAAGCTCACCAAAAGTGGGCCGAGTGGAGGTCAACTTCAACTGTCGATCGAGCTTGATTGGTCTGGTCGGCCAGGGAGCTCAGCGGAGTGGATCTCGTCCGAACGGGATCAGTATACCTAGAACATCAGATTCTCGCAACTGACCGAATAAGTGCCAGGTCGACCGGAGCTCATGCCCGATCGGGCCATACATGATTAGCCGAATCAAGTCACTACAAGAAAAAGCAGCTAAGGTCGACCAGGCGGGGATTCCCGACCGAGCGGACACTCCGCTCGGCCAAACAGTGAGACCCCTCCCATATCTCCTAATATCCCTCTGGGAGGTAATGTCACTGACAACATGGCATGGTCAACAGGCAGATCATACGACAGAAGCTTCTACTGTCTTGTGAGGATTTGCATGCCCTATTAAGGTATGATATCAGAAATACTTTTATGACATGTCCTTTCATAGGACAGTTTGGAGAACGTACCCGCGCCTTAAGCAGCGTGCACATTGCTTACTATAGCACTATATAAAGAGAGGGTTCATACACCGGCGAAGATATGTGCTATTCACTATTCGCGCTTGTGTTTTCACTGCTGCTACGTTTCTCTGCCTTCTTCTACTATTCCGTTGACTAACTTGAGCATCTGAGGATCAATGCCGAGGACCCCTTCCCTAGCTCGGCATTGACATTTCTTATGTTATAGATCGAAGCGGAGTCTTCATGAAATTGGAGCGGAGACTTCTCAAGGTCAACAGAAGAGTCACATCCCCAACAAGCCTTCTTCACCGTTTTCGGATAGGATCATATTGGCGTTGTCTGTGGAAACGTAGCCTGTATCTAAGATGTGAAGATGGAGGGCGTCGGACGACTGACGACGGTGACGCTGACAAAGGAGGAGTTGGATATGCTGATACTAGCCCGAGCGGCCAAAATGTTGGAGCAACAATAACAGACGATGGTTGAGCGACACATAAATGAACCTACGGCGTTAGCAGCGGGGCAGCAAGCCGGATATAGAAACCGAGTGGAGAATATATCCGTTTGGGGGCAGAATAAGAAGTCGACCGGCACATATGGGGATCCACCGAATGCGTCAATTCCCTTTCATCAGACGTTATTCCATACTCCTTCAGAAGAATAAGGCCGAGCGGAAAGGGAACAAGGATCCTCTTCCGACAACGTGCCCGTCTGGGATGTGCGGAAAGGAAAAGCACCAAGAACCGATGATTCGCCCGAACGGATCAACCAGTAATTCTCTCAGGGGATTCTAGACGGCCCACTACCCTGACATTATACTCCACTGACGATCGGAGAGTACAATGGGATGACCGACCCAAAGGACCACCAGACTAGGTTTGATAACATGGTCATGCTCCACCAATATACCAATGGGTGAAGTGTCGGGTCTTCCTTACCACTCTCTCTGGATCAACATAAAGGTGGTTTAGGCGCTTGCCGATCGAATCAATCCGCAGCTTCAGGGACTTCCGAACGGCGTTTCTACATCATTTTACCAGCAGCAACCGCTACCAGAAGACGAACGTTATCTTGTTCGCTCTGAAGCAAGGGCCCAAGGAGGCACTGAGAATCTATATCAAGAGGTTCAACCAAGTGACCATAGATATCCCATCAGTCTCTCCGTATTTATTAGTAAGTGTCTTCTCGTAGGAACTTTTAGAGGGCGAGTTCTTTCGCTCGCTCATCCGGAGGCCGCCAAAAGATTTCGATCACCTGCTCAGGCGCACCATCGAATACATAAACGTGGAGGAGGCTCAAACGGCATGAAGGAAGTGTCCGCCGAGAAGATTGCACCTCCTGAACAACAGCCAACGAGCAACCATCGACCACCAAAGGGCCCCCGAGAGGAAATAGGACAGCCGCACCAAGAGCCCCGAGCCCATGCTGTATAGCACGTGACAGCTAATCGTCCGAAAGCTGCGAAACGCAAGTCATGGACGTCATTGTTTTGCTCCTTTCATCAATCGGCGACACAGAATACGCGTGATTGCTACGACTTAAGGCCCATTGAAAGCCAACCGGTTCCTCAGGGATATCGTCGTCGCTCACCGTCTTCCGATCGACGACGATCAGGCAGGCAGTGGGAAGAAGAAAGAATGGCATCTGAACGACGTCGACGACAACCTCAACAATGAAGTAACACAATTCCCGTCCGAACTTCGACTGAGCGGACTAGACCCTCGACTCGAGAGGAGAAAACCCGAAGCAATGCCGCTAGGGGTGAGATAGGAATGAACGTCAGGGGACCGACCCACGGTGATTCCAACCTGGAAGGTACACGCTCGGTGACTGGAGGTACATGCTGTGGGATGCAACAAGGAAAAGACCGAAGGACCAGAGATCAGCTTTGTCCCTCGGGACCTAGACGGAGTGGAGATCACTCACGATGACACCGAGATCATCCGAGTGGCAATAGCTAATTACACTATTCACCAAACTTTCGTGGATACAGGTAGCTCGGTGAATATCATTTTCAAGAAGACGTTCGACCAGGTATAAATCGACCGGAGCGAATTGCATCCCATGACGACCCCGCTCTACGGGTTTACGAGCAATGAGTATTACCGATCGGCTAGGCTCGATTGCCCATATCGCTCGGAGAGGAGCCTCTCAAAAGGACAAGGACTACGAACTTCATCGTGGTTGATGCGCTGTCCGCCTATAACATAATATTGGGTCGACTAGCCCTAAACGAGTTCCATGCCGTAGTGTCCACCTTCTACCAGAAGATTAAATTTCCAGTGGATAATGCGGTTGGCGAAGTCAAGGGAGACCAATTAGCCGCTCGACAGTGCTACGTCGAGATGGTCAAGTCAGAGGCAAAAGCCGCTCAGAAGACTCAACGTTTGGAGGTGAACACAACCATGGAGGAACCGTCTGCGCTGGTTTATGATGAAAAGGAGAAAGTTCATATCCATCCTAGCCGGTCGGAAGCCACAACATTTGTCGCCGCCAACTTGACAGATGAGAAGAAGGCAGAGTTGGTTGCTTGCCTTAGGCAAAATCATGACGTGTTTACCTGGTCAACTCACGAGCTCCCGGACATCTTGCCGAGCATAGCTCAGCACGAGCTTTATGTCCCACTAGATGCTCAGTCGGTGAAGCAGAGGAAGAGGGACTTCAGCTCGGAACAGAATCAAATCATCCGAGCGAAGATAGAAAAATTACTGGAAGCCGGTAGTGTAATCTCCAAGCTGCCAACGTCGTGCTGGTCTCCAAGCCAGGCAACAAGTGGCGAGTCTGCATCGACTTCCGCAATTTAAACAAATTCTGCCCGAAGGACTTCTATCCTTTGCCCCGAATAGATCAAATGGTGGACTCCACGGTGGGCTGGGAGTTGATCTGCATGCTTGATGCATACCAAGGCTACCACCAAGTGTCGCTCGCTCGTGAAGATCAAGAGAAGGTCAGCTTCATTATGGTCGACGGACATACTACTACAATGTCACGTCGTTCAAATTGAAGAACGCCGGCGCCACTTATCAAAGATGGATGAACAAGGTGTTCCGAAAGCAAATCGGTCGTAACATGAAGGTATATGTCGATGACATCTTGATAAAATTTCTCCGAGCCACTAACCTTTGCGTATATATTGAAGAAACTTGCCAAACTCTGAGGGCATATGGAATAAAGTTGAATCCAAACAAGTACAGTTTGGAGCAAAGAGTGGTCGCTTCCTGGGTTATATCGTCATCGAACAGGGAATTAAGGCAAATCCGAGCAAAGTGAAGGCATTGCAGGACATGTCACCGCCCCGTAACTTGAAGGAGGCCCAACGGCTGATCGGACGGATCGTCTGACCGGAGTCACTCGTTCTTCAAGATCCTACGGCGCGCGACGAAATTCCAATAGGACGCGGAGTGTGACAAAGCCTTGGAAGAACTTAAGAAATATCTTACCTCCCTACTTGTACTGGCCAAAGTTGTCAAAGCGCTAGGCGAGGCCAAGGCGACAAGTCGGTGCCTAGCGCCTGAACGCCTAGGCAACAAAAAGCGATCGCCTAGCCACGAGGTGATAATGCATAGAAAATATATTATATATTTATATTCTTCTAAAAATCAACTATTAACAATAATAAACTATATAAACATCTAAAACAATAAAGTTTCAAGCAAAAATAAAAATAAAAATAACTCAATATTGTCAATAAAACAACACATCTAAATCTTATGCTAGACAATTTTATTTTTCCAAAACAAACTAGACTCAGATCAATCATTTTCCAATTCAATCATTTCATCCCCATCACCATCCTCCACGTTTTCATCAATGTCTGAATAATAATCTTTTAACACGTCATCATCAAACTCTCCCTCGTTAGTAGATTCTTCATTTTTATCCACTAGTGATTGTAGAGTACGAGTAGTTTGGCTTGTTGCCCTGCCTCTTCGTCTCCCCTACCTTTGCCTCTAGAAGTTGAAGTTGAAGCTCCCCTATAAATAGGGTTTAAGGTCTGTTGTTGCCTAGTATGTCTTATCACTTCTTCTACTCCAATAGCCTCTGCTACAACGTTCCATGTTAAAGTGTCATCATCGTCATCAAAAATAGGTTCCTCACCAGCTTCCATCATTCCAGTCAACCACTCATTATTGCAATCATCAATATTCCTCAAAACTATAGGATCTCCTTTATCCTTCTTAACCGCACAAGCCTTGAGTGTTTGATTGTACTTCACGTACACCAAATCATGTAGTTTCTTGTGATCGAGTCTATTCCTTTTCTTTGAATGTAACTGTGCCACATATGATGGAACCATCATACTTTTAGAGTAAGCAAACTATAAATTGAAAAGAAAAGTGAAAGAAGTCATGTACTGGCATTTACTCACATGCTCAAATATGCTCCAATTCCTTTCACAACCCGAAGCACTACATGTGAGGCTAAGAACTTTGATAGCAAATTCTTTCAAATTCGGAGTACCATTGCCAAACATTTTCCACCAGTTCGCTGAAAAAACAATGTATTTCACTATTTTCATTTGATATTTAAGTTTAACTATTTAACTTTTTGGAAACAAAATACATACCAGGTGTCATTGGTTGGTCTTTATTATTCCTTGCTCTAATGGCAAATTCATTGCCGAACAATGACTCTGAGTTCTTATATACCGGCAACTCCTCCATAATAATCTTATCCCTCAGTTCAGGGCTTGGAATCAATCTTTGTATGCATGCAAACAATCCATTTGTTACTTCTGTATCCGTCTCAACTTTCGGATTGTGATAGTAAAAATACGAGTTTAAGTAGTATCCCGCTGCATGCAAAGGATGATGAAGCTGACGATCCCATCTACTATCAATAATGTCCAACACATTTTTACATTTCTCTCTATTGTTATCAAAGGACTTCAGAATTGTTTCGTTTGCTCTATCCATAGCTTCATAAATATAACCCATCGCTGGCCTTGTTTCATTGTCAGCAATGCGAAGAACCATCACTAGATGACACATCACTTTAAGTGTGTATGTCACATTATTCCAAAAAGAAGGCATGAAAAGTGAGAAATGTAGTAGCAAAGCGGGTGACTCCATGTCTTGCCAGCTCCTTATTTTCAGTACATTCTCTCATCATGTGCAAAACACTTCCATGATTGTAAATAAAGCCAACAAGAGCAATTGCTCTAGAAATAGTCTTTCGAACCACCTCAATTTTTCCAATATCCTCTAGCATCAAATCAATACAATGAGCAGCACATGGAGTCCAAAACAAATTCGATCTTTTTGCCTATAAAAGCTTGCCTACAAAAAAATAAAAAGTAAAAGAAGGTTGACATAAACATATTCATTTATCAGTGAGGAAAAAATGAATGAACATTCACCAATCAAATAAATATTAAATAGTAGAGTTTGTTAACTTTACATACCAGCTAAAACATAATTGCTGCCATTATCTGAAATCACTTGCACAACATTTTTCTCCCCCACACGTTCTACAAATCTATCAAGCAACTCATATAGTAGGGTTCTAGTCTTGACATGGGCGGATGCATCCACAGATTCCAAGAACATTGTTCCTTTGGGTGAATTAACCAAAAAGTTGATCAATGTCCTCTGTTTCCTATCAGTCCATCCATCAGACATAATTGAGCAACCATATTTCTCACATTCATCTTTGTTTTCTTTCAACAACTCATTTGTGTAGACAATTTCCTTCTGTAAAAGGGGTACCCTCAATTCATGATAACTTGGTGGTTTCAAATTCGGCCCATACTGACCTATGGCTTCAATCATTTCCTTGAAGCTATCTAAATGGGCAGCATTGAAAGAAATCGCAGCTTGATACATGAAACGGGCTATCTTTTGAACTGTTCGATCTCTAAGCTCTTTGTCACATGCATCATTTATGCTTGTTTGCCTCAATTTCCCCCCTTTGGTTTTCTTCTTCGTAATAAAGAGGTTCATTGGCCCTTTAACACTACCACTCACAATCTCCTCTGTCGAAGTCAAACTTTGCTTTTTGCTTTCTTTAGAACTTGGTTGTACTGCCTGTGCATCTTCTTCATCTTCATCAACATCAAGAAAGCAAAAATCTTGCTTCATTCCACCACAAGCTCGCAACGTTTGTTTCTTCTTTTAATTCATATAGTTCAACAGTTCATCACGGACACTTTGTGGGCATTCTTTGCATTTTCTAACATTTTTTGAATTTCCAGCAATATGTTGTTTGGCTCGAAAAATTCCTCTATTGGAAGTGAACCCACAAAACCTACGTGTCACACTATTAGAATCTTTCGGGTTTTTCAAATAACAATGCTTCCAACCAGGGTCTCTCTTATTATCATCGTCTGAATGTGTGTTTTGATTTTCTGATTGCTGTTGAGAAGCCATACCTAATTGACAAGAACAACTTAACAAGGGGACCGATTAGTATTGACAAGAACAAAACTTAACAAGGGAGTCGATTAGTAATATACTAATAATATATGATAGTAAATAAGTATTGGACAATTTGGGCAGGATCAAAGGAACTTACGTCTTGCAGGCAACCTGCACGAAACTTCAGAGTATGAGGAAAAGGTCCACGGGCAGAGGAGAAACTATGGAAAAACGTCGCTGAAGCAGTGAAGCTTCGAATCAATTTCAAAGGAAATAGGGAAGAGGAGACGTACCGTCGTGCATGTAGAGAATTTGTATCGTCTCTTGCCCATAGAGAAGAGGAAATTAATCATAGGTTGGACTTCTATGGGCTTTGGGTGATTAGGTCATTAAAAAAAACCCTTGTACCCTAGTGGAAAGGCGATGCCTTTCCACCGCTTTGCGCCTCGAGCAAAGGGAGACAAAGGCGCAGCAAGTGCTCGCCTGGCCATCCTCGACACCCGATGGTTCCCTGAGGCGATGCAGCCTCGCCCAACGCCTGAGGCGCGCCTCATGCTCGCCTTTGACAACTTTGGTATTGGCAAAGCCCAATGCCGGAGAGTCGCTCTGGATTTATTTGTCATCCACAGAACATGCTGTTGGCTCGACATTGGTGCGATAGAACGGCTCTGAACAACAATCGGTGTACTTTCTTAGCCATATATTGAAAGATGCAGAATCTTGCTATACAGGTCTCGAAAAATTGGTGCATGCGCTAGTACTCGCCACTCGGAGGCTTCGTCCGTATTTTCTCTCATATCCCATCATGGTGGTGACCAACAATGCACTTGGGAAAGTCCTTAACCCAGAAGCATCCGGACGGCTGATCCACTGAGCTGAACGAGTTTGACATATAGTATCAGTCGTGGACGGCAATCAAGGCCCAAGTCTTAGCTGATTGTCACAGAGGTCCAAAACGCTAAGCCGGACGCAACCTGGAAGATATATGTGGATGGTTTATCCACTCGGCAAGGTAGCGAGATCGACATCCTCTTAATATCACCACGGGAGGATAGGATGCAACTATCTGTACGGCTGAATTATCGGGCTACAAATAACGAAGAAGAATATGAGGTTCGGCTTGCAGACAACTCAACATGTAGGAGCCACGAGAGTCCTCATCCACTCGAATCCTCAACTAGCAACTCAACAGCTATTGGGCACGTTCGAAATAAGTAATGCCTGGCTCAAGCTGTATGCCGAAGCTTTAGAGAAATTAAAGATACGTTTCCAAGAAGTGATTATACAGAAGTTCCCCTGGTCGAACAATCAGGCTGCGGACGAACTGGCCAAGTTAGCCAGTGCATTATCACCAATCATCATAAATAAGTTGGTCGAACAGGTCTCACTGGTGGCACACATCGAAAGAACGGATGGAATAACCTTCCTGAGCAATTAGAGGATGTCACTGATAGAGTTCCTCCGATCGGGCGTCACACTAGCTGGTCCAGAAGAAGTTCGCTTGTTAAAAAAGAGGATCGAGCAGTTCACTCTGATTGGGGACCGGTTGTATAAAAGAGTTTTCTCAAGGCCGCTACTCAAGTACGTCGGATTGGAGAACATTGAGTGCATCTTGCAAGAGATTCATCAAAGCTCCTGCAGTAGTCATCCGGGCAGCAGATCACTAATATTGGTCATTTTGGTTAGACATTTTAATTTGTTTTCCTTTGAATTTTCATTCACTCATTAAGTTTTAATTGCATTTTCATGCATGTTTCATGAGTCTAGTCATTATTTGGAACTTTGATGGTAAAGTAGTAAATGTGGGGTTTTTTATTAACAAGCTTTGATTAATCTTCATAGGTATTAAAGGAGTAATTTGAGACATAGATGAAGCTTCCATCAAGACCTAAGCTTGGAGTTCCTAGATCGTTGGATCTGTGCTTTAGAGATCTAGACAGTTTAGATCTGAGATTTGGGGAAGAAGGAATAAAACGTGAGGGAAACGGGATAGAAAGGGGATCGGCAATTCTCTGGCAGGGGAGGAGAGCAAGGAGGAAGGAAGATGATGGCGATTTGAGCTGGAGCTTGTTTCTACTTTCGGTGAACATCTTCCCTAGAGTCGCTGGTTTTAGAAGGTAGTCTTGATTGATTTTTGTCTATCACTCGGCATCTACGGCAATCATCATTGAGTTATTCAGATTCTAGATCTGAACTTGTTTCTTTTTGTTTAGAGTTCAACAACGTTTTTTTCTAGTTTAGTGAGTGCTTGGGGGCTCCCAACTTATTGGATTTCTTTCTCTTTGCTATTGAATCTGATATTATCTTTTCTCTTGAGTTTTACTGTTTAAATTCCAATGGACTGTATGTGGATTGATGCGAAAAACTCTGGTTCTTGTTTTTGTTTGTGAGTGAACAATGAGATTGATCTTGGACTCAAGTTTCTAAATCTTGACTTAGTTTGGTTTTGAATTAAGTTTTTGCAATTATTGTTTGATTGAGGTTTCCATTCTTTAACTCATAACCTGTTAGATTCATTTCTGTGTTTTGAGGCTGAATTCAATTAGCAGTAGTTGTAGTTAGTTGAAGAGTTTCCAGAATTTGTTCTTGTTAGTTTGCATTCATGAAAAAGAACGTTAGATGGTAAAACCCTTGAGTGTTAGCTAGTTGGTTTAGTTAGTTTGGATCTGAACTACAAGGAAATTTCCATATAATTCTAAGCAGTAAATCGATCTAAGAAAGTTAACAGCATTGTGAAGTCCTTGTGAATCGATCCTAGGATCTACTCTACCAACCAAGTTTGAGGAAGATCGTAGGCATTATTTGAAACTAAGATTATTACAACACAAGTTGATTATCAAATTTGGCACCGTTGCCGAAGACCTAATGGTGATTGTTAATTTCTAGATTGATAACTGCTTATTGATATTACATTGTTCTATGCTTCTAAATTTGGTTGTGTAGTGTGCAGTTTATGACCAAGAAAAGTGAGAGAAATTTGGTTCAGTTTGATCCAGAAATTGAGAGAACTTTTCATACATTACGTAGAGCTCAAGACGAACAGCCTTCTACCTCTGTTTCCATGTTCCCAGATTCTTCAGGGAGAATGGCACTAAGCCATGGTAGTACACTTAGAGTTGGCAGCTCCTGATGGCTCACATCAGCCCCTACAAGTATCCTGAATTGGAAGTTGATTTTGAGCTAAGATCAGGGATTATATATCTGTTACCTAAGTTTCATGGGCATCCTGGTGAAGATCCGAGTAGGCACCTACAAGAGTTTCATGTGGTATGTTCTACAATGAAACCTCAGGAATTACAGAGGAGGGCATCAAGTTAAGGGCATTTCCATTTTCTTTAGCTGATGCAGCAAAAGATTGGTTGTTTTATTTGCCTTTAGGAACTATCACTTGTTGGGATGACATGAGGAGAGTGTTTTTGGATAAGTTCTTTCCTGCTTCCAGAACAGCCTCAATTAGGAAAAGTATTTATGGAATTCAACAAGCTACTGGTGAGACACTTCATGAGTACTGGGAGAGGTTTTGGTCGTGTGCAAGTTGCCCGCAACATCAAATAAGTGATCAGCTGTTGATTCAGTATTTTTATGAAGGGTTACTACTTATGAATAGGAGCTAGATAGATGCTGCTAGTGGAGGAGCTTTGGTAAATAAGACGCGTAATGATGCTAGAGATTTGATAGAGACCATGGTAGCTAATTACCAACAATTCGGAACAAGACCTATGGTGGCAAAGGGTGTTCATGAAGCCCAGATTGCATATTCTGGACAGAGCAGCATTGAGAACAGGTTGGAGGAATGTTGAACAGAACCGAGTCGGCAGCTAAGCAGATGACATTGAATCAGCAGCCACAACAGCAAACTGCAGAATCTGTGCGGGCAATGAGAATATGTGGATTTTGTTCTAGTAACTGGCATTCAACAGATGCTTGTCCCAGTTTGCAATCAGATGAAGGTCATTTGACAACTGAGCAGTTTGTGGCAGCAGCTAGTGTTTTTCCCAATAGACCACAACATCAACAACAGTATTAGCAAAGCAATCAACAAGTTAAGTATGATCCTATGTCACCTACCTATAATCCTGGATGGAGGGATCATCCAAATCTGAGGTATGGAAATGCTTCAGCAGCTCAGCAACCTTTTCCGCAGCAGATTCAGAGCAATAATTTTTCAGGCAATCAGAGACCACGAGGTTTCTACAACAGAGCAGCTCCAAACAGAATACAACTATTTCAGCAAGTTCCTCAATAATTCCAGCAACAAGTCGCACCATTTCAGCAGCAACCAAGGCAATTTTATGCTTCATCTCAACCCGATTTGTCAGTACAAGATATGAAAGATATTATGCAGCAAATGATGCTCCATCAACAACAACTTTCATTATAGTGTACTCACTCAATTCAGCAGAAACAAAGGACTGATGCGGCCATACAGAATATCGAGAGACAAATGAGTCAATTGGTATCTGCACAGGGCCAAACTCAGTTATAGAATTCAAACCAGTTGCCTTCACAAACCATTCCAAACCCAAGAGGGAACGTGAGTGCTATCACTCTACAGAATGGTAAAACTGTTTCTAAATATAAGCAAGAAGTTTCAGCTGAACATTCAAGTGATTTGGATTCAGATTTGCAAATTAAATTTGGTTCTGTTCCACAATGCAGATACCAGTGGTAGTACAGAAGCAAACAGAGATTCAATTACCATTTCCTCAAAAACGGATACAACCTAGGAAGGGTAAGGATGTTGAGAAGTCTAAAGAATTTCAAGAGTTATGGAAGTTTTCAGTAAAGTAGAAGTGAGCATTCCCTTGCTGAAGGCAATCAAACACATTCCCAAGTATGCAAAATTTCTGAAGGATTTATGTGTCCACAAGAAGAAGCTTAAAGATGATGAGTTGATAAGCGCAGGGGAGAGTGTTTCTACATTATTTCAGTCCATGCCATAGAAATGCAAGGATCCAGGAGTGTTCACCATTACATGTACAATAGGGGAAAATAGTTTTGAAGACGCTATGCTAGATCTTGGAGCATCCATTAATGTTATGCCAAAATTAGTATTTCAAGCTCTTGGGATTGGTCCTCTTTAGTCAACAGGGGTTGTGATCCAATTGGCAAATCGAAGTTTTGCCCCATCCAGTAGGAGTGATTGAAGATGTGCTGGTTAGGGTTAAGGAGCTGATTTTTCCTGTAAATTTTTATGTTTTGGACATGGAGGGTGATACCTTGTCAAGCCATGTACCAATTATCCTTGGGAGACCATTTTTGAAGACGACAAAGACTAAGATTGATTTTCATGCTAGAACTTGAATTTGGAGACACTGTAATTCAATGTAATATTCTGGATGCTATGAGATATCCTGTGGAGGATCATTCTTTGTTGAGTATAGAGTGTTTGATGAATTGGAAGACAGATTGGGCAGCTACTTGTTGGAGTTTGCTACTGTTGTGAGAAGCAAGGGTAGATAAGTCTTTTTATCTTTTGTTAATAAGTTGATGCTTAGGGTTGTGTGGCTATATAAGCATATGTAATTCTCCTGAAATATTATGAATATTAAAAAACTCTTTATTCCAACATGGTATCAGAGCAAAGTTCCGATCCCTAACCCTAACCCTAGCCGTCGGCGCATCTTCTTCCTCTTTGCCCTAGCGCCGACCAAGCTTTCCTCTTCCTTTATTCATCGCGATCTCCTGGCGCCGACCAAGCTTTCTTCCCTTCTCTCTGCCACGTGCAGATCTCCTTCCCGAAGGTGCCCACAAGGTTGCCACCGCCCCAACTTCACCGGCAAACTGCAATGATCTGCTGGTCACCGGAGAGCAGCAACTTCTTCAAACGGCTGTGAATTCCTGCACTTCACCTTCTCTCGATTTTTTTTTCTTCAGCCCAGTCTATTGCCGCCACTCCTACAAAAATTTTAATGGCGAACAACGCTAGCGAAACCTCAGGGATTTCTGCGAACCCTATGTCTTCTTCAGGACAAGTACAACCGGTTTTCACAATGGAAGGCACTGGAGGGTCCAGTCTTCAGATAGTATCAGAAAAATTGTCTGAGACAAATTATGCATCTTGGGCAGTTGTTGTTGAACTTTATGTCGAAGGCCATGATAAACTTGATATTCTTCATGGCACTAAAGTGAAACCAGATGAAAAGGATCCTAGTTTTCGCACTTGGCGGCGTGACAATATTCAATTAATGACTTGGATGCTTAACTCTGTTAATTCTGGCATCAAACAAGTCATTCTTCATAACAAAACAGCGTACGACATGTGGAAGAAACTAGAGCAGATGTATGGACGTCGACATGATATGCTGCGTATTTATCAGATCAGCAGTCAATTTTCAAACTTGAACAAGGTTCTATGTCAGTCACCAACTATTTTGCTACTCTGAAGGGACTGTGGGATGAGTTTGACTACTACCGGATGGAAAATTGGAGTTCCACTGATGATCATTAGAGATATTTAAAGCTTCTGGAAAAAGATAGAATTATTAAATTTTTAGATGGACTTACTGCAGGGTTTGAGAGTTTAAAAGGACAAATTCTTGGTCTTGATCCTACTCCTTCTCTAGAACAGGTTTACTACAAAATTCTAAGTGAAGAAGGTAGAAAAAGGACCATGAACAACAAGGGGATTTCCACTGGAGGTCCTCCAATTGGGGAGACCTCTGTCTTTATTGGTTCTGCAAACAAGTTTCGTCCTGGGGGAACTAAAAGACAAGGGGACAGATTTTGTCGGCACTGCAAGAGAACTAATCATGATTCAGATTTCTGTTGGGAAAAATATCCAGAAAAGAAACCTGAAAAATTTAAGTACAATGCTAAGAAGGCTCCTAATAGTAGTAATATTGCTATCCAAAAGTTAGAAAGTGAAGAGACTATTGGTTCCTCTGTGTCCTCTATCACGGGATTGTCTTCTACTGATATTGTTAACCTCCAGCATCTTCTCTCTCGGCTTCAGGCTTCATCTTCGGCCTCTACTCCTGCAGATTCTACTCCATTTCAAGCGCACACAGGTATCCATGGCCTGGGATTAAGTGTTACTGGTCCCAGTTTTTACAGCCCTGGGTCATTGATTCAGGAGCTACGGATCACATGACAAATGCTGCTAACTCCTTTATTTCTTATTCTTTATCCTCTGGGTAGGAGAAAGTGATCATTGCAGATGGAACCAAAGCCACTGTTGCTGGCAAAGGTTCCATAAAACTTACAGATCATTTTTTCCTATCCTCTGCACTTCACGTTCCTTCCGTCTCTATTAATTTACTTTCTGTTAGTAGCATTACGCTCCGTAACCTTTTTCCCTGATCATTGTGTCTTCCAGGATCTCGAGACCAAGCAGACGATTGGGACTGGCCGTGAAGTAGGGGGTCTTTATTATTACCAGCTTGAAACAACATCTGCTCTGAAATCTGCAGCCAAGTGTTTGGGAACTAAGCATCAAGAAATTCTTTTATGGCATTCTCGGTTGGGACATTTGTCTTTTCAGTCTTTGAAAATTTTATTCCCTAGTCTGTTCCTTTCTGTTTCTCTTCAGTCATTTCAATGTGAAATCTGTCAGTTATCCAAACATTGTAGAACACATTTTTCTGAGTCTTTAAAGAAGAGTTTGTCTCCATTTGATCTTGTTCATTCGGATGTGTGGGGGCCCTCTCCTGTGACTTCTTTGGATGGCTATCGATATTTTCTATCTTTTATTGATGATTACACCCATTGTACATGGCTTTATTTGATGAAAACCAGGGAAGAAGTTCCTCGTCTCATTCAAAATTTTTGTAGAATGGTTGAAACCCAATTTAACTCAAAGGTGAAGATTCTTCGTTCTGACAATGCCCGTGAGTACTTTGCACAGTCTCTAAATATTTTTCTTGAAGACTCAGGAATTCTTCATGAGTCATCTTGTCCCTACACACCACAACAAAATGGAGTGGCCGAGAGAAAGAATCGTCATATTCTTGAAACAGCCCGTGCACTTTTATTTCAACGTCACTTACCTAAATATTTCTGGGCGGATGCTGTTCTTGCCGCTGCTTATCTCATAAATCGATTGCCATCTAAAGGTCTCGGGAAACGGTGTCCTCTCACTATTCTTCATCCTACCGTAGAGTTGTTCTCCCTTACACCTCGGGTTTTTGGTTCACTTTGTTTTATACATGTTCTTGGTCCCAAATCTTCTAAACTTGATCCTCGTTCTATACGAGGAGTTTTTATAGGGTATTCTGTTAGTGAGAGCCCTAGAGCCAATCATGTGATGGTTACTTTTTGGACTCTTTGTATCATATTCTTGTACATATATTTCTGATATATAAATAAAGGCATTGTGATTATTATACTTGTGTGTATTTGTGCTATATAAATAAGTATAATAATGTCCTAGGGTAGTAGGTTCATATCTATATCAATCGATTAGTTAAATCGATAGTGAGATGATATAGAGAACACTACACTTAATTATTCCTAGTCAAGTATTAACATAGAAGGACAATGTTAATGCATTGAGACTAGCATGTAGGTCAACATGATGACTTGATCTCACAAGTCATGGATATGAGATATCAAGTTGACACATGGGTATACATTGGAGAATGTATACTGAATGACCCGCCATGAGAAAGTATCATGGATCGTTATATGAGTGTCATATACTTTCTCAGTGACTATTAGTATGACTTTAGTCCTTAGACCTGAAGTCACCATGGTTCCTACATAAGGAGTTATGTGCTTTGGTTTCGTCAAACGTCACCCGTAACTGGGTGGACTATAAAGGCGATTCTTGGGTATGTAACAAATTATGCGGAGGGATGTGAGTGATGTAGATGGGATCTATCCCTCCATATTACGGGAGTGATATCATAGTCTTGATAGAGTGAGATCACTAAGTGCGTGGCCCAAATAAGGCAATATGTGATATTGTGCTTATTTGATTATAGTGAGTCTACTGGGTTCAAGACACTTAGATTGATTGGAGGATGACACGGTATATGCCTCATATAAGATCAATCTAGATATCGAGGATAGAAGAACATGTCATACATATGAGAGTCACAATTATTAGTCATATTGGTGATGTTGGATCTCAACATTCTGGGTAGCAATGATGTGTTGCTAGATACCTCTCATTGCTTATGTCCCTAATTGGATTTAGGGACATTGCCAACGTTGACAAGAACCTATAGGGTCACACACATAGAGCAATAGATGGAGACTAGTTCATATGATGAACCAAGAGGAAAGATGAAGTCAAGTTTGACTTGGCTAAATATGGAAAGTCTATAAAAGGCAAGTTTGACTTGACCTAAATCCACAAGTTTGACTTGACTATGAGTTAGACTCAAGTATGATCCAAATGTTGGATAAATCAATTAAGGGAGTTAATTTGGTCATGTTTGACTTTGGCCAAATTAGGAAGGTTGAAAGTCAATATTGACTTGACTTGGATGCCACCACATTTGATGAGGTGGCATGGGAGAACCAATGGGGATGCTACACATCA
Organism: Zingiber officinale; assembly: GCF_018446385.1. Classification (NCBI taxonomy): domain Eukaryota; kingdom Viridiplantae; phylum Streptophyta; class Magnoliopsida; order Zingiberales; family Zingiberaceae; genus Zingiber; species Zingiber officinale. Next base: position 88,458,381 of record NC_055994.1, on the reverse strand, counting down.
CCATGCCACCTCATGCTTGCCACCTCATGGGAGGTTACCCATGAGTGGCCGGCCACATTAAGGGGGCAATTAAGAGCATTAATTGCCCACTTAATGACATTTATGTGGCCGGCCACATGACATAGTAGATTGATTGAATTTTTGAATTCAATTTTTTGATTCTTCTTCTTCCTTGGTGCTCTCGGCAACTTCTCCCTCTCTTCCTCCTCTTCTTGGCCGAAAACCACATAGGTGCTAGCACACCTTGTTTCGGTCATCTTCTCCACCTAATTGCTTGTGTGGACACATATAGAGGGGCTCTACTTTGTGCCCTCTAGATCCAACTTCAACCTTAGTCGAGCGGGATAAGCGAAGGGCACGCATCAAAGGTAGTTTTTCTTTAAACTATAGATCTAGGAGTAGATCTAACATATTCGGGTATTAAGCATGATATAAATACGTGGAATTTTTTGAATCGGATTTTTCTTTGCACGAGATCCTTGGCTAGGGTGTTTCGGGGTTTCCGCGACGCGAAAAGCGGTTTTCGTGGCCCGAAAAATTCTAACAGTGGTATCAGAGCCATCGTGCGAAGCACGTATTTATTTATTTTTTTTCCTGTATTAGATACAAAATTTAGATGCTTTTAAGTTTCTGTGATTTTTCTAAATTTTAGGAATTTTTGGGTATTTTTCTCGTAGAGGCGGCACTTGTACACTTTTGTCACCGAGAAAAATTTCTCCGAAACGGCAAGTTTCACCCAAATAGATTTTGGGACAGCGGGTAAGGGCGCTGTATAATCGCAAGAGGACACTCGCGAAGGTTATTTCGCGAATAGGGGCGCTGCCCCTAACCCCGCAAGGGGCCTTGTCCCGCGATTACGCCCGAAACCCGCTTAGCGGGACCGCCGTGGAGAAGGGACTCAAAAATTCAGAAAAATCAGTAGAAAAATTTTAAATAAAAAAGTTGGTTATGGCTCAAGTCCCAGAATTTTTATGAAAAATTATGCGTGTAATTCATAATACGGCCTGCGTGCCGTCATGTGTTGTGTGTGCTGTATTGTGGATGCGACCTGCGTGTTGCCTTTTTCCATTATTTTATTTCTGTAAAAATTAGTTTTAAGACTCGAATGTAACTCGAGTATAAATTTTATAATGTACAAAATTTAAAGATGACGAAATTCTGGAGAAGACGGACTCGCGGGAGCATGCCGGCAACACATGGGGATCGGAAGGAGGAGCTTGGAGAAGCTGCCACCTAGACCCTAGGATGACCATTGGATCTTCTCTTTGGCTAGAGAGGATCCTAGTAGGGCCATGACCAATCACATAATTTAAATGTATATATTTTATTTTTGCTTATGTGTATGTGATGCATGTTTGTGTAGAATAGAATATGCATGAGTGTATGTGATGCACATGTGATGTGGGAACCACATCTTGATGTGCACAATACACATTTAGGATTTAAATTAGATTTAATTTACGCCTAAATATGATGCACATCGTCGATTAGATTAGATCTAAATCGAAATCAACTCGTAAACCATCACTACCTCGATCATATGCGATTGTCGTATCTGCCAAAGCAGAGCAACGCATTTAATCTTGGTAGGATGCGGAGGGACAACCTTGGTCCCGCCTATCACGCTCGGGTTAGATTGAGCTCAATTAGATTGAGTAGCTAGCAAAGCTCAATTGGATCGAGTGAAGCTATAGGCGTATTCCAATAGTTGGAAAGGTAGGACAAGATCACGTTTATAAATAATCTTGGGCGATTTAGCCAAAGCTAACTCAAGATTATTTGTAAAAGTTAAATCTTGATCCTATAAACAAGAGTTGCATGGAGATGTAATTGGTAATTAGCTACCTACCGATCATACTAGGTCTTGGGCGATTCAGCCAAAGCTGACTCAAGATGTAGTATGATGTGGATCTTGTCATAATTTTAGTGGGAGCGTCGTTTAATTAAAGGCCTAATTAGATGATAGAATATGATATTGATTTTCTGCGTGTTTAATATGTTGTGGATTGCCGTGTCACTGACGCGAACACTCTCCATACGATCATCGCCGAGAAGACGAGCTCAGAGCTAACTACGGGTGATGCGGGGAACACGAGGATAGTCCTCGTGCGGGGCGTGGGCATGCGTTGGGCAAGCGAGTTCTGAAGCACCACCGGCCTGCCGCTCGTGGCATTAAGGATGCTCGTGAAGCATCGAGGCGATCGTTGGGCGTGTCGTGCCTAATCTTTATCTTGCGTGTCCTCGAGCTTGAGCACGAGAACATGAATGCCTTTGATATGATTGGCCATCTTAAGCAATTATATCAAGGGCAAGCCGGCGTGAGAGGTTTGAAGTGACTCGGGCCCTCTTTTCATGTAAGATGAAAGAGGGAACCCCTGAACTCACGTACTCGAGATGATTGGGTGCGTCGAGAACCTAGAGAGGTTGGGGTTCCCGTTGGGCGAGGCGGCCATGACTTGATCCTGCAATCGTTCTTGGCAGTTACCGTCGATTAGTCGTGAACTATAACATGAGCGAATTAGGCAACCTTTGCCGAGATGCTCAACGTGTTGAGGCTGGAGCCGATCTCACCACTACCAAGACCGATGCCGTCACGATGGTACAAAGGCAGGGTAAGGCAGTGGAAGCCAGGTGAGGTAAGACCGGACGAGTAAGCCGGCTCTTGACACTCAAACCAGTGCGGGTGCGAAAGGATGCTACACTTCCCTTGTGGTCGGACAGGGCCTTTGGAAGAGGCTGAGATCTACTGGAGGATCTTAAGAAGAAAAGAAGCGATCTACTTGGGTATAAATGTTATAGAAGTCAACCTTTCTTCTACATGGGTATTAGATCTGGATGTCGTCTCCATTTGTCTAATGTGGGCCGAAATGTGAGGCGTTGGCGAAAGGCGAGGTGGACCTACGAGTAAGCGAAGGTTCATTCTTTGTGGAGCATATTTTCTATCTCACTTGGGCTTGTATTGGAACTAGATAATTGTTGTTATGTCCTGCACTAACAAAGAATATTATTTCAGTTTTCTGTTTAGATAATAAAGGTTTTTCATTCATAATAAAGGACGAATGTTGTTACGTTTATTTGAAAGATATGTTATTGTAGTCTTGGCGTCGATGAATGGCCTCTATTCTAGATTTAGAGCCACTATCTATAACGATAGTACCAGAGGTTGAGATCAATGGGTTGAACTCGACCTATCTCGTTCGCTGGGCAGCATAAGCAGTCGCTTGTCCCGACTCCATAGGATGGTTCTTTGGACTCGTTTGATTTTGAATCATATGAGGCATGTGAGTCGTGCCTACAGGCAAGATGACGAAGACTCCTTTAGTGGACATAGCGAGAGAGCGACAGACTTGCTAGGACTCATACATAGTGATGTATGTGGTCCTTTCAATATCATTGCTCGGGGTGGTTATAGGTACTTTATCACATTCTGACGACTTGGTAGATATGGTTATGTGCTTGATGACACATAAGTCGAGATCCTTTGAAAAGTTCGAGGAATTGATGAAGTCTGAAAACCAGCTGAAAGTATTAAGATACTTGATCGGATCGGTGGAGAATACTTAAGCCGTGAGTTTAGTGACTATCTAGCAGAGTGTGGGATTCTATCCCAACTCACTCTGGAACACCACGGTGGAATGGTGTATCGAAAGGAGGAATCGTACCTTATTAGATATAGTACGATCTATGATGAGTACGAGATCTTCTATATCCTTTTGGGGATATGCTCAAGACACGGCAACTCCAAGGTTGTCGTGAAGACACCGTATACGATATGGTGGGAGGTCAGATGTCTTTCATGAGGGTTTGGGGTTGTGAGGCTTCGTTAGGCGTCAGTCTCGAACAATGGGACCAATCGATAAGTGTTATTTTATAGGATATCGAGGAACTAAGGGATATTACTTCTACATTCCTAGCAAAGTGTTGTTGCTAAGACCGGGGTCTTTCTAGAAAGGGACTTTGTTTAGAAAGGCTAGTGGAGATCGTTTGATCTTGAAGAAGTTCGAGACAGGCTCTTGAGCCGTTGATGGATCTTGAGCAGGAACCCGAAGAGTTGTGGATGATGAGATTGTTGCGAAGTTGTGGAACAATGATGTGCGTAGACTGTATACACTTGTTAGCGTCGTCAGCTGAGAGATACTCATTCTCTTGCTGACCGGGATGACGTTATGCTCGTTGAGAATGAGCCTACCACTATCGGGAGGCTGTGATGAGCCCAGTTACGAGTCGTGGCTAGAAGCCGTGAGATAAATGGATTCCGTGTACCTGACCAGTTCGGACCTTGGTTGATCCACTGAAGGGTCAAACCTATTGGGTGTAAGTGGGTCTTTAAGAAAGACTAACATGGGCGGACTTACTCATACCTATAAAGGTGGTGGTAGCTAAAGGTTTAATGATTCGTGGTATTGGTATGATGAAACCTTCTCTCGATAGCGATGTTTAAGTCCATTCGGATTATGCTTGCTATTACGACCTACCGTGATTATGAGATCGGCGAGATGGATGTCGAACAGCGTTTACGAATGAAACCTCCTCGAGGATGTGCGTGACACGGCTGAGGGTTTTAGATCCACATCTTAGCGGTATGAGGCTGCGTAGGGCCGTTTGTAGTGCGAGCAAGCCTCTGGGCTGGAATCTTGATTCGATGATGCAATCAAGCGTTTGGTTTCATGAGCGAAGATGAATCACTGTCTCTGAGAGGTTAGTGGGAACACGGTTGTCTTCCTCGTATTGTATGTGGATGGCATACTTCTCATTGGGAGCGACGTTTCCTCGCTACGATGCTGTGAAGACTTGGCTGGGAATTGTTTCTCGATGAAGGACTTAGGTGAGCGACTGCGTTACAGGCATTAAGATCTATAGAGATAGATCTAAGTTGCTTGGCTGAAGTCGAATCATCGTTGACGGTATTACTTGGTTTGCCGTATAGAGATTCGAGGAAATCTGCGATGTCGCGTGGTGTGAGTCTTTCGAAGACTGAAGTCCCTCTTACAGAGAGAGAGGGACGCGTGGATAAGATCCCATGCCTCGGTGGGATCATCATGTCGCCGTGTTATGTACTCGTCACGATGTCTCGTATGCTTTGAGCGTGACGGAGCAGATACCGGTCGAATCCAGGATTGGATCAAAATATCCTTAAGTACTTGAGAAGGACTAAGGATTATTTCTTGATATTTGGAGGTGATGAGCATCTAGTTGTAAAGGGTTCGATGCTTGGCCGGGATGATTCTGGATCGCGATCGGGGTTCGTGTTACTTGAATGGTGGGCTGTGGTGGAAGAGTTGAGCGGGACACGATTCTGATTACTGCGGAGGTGAGTATATTCTGCGTCGAGGCGTGAGGAAGCGATTTGGATCCATGAGTTCGTTTCGAGCTTGGGGTGGTTATATCGATCCGTAGAGCTCTCTGCGACAATGATGGAGCTATTGCGACTAAGGAACCTCGCTCGCACCAGACAGTATACTACTGACTTCCGTCTCGTTCGAGAGATCGTCGATCGAGGAGATGTGAAGATTCTGAGTACCGGAGGCTAACGTCATGGATCCTTGACGAGGCTTTGCGGACTAGCGTGATGGTGTAGGTCGTTGGGTATTAGATACTACGATGGTCTAGTGCTGGTGGGAGATTGTTAGTGAGAGCCTAGAGCCATCGTGTGATGGTTACTTTTGGACTCTTTGTATCGTATTCTTGTCATATATTTCGATATATAAATAAAGGCGTTGTGATTATTATACTTGTGTGTATTTGTGCTATATAAATAAGTATAATAATGTCTAGGATAATAGGTTCATCTATATCAATCGATTAGTTAAATCGATGGTGAGATGATATAGAGAACACTACATTTAATTATTCCTAGTCAGTATTAGAAGGACAATGTTAATGCGTTGAGACTAGCGTGTAGGTCAACGTGATGACTTGATCTCACAAGTCGTGGATATGAGATATCGAGTTGACATGGGTATCGTTGGAGAATGTATCTTGAATGACCGCCGTGAGAAAGTATCGTGGATCGTTATATGAGTGTCATATACTTTCTCAGTGACTATTAGTATGACTTTAGTCCTTGGACTGAAGTCACCTGGTTCCCTACATAAGGGGTTATATACTTTGGTTTGATCGACGTCGTGGCTGGGTGGATATAAAGCGATTCTTGGGTATGTAACAATTATGCGGAGGATGTGGTGATGTAGATGGGATCTATCCTCCTATATTACAGGAGTGATATCGTAGTCTTGATAGAGTGAGATCACTAAGTGCGTGGCCATGCCCAAATAAGGCGATATGTGATATTGCTTTATTTGATTATAGTGAGTCTACTTGGAGTTGAGACACTTAGATTGATTGGAGGATGACACGATCTATGCCTCATATAAGATCAATCTAGATATCGAGGATAGAAGGACAATGTCACGTATTGTGAGTCGCGATTATTAGTCGTATTGGTGATGTTGGATCTCAACATTCTTGTAACTTGGTGCGATGATGTGTTGCTAGATACCTCGTTGCTTATGTCCCTAATTGGATTTAGGGACATTGCCAGCGTTAAGAACCTATAAGACCATGTGCCGTGAAGCGATAGATGGAGACTAGTTCGTATGATGAACCAGAGGAAAGATGAAGTCGAGTTTGACTTGGCTAAATATGGAAAGTCTATAAAAGGCAAGTTTGACTTGACCTAAATCCTGAAGTTTGACTTGACTATGAGTTAGACTCAAGTATGATCCAAATGTTGGATAAATCGATTAAGGAGTTAATTTGGTGGTGTTTGACTTTGGCAATTAGGAAGGTTGAAATCGATATTGACTTGGCTTGGATGCCACCGCGTTTGATGAGGTGGCGTGGGAGAACCGATGGGGATGCTACGCGTCACCGTGCCACCTCATCTTGCCACCTCGTGGGAGGTTACCCATGAGTGGCGGCCACATTAAGCGATAAGGAGGTTACATTGCCCTTAGCATTTATGTGGCCGGCCACATGATATGGTGGATTGATTGAATTTTGAATTGATTTTTGATTCTTCTTCTTCCTTGGTGCTCTCGGCAACTTCTCCCTCTCTTCCTCCTCTTCTTGGCGAAAACCACATAGGTGCTAGCACACCTTGTTTGGTCATCTTCTCCACCTAATTGCTTGTGGGACACGTATAGAGGGCTCTACTTTGTGCCCTCTAGATCCAACTTGACCTTAGTCGGCCGGGATAGCGAAGGGCGCATCAGTAGTTTTCTTTAAACTATAGATCTAAGAGTAGATCTAACATATTGGGTATTAAGCATGATATAAATACGTGGAATTTTTGAATCGGATTTTTCTTTACGAGATCCTTGGCTAGGGTGTTTCGGGGTTTCCATGACTGCGGTTTTCGTGGTCGAAAAATTCTAACAGTGGTATCAGAGCCATCGTGCGAAGCACGTATTTATTTATTTTTTTCCTGTATTAGATACAAAATTTAGATGCTTTTAAGTTTCTGTGATTTTTCTAAATTTTAGGAATTTTTGGGTATTTTTCTCGTAGAGGCGAAAGAACGAGTGCGAAGCACTTGTACACTTTTGTCACCGAGAAAAATTTCTCCGAAACGGCAAGTTTCACCCAAATAGATTTTGGGACAGCGGGTAAGGGCGCTGTATAATCGCAAGAGGACACTCGCGAAGGTTATTTCGCGAATAGGGGCGCTGCCCCTAACCCCGCAAGGGGCCTTGTGCCGCGATTACGCCCGAAACCCGCTTAGCGGGACCGCCGTGGAGAAGGGACTCAAAAATTCAAAAAAAATCAGTAGAAAAATTTTAAATAAAAAAAAAAAAAATACACAATTCTGAATTATGTACAGTATGTGTTGGTCATGGCCCAACTCCCAGAATTTTTATGAAAAATTATGCGTGTAATTCATAATACGGCCTGCGTGCCGTCATGTGTTGTGTGTGCTGTATTGTGGATGCGACCTGCGTGTTGCCTTTTTCCATTATTTTATTTCTGTAAAAATTAGTTTTAAGACTCGAATGTAACTCGAGTATAAATTTTGTAATGTACAAAATTTGAAGATGACGAAATTCCGGAGAAGACGGACTCGCGGGAGCATGCCGGCAACACATGGGGATCGGAAGGAGGAGCTTGGAGAAGCTGCCACCTAGACCCTAGGATGACCATTGGATCTTCTCTTTGGCTAGAGAGGATCCTAGTAGGGCCATGACCAATCACATAATTTAAATGTATATATTTTATTTTTTGCTTATGTGTATGTGATGCATGTTTGTGTAGAATAGAATATGCATGAGTGTATGTGATGTACATGTGATGTGGGAACCACATCTTGATGTGCACAATACACATTTAGGATTTAAATTAGATTTAATTTACGCCTAAATATGATGCACATCGTCGATTAGATTAGATCTAAATCGAAATCAACTCGTAAACGCCTACCGGGCCATGATACCCATCACTACCTCGATCATATGCGATTGTCGTATCTGCCAAAGCAGAGCAACGCATTTAATCTTGGTAGGATGCGGAGGGACAACCTTGGTCCCGCCTATCACGCTCGGGTTAGATTGAGCTCAATTAGATTGAGTAGCTAGCAAAGCTCAATTGGATCGAGTGAAGCTATAGGCGTATTCCAATAGTTGGAAAGGTAGGACAAGATCACGTTTATAAATAATCTTGGGCGATTTAGCCAAAGCTAACTCAAGATTATTTGTAAAAGTTAAATCTTGATCCTATAAACAAGAGTTGCATGGAGATGTAATTGGTAATTAGCTACCTACCGATCATACTAGGTCTTGGGCGATTCAGCCAAAGCTGACTCAAGATGTAGTATGATGTGGATCTTGTCCCACAAAATTCAGTGGGAGCATCATTTAATTAAAGGCCTAATTAGATGATAGAATATGATATTGATTTTCTGCATGTTTAATATGTTGTAGATTGCCATGTCACCAAACGCGAACACTCTCCCGTACGATCATCCTTGAAGGACAAGCTCATGAGAGCTAACTTCACGGATGCAGGAACACGAGGATAGTCTCGTGCGAGGGCGTGGTACATGCGTTGCAGGCGCAGTTCTGAGCACCACCAGCCTCTGCCTCGTGGCATTAAGGATGCTCGTGAGCATCAAGGCGATCGTTGGGCGTTTCGGCGTCGCGGCGCTGAGCTTCGAAGCAACACGAGAACATGAATGCCTTTGATATGATTGGCCATCTTAAGCAATTATATCAAGGCGAGCCGATGAGAGGTTTGAGTGACTCAGGCCCTCTTTTCGTATAAGATGAAAGAGGAACCCTGTGGAACTCACGTACTCAGATGATTGGGTGCGTCGAGAACCTAGAGGTTGGGGTTCCCGTTGGGCGAGGCGACTTGATCCTGCAATCGTTCGTGAGTTACCGTCGATTCGTCGTGAACTATAACATGAGCAGATTAGACAAACGCCGAGATGCTCAACATGTTGAGGCTGAGCCCAATCTCCACTACCAAGACCGATCAGTCACGATGGTACAAAAGGGCAGGCAGTGGAAGCCCGGGTAAGGTAAGACCGGACCCGGTGCCAGCTCTTGACACTCAAACCCAGGCGGGTGCGAAAGGATGCTACACTTCCCTGTGGTCGAGACAGGGCCTTGGAAGAGGCTGCAAGATCTACCGGAGGATCTTAAGAAGAAAGAGCGAGGCTTCTACTTGGTATAAATGTTATAGAAGTCAACCTTTCTATTTCTACATCATGGGTATTAGATATTGGATGTCTCTCATTTGTACTAATGTGCGAGAGTTGAGAGGGCATTGGCGAAAGGCGAGGTGGACCTACAGTGAGCGATGGAGCAAGGTTCTTCTTTATTGTTGTAGGAACATATTTTCTATCTCTGCTTGGGCTTGTATTGGAACTAGATAATTGTTGTTATGTCCCTGCACTAACAAAGAATATTATTTCAGTTTCTGTTTAGATAATAAAGGTTTTTCATTCATAATAAAGGACAAATGTTGTTCCATTTATTTGAAAGATATGTTCTATTGTAGTGCGCATCGATGAATGGCCTCTATATTCTAGATTTAGAGAGCCCTATCTATAACGTGAGTACCAAGAGGTTGAGATCGAATGAGTTGAACTCGACTATCTCTGGCATTACCGCTGGCGCAGTAAGAGAGTCGCTTGTCGACTCCATAGGATGGTTCTTTGGACTCATTTGATTTTGAATCATATGAGACGTGTGAGTCATGCCTACAAGCAAGATGACCAAGACTCCTTTAGTGGACATAGCGAGAGAGCGACAGACTTGCTAGGACTCATCATAGTGATGTATGTGGTCCTTTCAATATCTTGCTCGGGGTGGTTATAGGTACTTTATCACATTCTTGCGACTTGAGATATGGTTATGTGCTTGATGACACATAAGTCAGATCCTTTGAAAGTTCAAGGAATTGAAATGAAGTCTGAAAACCATTTCGTATTAAGATACTTGATCGGATCGGGTGGAGAATACTTAAGCCGTGAGTTTAGTGACTATCTAGCGAGTGTGGATTCCAACTCACTCCTCTGGAACACCAGTGGAATGGTGTATCACGAAAGGAGGAATCGTACCTTATTAGATATGGTGCGATCTATGATGAGCAGATCTTCCTATATCCTTTTGGGGATATGCTCGGACAGCAGTATTCCATCGTGAAGACACCATGCTCGATATGGGTGGGAGGAGTCCCAGATGTCTTCATGAGGGTTTGGGGTTGTGAGGCTTCGTTAAGTCTCGCACAAACTGGGACCCAAAGTCGATAAGTGTTATTTTATAGGATATCCCGAAACTAAGGGATATTACTTCTACGTTCTAGTCGATGAAGTGTTTGTTGCTAAGGCGGGGTCTTTCTGAAAGGGACTTTGTTTAGAAAGGCTAGTGGAAGTTCGTTTGATCTTGAAGAAGTTGAAGACAAGGACCATGAGCCATTGATGGATCTTGAACAGGAACCACAAGAAGTTGTGGATGATGAGATTGTTGCACAGAAGTTGTGGAACAACAACCTGTTCATGTAGACCTACCTCTTGGCAGGTCCGATAGGGTACGTCGTCAGATACTATTTCTCTTGCCTGACCGGGATGACGTTATGCTCATTGAGAATGAGCCTACCACTATCCGAAGCTGTGATGAGCCAGATTCCGAGTCTGGCTAGAAGCCGTGAGATCTGAAATGGATTCCATGTACACCAACCAAGTTCGGACCTTGGTTGATCCACTGAAGGGTCGAACCTATTGGGTGTAAGTGGGTCTTTAAGAAAGACTAACATGGACGGACTTACTCATACCTATAAAGGTAGACTGGTAGCTAAAGGTTTCAAGCAGATTCGTGGTATTGACTATGATGAAACCTTCTCTCCAGCGATGTTTAAGTCCATTCGGTTATGCTTGCTATTCGACCTACCGTGATTATGAGATCGGCGGATGGATGTCGAAGCGTTTACGAATGGAAACCTCCTCGGGATGTGCGTGACAGCTGAGGGTTTTAATAGATCCGATACTAGCGGTATGCAGTGCATAGGGCCGTTTGTAGTGAAGCAAGCCTCTCGGGCTGGAATCTTGATTCGATGATGCAATCAAGCAGTTTGGTTTCATCGAGCGAAGATGAATCTGTCTGAGAGGTTAGTGGGAACATTGTCTTCCTCGTATTGTATGTGGATGGCATACTTCTCGTGGGAACGACATTTCCTCGCTACGATCTGTGAAGACTTGGCTGGGGAATTGTTTCTCGATGAAGGACTTAGGTGAAGCATCTCATAGGCATTAAGATCATAGAGATAGATCTCAAGGAATCTTAGGTCTATCTCAAGAAACCTATATCGATATTGCATTAAAGTGAAATTCAAATCTGCGATGTCACGTGGTGTGAGTCTTTCGAAGACTCAAGTCCCTCTTACAGAGAGGAGAGGGACCGCGTGGATAAGATCCCATGCCTCGGCCATAGGATCTATCGTATGCGCCGTATTATGTACTCGTCACGATGTCTCGTATGCTTTGAGCATGACGGGCAGATACCAGTCATAGCGGTCAAGAATATCATAAGTACTTGAGAAGGACTAAGGATTATTTCTTGATATTTGGAGGTGATAAGCATCTGGTTGTAAAGGGTTACTGATGCTAGCTTCAACCGGGATGATTACGGATCGCGATCGGGGTTAGTGTTACTGCTTGAATGGTGGGCCGTGGTGGAAGAGTTCGGCGACAGCGATTCTAGAGGTGAGTATATTCTTTGCATCGGAGGCGTGAGGCGATTTGGATCCATGAGTTCATTTCGAGCTTGGGGTGGTTATAGCATATCTCGATCCGTGAGCTCTCTGCGACAACAATGGAGCTATTAATAAGGAACCTCGCTCACTGGACCAAAGCGTATACTACGGCTTCCGTCTCGTTCGAGATCGTGATCGAGGAGATGTGAAGATTCTGAGTACCAGGCTAACGTCGGATCCTTGACCGAGGCTTTGGCGTGATGGTCACTGGGTCGTTGGGTATTAGATACTACTGATTGGCTTAGTCTTTGGAGATTGTTAGTGAGAGCCTAGAGCCAATCGTGTGATGGTTACTTTTTGGACTCTTTGTATGTATTCTTGTATATTTTGATATATAAATAAAGGCATTGTGATTATTATACTTGTGTGTATTTGTCTATATAAATAAGTATAATAATGTCATAGGTTATATCTATATCAATCGATTAGTTAAATCGATGGTGAGATGATATAGAGAAACTACTTAATTATTCTAGTCAGTATTAACATAGAAGGACGATGTTAATGCATTGAGACTAGCGTGTAGGTCGATGACTTGATCTCGAGTCGTGGATATGAGATATCGAGTTGACACGTGGGTATCGTTGGAGAATGTATCTTGAATGACCCGCCGTGAGAAAGTATCGTGGATCGTTATATGAGTGTCGTATACTTTCTCAGTGACTATTAGTATGACTTTAGTCCTTAGACCGAAGTCACCATGGTTCCTACGTAAGGAGTTATATACTTTGGTTTCGTCAAACGTCACCCGTAATGGGGGTGGACTATAAAGCGATTCTTGGGTATGTAACAAATTATGCGGAGGGATGTGAGTGATGTAGATGGGATCATCCCTCCTATATTACGGGAGTGATATCATAGTCTTGATAGAGTGAGATCACTAAGTGCATGGCCATGCCCAAATAAGGCGATATGTGATATTGTGCTTATTTGATTATAGTGAGTCTACTTGAGTTCAAGACACTTAGATTGATTGGAGGATGACACGGTCTATGCCTCATATAAGATCAATCTAGATATCAAGGATAGAAAGACAATGTCACATATTGTGAGAGTCACGATTATTAGTCGTATTGGTGATGTTGGATCTCAACGTTCTTGTAACTTGGGTAGTGATGATGTGTTGCTAGATACCTCTCATTGCTTATGTCCCTAATTGGATTTAGGGACATTGCCAACGTTGACAAGAACCTATAGGGTCACACACATAAAGCAATAGATGGAGACTAGTTCATATGATGAACCAAGAGGAAAGATGAAGTCAAGTTTGACTTGGCTAAATATGGAAAGTCTATAAAAGGCAAGTTTGACTTGACCTAAATCCACAAGTTTGACTTGACTATGAGTTAGACTCAAGTATGATCCAAATGTTGGATAAATCAATTAAGGGAGTTAATTTGGTCATGTTTGACTTTGGCCAAATTAGGAAGGTTGAAAGTCAATATTGACTTGACTTGGATGCCACCACATTTGATGAGGTGGCATGGGAGAACCAATGGGGATGCTACACATCACCATGCCACCTCATGCTTGCCACCTCAAGGGAGGTTACCCATGAGTGGCCGGCCACATTAAGGGGGCAATTAAGAGCATTAATTGCCCACTTAATGACATTTATGTGGCCGGCCACATGATATAGTGGATTGATTGAATTTTTGAATTCAATTTTTTGATTCTTCTTCTTCCTTGGTGCTCTTGGCAACTTCTCCCTCTCTTCCTCCTCTTCTTGGCCGAAAACCACATAGGTGCTAGCACACCTTGTTTCGATCATCTTCTCCACCTAATTGCTTGTGTGGACACATATAGAGGGGCTCTACTTTGTGCCCTCTAGATCCAACTTCAACCTTAGTCGAGCGGGATAAGCGAAGGGCACGCATCAAAGGTAGTTTTTCTTTAAACTATAGATCTAAGAGTAGATCTAACATATTCGGGTATTAAGCATGATATAAATACGTGGAATTTTTCGAATCGGATTTTTCTTTGCACGAGATCCTTGGCTAGGGTGTTTCGGGGTTTCCGCGACGCGAAAAGCGGTTTTCGTGGCCCGAAAAATTCTAACATATTCCACTTGCCAGAAAGGCTACAAGTGCTTTGATCCTATTACTAGGACGAGATATATCTTGAAGGATGTTACTTTCTTTGAGTCTGAATCTTATTATTCTCCTCAGTCTCATCCTCAGGGGGAGAATATTACCTCTTCCTTTGTGTCTCAAGTGGTCGTTCCTCAAGTTCCTCAAGTGGTTTCTTCTCCTATTCCACTGGATGTCATAGAAAATAGAAAAGATGCCCCATCGGAAAAGATGCTCCATCACTGGGACAGTCTTCACCAAATATTATTACTTATAAACGACGAAGACACAAGCAAGACCCTACTATTGATCGACTGGTTGAATCGGATGCTCTGGCTCCTGATCCTGTGAAGCAGTTATCCTCATCAGTTGAGCTAACCGTACCTCTAAATATGAACGAGCTGGACCTTCCGGTTGCTGTTAGAAAAGGTGTCAGGTCATGTACTCAACATCCTATCTCCAACCATGTTTCATACTCTCGTTTGTCTCCTTCATATCATGCATTTGTTTCACAATTATCAAACCATGCTATACCTTCTTCCTATTATGAAGCTGTAAGGGATTTAAGGTGGCAGGAAGCAATGAACGAAGAAATGGAGGCTCTTGACAGAAATGGTACTTGGGAATTAGTTGATCCCCCAAAGGGGAAGAACTTGGTTGGTTCTAAATGGGTCTATGCTATCAAGTATAACTCAGAGGGTGAAGTGATTAGATATAAAGCCAGACTTGTTGCCAAGGGATTCACCCAAACATATAGGGTAGATTACTTGGAAACTTTCGCATTAGTTGCAAAGCTGAACTCGGTCAAGGTAATTCTTTCTCTTGCTGCTCAATATGATTGGCCTCTATTTCAGTTAGATGTTAAAAATGCCTTCTTGAATGGTGACCTTTATGAAGAAGTATACATGTTGCCACCGCTAGGAATTGAAACAAAAGAAAAGGTTTGCAAGCTAAGAAAAGCTTTGTATGGGCTTAAACAATCTCCCAGAACATGGTTTGATAGGTTTTGCAAAGTCATGATATTGTTTGGTTTTAAACAAGGGAATGCTGATCATACACTCTTTATAAAAAGGAAAAAGGACAGCACTACCATTCTTTTGGTTTATGTTGATGATATGATAGTTACAGGGGATGATGAGGTAGAAATTCAGGCTCTTAAGTCCAAGTTAACATCAGAATTTGAAATTAAAGACCTTGGATCATTGAAGTACTTCCTGGGTATTGAAGTCGCTCGATCAAAGAAAGGAATCTATGTATGTCAGAGAAAATATGTGTTGGACTTACTCAAGGAGACAGGGAAGCTAGGTTCTCGGCTAGCGTCTACTCCTATAGAAGTAAACCATGATCTTACTAGTTCTAGTGGGGAAGATCTTACAAGTCTGGAAAAGGGAACGTATCAAAGGCTGGTTGGAAAATTACTCTATTTATCTATGACTAGGCCTGACATCACCTATGCTGTTAGTGTAGTAAGCCAGTACATGCATGCTCCTAAAACTATCCACATGAAGGCAGTTGATAGGATTCTAAGGTACTTGAAATCATGTCCTGGAAAAGGCTTGCTGTTTAAAGGAGGTGGTGATCTGAAGGTGGAATGCTATTCTGATGCAGACTGAGCTGGTTCTCGAGATGATAGAAGGTCCACTTCTGGCTATTGCACTTTTTTGGGAGGAAACTTGGTAACTTGGAGGAGTAAGAAACAAAATGTTTGTGCACGGTCCAGTGCTGAAGCTGAATATCGAGCCATGGCACATGGTCTTGCAGAGATGTCGTGGCTGAGTTTTCTGTTGACAGACATAGGATTAAAGGTTGAATTACCTCTCAGGTTGTATTGCGACAACAAGGCAGCAATCAATATTGCAAATAATCCAGTACAACATGACCGGACTAAACACATTGAGATTGACCGTCACTTTATTCGGGAGAGACTTGATTCTGGAGAGCTATGTCTACCTTATGTTAAGTCTGAGGATCAACTTGCTGATATGTTTACAAAAGCTATACCCCAAGTTGTGTTTGACTCTTCTCTTAGCAAGTTAAACATGTTTGATATATATGTTCAACTTGAGGGGGAGTGTTGTGAGAAGCAAGGGTAGATAAGTCTTTTTATCTTTTGTTAATAAGTTGATGCTTAGAGTTGTGTGGCTATATAAGCATATGTAATTCTCCTGAAATATTATGAATATTAAAAAACTCTTTATTCCAACAGCTACTATTTTTGATAGTTTTGATGATGATCCGAATATAGAGGGCCTTGACAATTTTGATCAGTGTGGTTCTATTCCAGAAATCAAAGTGTATGAGGAAGCTTGCATGATTGAGCTAGAATCTGAAAGAGTACTTCCTTCTGTTATGCAACCATCGAAGTTAGAACTGAAGGTTCTTCCAAGCCATTTGAAGTATGCTTACTTGAGGAAAGAAGAACAATTGCCGGTTATTATTTCCAAGGACCTTGAACCTAGGCAAGAAGAGCGATTGTTGAATGTGTTGAGGCGCCATCAAAAAGCAATTGGTTGGGATTTAGTTAAGAAGGAAGTGGTGAAGTTGCTACACGCTGGGATTATTTACCCTATTTCAGACAGTAAGTAGGTGACTCCAATACAGGTAGTGCCTAAGAAATCAGGAGTGACTATAGTAGTAAACAAAGAAAATGAATTGATTATAGGAAACTTAATCAATCTACAAGGAAGGATCATTTTCCATTGTCCATTATTGATCAGATGTTGGAAAGGTTGGCAGGGAAGACACATTATTATTTTTTGGATGGATATTCAGGGTACTTTCAGATTTGCATAGCACCCGGAGATCAGGAGAAGACCACTTTTACATGTCCCTTTGGGACTTTTGCTTATAGGTGGATGTCGTTTGGATTGTGTAACGCTCCAGGTACATTTCAAAGGTACATGGTAAGTATCTTTGTTGATCTTTTAGAGTACTGCATGGAAGTATTTATGGATGATTTCACTATTTATGGTTCTTCATTTGATGCATGTCTCTATCTTGTGTTTTGCATAGATGTGTGGAGAAAAATTTAGTTTTGAAATTTGAAAAATATCATTTCATAGTCAAGCATGGTATAGTTTTGGATCATGTTGTTTTTGAAAAGGGTATTGAAGTAGATCCAACTAAGATTAGTGCTATTGTTGCTTTATCTTATCCCACATGCATGCGAGAAGTTCAATCTTTTCTTCGACATGCATGTTTTTATAAGAGATTCATTAGAGACTTTAGTACCATTGCTTTACCTTTATCACGGTTGTTGCAAAAGGATGTGGAGTTTGTGTTTGATGAAAAATGCAAGGAAGCTTTTGATAGACTCAGGGAGGCTATTACTTCATCTCCTATTATGTGTGCTCGTGATTGGTTATTACCTTTTGAACTTATGTGTGATGCTTCTAATTTTGCAGTTGGAGCAGTTCTGGCTCAAAGGGTTGATGGAACACCTCATGTTATTAGCTATGAAGACATTGGATTCTGCTCAAAGCAACTATATAACAACTGAAAAAGAGCTTTTAGTTATTGTTTTTTGCTTTGGATAAGTTTCGGTCTTATCTCTTTGTTCTCATGTTATTGTTTTTTCTAATCATGCAACTCTCAAGTTTCTTCTCAAGAAAACAAATGCAAAGCCTCGGTTGATTCGATGGATGCTCCTACTTCAAGAATTTGATGTTGAAATACGAGATAGGAGTGGGAAGGAGAACTTGGTGACGGACCATTTGAGTAGGATTGAGAGTGAGGTGGACACTACACTGATTGTTGATTCATTCCCAGATGAGCATCTCTTTCAGTTGCAAGGTAAATCGCCATGGTATGCCGATCTTGTTAATTACTTGGTTGCTAATGTTTTTCCTGCACAATTTTCAAGAGCTCAATGTGATAAACTTAGGAATGATACAAAGTATTATGTGTGGATGGTCCTTACCTCTGGAAATTTGGTAGTGACCAGATAGTTAGGAGATGTGTATCTGATGATGAGTTTTAGTCTATACTTTCTTTTTGCCATTCACTTGCATGTAAGGGACACTTTGGTCCTCAATGTACAGCTAGGAAAGTTTTGGATTCAGGATTATATTGGCCTACTTTATTCAGAGATGCTTTTGAGTTTCACAGGACTTGTGAGATGGGAAATATAGGACGTAAGCATGAAATGCCTCAACAACCTATCTTATTTTGTGAGATCTTTGATGTGTGGGGTATTGACTTTATGGGCCCTTTTCCTATCTCATTTGGTTTTGTTTACATTCTATTAGTTGTTGATTATGTATCAAAATAGGTGGAGGTTATTCCCACCAGAACTGATGATTCTTTTGTTTTTTGTGAACTTTGTTAGGTCTCACATATTCTGCAGGTTTGGAGTACCTAGAGCTATCATTAGTGATCAAGGATCCCATTTTTGTAACAAACACATGAAGACACTTATGAGTAAGTATGGTGTGATTCATAGGGTGTCTACTCCGTATTATCCACAAACAAATGGTCAAGCCAAAGTTTCTAATAGGGAGATTAAGCAAATTCTTGAGAAAACAGTAAGACCAGATAGGAAGGATTAGAGCAAGAGACTTGATGATGCTCTATGGGCTTACTGAACGGCTTATAAAACTCCTATAGGGATGTCTCCTTATCGAATTGTCACTAGCCTGTAGAAGTGGAACATAAAGCATATTGGGATGTGAAATCATGTTATATGAATTTGGGAGAGGCTGGTTGTGAAAGGAAGCTGCAATTGCAAGAGCTTGAAGAGCTTAGATTGGAGGCTTACGAGAGCTCTCAAAATTATAAGGAGAAGACACGTTTTTCATGATAAGCAAATTTTGAGGAAAAAATTCCATAAAGGAGACAAGGTTTATTGTTCAACTCTAGACTTAGATTGATACGAGGTAAGTTGAAGTCTAGGTGGGAAGGTCCTTTTTGTGTTACTAATGTTTTTCCTTATGGTGTTGTTGAGATTCAGGAAATTCCTACTAAAAGAGTTTTCAAGGTGAATGGGCATCGTCTCAAGGTGTTCTATGAAGGTGTTAAAGAAGGATTGAAGGAGAAGTTGAACTTTGAAGAAGCCATCTATCCGGCTTGAAAGAAAAAAAGGGAAGTGTGTTCTGTTTTGTTTTCTTTTAATTCTGTCATTTTGCAGATGTTCTTTGATTTTTTATTTTTTTTGGTAGTTTAGTGTTTTAGATCTCCATTCTATGGGTTTAAAAAAATTGGTTGTTTCTTTAAGTAGTACGAATGATTTTTTTGGATTTGTAAAGGGCTTTATATATGGTTCATCAATGTTAAAATTTTGACATGGCTTGTTAAATAACTTCATGTGTTCAATCAGCAAGGTGGTGGATTTTAACTTAAATAGTTGAGTTCATTAAAAACCTAGTGAGGATCAAAAACAGTTACAAAATGGTAGAATTAAAAGAAAACAAAACAGAACACACTCGAGCGATAGCTATAAACCCGAGAGTCTACGTCAAATAAAGTCGAGTGGCGACTATAAACCCCGGATCAACAGTCGAGCAACGACTATAAATCCTTGTGAAGAAAGCTCAGCTGTCGAAGACAACAGCCGAGCGGTGACTATAAATTCAAGAAGAAAGTTATCGGGCAGTCAAGCAGCGATTGTGAACCCCAGTTTTATTGTCAATTGGCAGATAAGATTTTCGATTAGAAAGGGTAAGAGGTCGTTCGACCTACGCGGAAATAGTCGGTCGAGCATCTTAGCGAGTAGTTACATGGAAGAGCAGGAAAGCGAACAAAAAAGTAGTGCTTTTTCCAATGCTTATTGGAGGACGGTATTTTGTCAAAAAAGACAGCGCCCACTCGGGCTTGGAATAGAAAGATCCCCAACTCAGACAACTTTGGATAATAAAAATAATGAAATGCCCTAAGTACTAAAGGGATGTCGTGCAGATGAAATAATATGACCACTCTGCACAGCAGCCTAAAGGAATTGGGCACAAGTTGATGCAACGAAATGTAGAAATATCTACATACGTCTGAAAAGAAAGGGTAAACAAGAAAGCGGAGGCCGACGCAAAACTGATCCTTGAAAAAGGGTAAAAGCGACGAAGAAGAAGAAGGAAATCGGCAGAGTACATACGCGAAGGAGAAAAGCAACGAAATATGAAAATGAAGACTGTAAAGGCTTATAAGCCCAGCGAACGGTCGCTCTGAGCCATTCGATCGAGGGTTACAGGAAACGAGACCAAGATCCGGCCGTTAAATTCGAAACGACGTCTGTCATATCAATCTCAAATATCCACCTTTCACATCAGGCGTGCGATGACAGAGGGTGAGACACGTGGCGGCAGGCGACACGGGAGTATTAATGAGGCTTAATTAAAAGACATGGCCAGCGTGCTCAATAATAATGATCAGAGATTTGCATAGTCTTTCAGAAATTGAGAGGACGTTAGCAACCTAGAAAAGACACTCGTTCGAAGGAGCGACGAGATGTGGAAAAATTTCTAAGTGTTGTCGCCAACCATCCCGACTGGCACAGATCCCTGACTGAGTGATAGTCGAGCAGCGGCTCTAAACTCAGGTGCGTAATTAATTAGTCAAGTGGCGGCTCTAAACCCATGGGAAGCATCAGCCTCAATGTTCGTCATAGCCGAGCCGCGGCTCTAAGCTCAGGTCAGTAAGATAAAGCAAAACGGCAACTATGAAGATGATATGAGCCGATTGGAAGCTCGAGAACAGAGAATGCCCAATCAGGGGAAGGTCACCGAAGATACTACTCGTCTAGTCAGTCAGATTTACAATCTCCTTCGACTAGACTTGAGGGGAAGGTTTGTGATGCGGTGATAAGGGAGACCCACTAAGTGCGGGTCAAGGACGAAGATAGCAGCCGATATGGAGGTTAAAGTTAAGGCGGTCAACGCAAGGGAACCAACGGGCTCACCAAAAGTGGGTCGTGCGAAAGTCGACTTCAACTGTCAATCAGGCTTGATTGGTTCAGTCGGCCAGGAAGCTCAGCGGAGTGGATCGCTCGTCCGAATAGGATCAGTATACCCAGAACATTAGATTCTCATAACTGGTCGAGCGAGCGCCAGGTCGACCAGAGCTCATGTCCAGTCGGGCCAAACATGATTAGCTGAATCAAGTCACTACGAGGAAAAGCAGCTAAGGTCGACTGGGAATGGAACCCCTCCCATATCTCCTAATATCCCTCTGGGAGGTAATATCGCTGACAACATGGAATTATCAATAGGCAGATCGTACAACGGAAGTTTCTACTGTCTTGTCAGATATTTGCATGCCCTGTTAAGGTATGGTGTCAGAAACACTTTTCTGATTTGTTCTTTCACAAGATGGTTTAGAGAACGTGTCCGCGCCTTGAGGAACGTGCACGTCGCCTACTGTAGCACTATATAAAAGGGGTTCATACACCAACGGAGGTATGTGTTATTCACTATTCGCACTTATGCTTTCGTTGCTGCTACGTTGCTCTGCCTTCTTCTACTATTCCGATAACTGACTTGCGCGTCGGAGGGTCAACGTCGAGGACCTCTTCCCTGGCTTGGCACTGACATTTCTTGTATTGCAGATCGGAGTGGAGTCTTCACGAGATTGGAGCGGAGCCTTTCCGATGTCAACAGAAGAGCCACATTCCTAGCTAACCTTCTTCACCGTTTTCGAACAAGATCATCAGCCTTTACTACTTTCAAATGTATACATTTGTATGTTATCTTATTAATGCACTCCTTATTCCAATGGAATTATTGTAATTCCATCTTCTGCTTCCCAACTCCCAAGGGAAAGAATAAAAACTTAGCATTACTCAAAGATCAAATTTTTATTAAACCATAAGGCATAGAATACCATAATAAAAGCAGCAAAAGTGGAGAAAAGAGTTCCATAAGAACAGAACGAGTACCGTTGTCATCATCAACGGAGACTCTGGAAGAGCGCTTGGCCGAGGACGCCCTAGGTCGCGCTGGAGGGTTCCCGCCGCTGCTGGCCTTCGTGGGAGGAACCTGGCGCTCAGTTCGAACCGATGCGCGGGAGTGGCCGTTCGACGCCATCGACAGCAGCAGGTGCAAGAGCCCTAGAGGCTAGACACGCCGCGGTTCTGCCTCCTCGATGTTTTGTTGATCTTGAGGGAACAGATTAGGTGAACAAGTTCTGATGGAAGGAGAAACGGCGTGGGCTATGACATTGTCGTCTTCTCGCGGGAGTTGAGGCCGGCACGACCTCTCATTTTCGTCGCGACCGCCACAACTCTGCCGCCCGCCCTCCTTTTGCTTGCTCCCATGTTTTTTATTCACTTTTCAAATTTTTATAGACTAAACTATGGATCCACTTTTCATACTAGTACTCCAACTTCCAGTATTTAAAATAATTTCCAACAACTGTATAAAATCCTTTCCAATTTTGACGTGGTTTTGTTTTGGATAGGAATAAGATCACGTTTAGAACTTCGGATGAAATCATTCGAATGTTCAACTGCATCAAATTAATCTAGAACAGAATGATTTAAGAAATGTTCTATCTTATTGCATTGAGTTTCGTTTTTGAAATCGATCTAGTTTTCGAATTTGAGAATGAAATATTGAAATCATGCTTCTTATTTCTGGGTCGAAATTAAAATTGAAATACAAAACTGATAAAGTTGACAGCTTTACGGAGCAGCGGTGACTCGACGGAGGGTTTTCCTTTCATCTCCGTTGCACGGCGATTCCTCCAAATTGGTTAGATTTGCAGGCGACGGGGCAAAGCATTGTTTCTGCCGTGAAAAATCTGCAAGCTGCGCGACTTTTTCCCCCTCGCTCATCAGGTACGCATTCGATTTCCTGATCCTTGGCATGGCTGCGGATGATCTAGCAATTCAGATTTGAAGTGTGCAAAATCGCTTGAGTGGACGATGGTTCTCGATTTAGGGTTTTCCGGCTTCTTCGGATTTCATGCGTTAGTGTGCAATAATGCGCGTCTCCATCGAAATTTCCATCTTGTTCGGATTTATAACTTCGCCTTTATTCTTGTCGTTGAAGATTTTGGCGTGGAATGCTTTAGAAATTTCAGATTCCTACTATCAAAAACAATGCTTCAGATTTAAGGCTTACTACTGACATGATTTAAGAACTATTTCTGTGATTTTTAGCATGTTCTCTCTAGGTCATGATCTGAAATATGCTGCAGATTTACATTTTAGGATAACCTATCGAAAATCACTACAACTCGAATGACAAGCTCTCTGACATGATGTGAAACAATAATCAATTTGTAGATGAACCCTAATTCATGATAAGCACTCAATTGCTTTGCAAGTGTATCATAGGAAATATAATTTAACACCATGTAAGTAATGTGTATGCCCATTTCGAACAGGCATTATTATATTATAGAATCTAAAATGAATGATAAAAAGGATATCAAGATCTTCAATTCCTCTCCTTTTATAAGTTGAATAGGATATCAAAATTTAGTTAATGACAATAGATCTCGAATACATCTTTAATATTTTAATGGTACCTCACCTCAATGGGCTTGAGAGTTGAATCTAAAAAAGGAAGAAGAAAAATGCTAAGATGGGTTTTTTGACTGACAGCATAACAGAAACATTTCTTGTTTGCAGCCCAACTCTTGCACATTATTGGTTGTTGCTGTACATTGAACAATCTTATCCTGGATCAAGATAATTCAAATAGACCAGATTTTATTCTTTTGAACAGGTAGAAAATGGGGTGTTTCAGTTGGTAAGATCCCCACCTTTCTTTGCTTCCCTCATGTGCCCTCCTTGCATCTCTATATAGAAGGTTGTGCTATACAATCTGCTTAAGGTGAAAGTTGGCCGAAAAAAATTCTACGGTTCAATAGTTCATATAATTTAGTGTCTTCTCATGTCTGCTGTGAGTTTAGTTTTATCGAACGGGATCTGTTGAATCTGTCAAGCGGCCAGTTCAATCATCACTAAAGCCAATTCTGTTATAGGTCAATATTAAATA
The DNA here is from genome assembly GCF_018446385.1 of Zingiber officinale. Classification (NCBI taxonomy): domain Eukaryota; kingdom Viridiplantae; phylum Streptophyta; class Magnoliopsida; order Zingiberales; family Zingiberaceae; genus Zingiber; species Zingiber officinale. The sequence continues at coordinate 88,434,134 of NC_055994.1, read as the reverse complement.
TACTAGACGAAAATTATATAAAAGAAAGATACGTGGCAATGTCCAAACTTTTTGGTTGACTTGTCATCTAAAAACCAAAATTTGATTGTTTTGCTTCTTCAATCATGTTCAGAGGTAGGATAGGTGAGGTCAAGTGAGAATTCAAGCAAGAAAAACAAGAACCCCTAGACAAGATTAAGGGCTTGAAGTAGGTTCTAACCTTTTATCACCTTCAAAGGAGGTTGGTTCAGAGAGGGGTTGAAGCCTCATGTAATATTACAAATACATGGGCAAATAATTTAGACACAAAGAAGAAACAAGACGGTTGTGCTTCTCAATAATTAGGTCAGTCTTGACATTTTCCTTAATCCTCCCTAAGACTGTATCTAAATATGATAAAGTGAGAGAAAATAGATTAACATATTATAAACATATTCAAAAGTGACCAAAAGATTCTATAGTTAGAAGGGTCTAATCGATCAGATGATGGATTATATTGTATCTATTGAATCTCCTGACCATCTAAGGTGGAAATGCTTCATCATTTGTTCCCCATAGAAGAAATGTTTTACATATCGACCCAAATAGTTGGGAGAAACATGCCTTTATGACAATGATGAGCTATACTTATCGGTCATCCATAAGTGCTCTGTTAGAAGTAGCAAACACTAATGCACTCCGATCACTGAACTGAATTTGATCATCAAAGCTTCTCCTCATCTGACATTGAAAACTTTGACTCAAAGTGTCCTCTATCAGAGAAAAAAAAACATAACTTCCAGGATGGTACAACTAATAGAAGTGTTTCAGACAATAGGTAGGAGCATGGCATGAGATAAAAGTTAGTATCCAACTTCAGTGATTCAGAACCAAAAAAATTCTGGTTCGATGAAAAGGATAAAGTGTTTGTTTCTCTACTTAAATCTGTTTCATGTGAAACGAAAGATATACTATCATGGTCTTAGTGATTAGTTTGATAACTCAACACTGAGACAACTCATGCGCTTGTAAATTATCAGAAAATGACAAAGCTTAGCTTAAATGATCGTTGCGCAGAGTTTATCATGATAGTGATTACTTTGATTATAACTGGTTCGCTATTGTTGACTAAATGTGATCGATGTGATGGCAGGCAACGGTAGAGGCGTACCTCGTATCATACATGCGGTAACAATGGCAAAGACAAAAAAATAAAGGTGATCGTATCTCTCCCTGCAATACGTGAAGGTTTTGGTTTGGACAAAAAAATTCTGTGTTTTCTTAAACCATCCGCGTCAGAAGTTTAACAGCATTTTGATGATAGCAAAATACAAATATGCATGCTAAGGTTTATCAGAGCTGTGATTTTGTATCTTTCTTTAATATAATATAACTGCATCAAAAATGAATGTTCCAAAACTTAGCATGCCTAACATTCATTATGGCCGACAGTTCATCCATTTGATATTTATTTTTCTGCTGCCTACTTCATCCTTCATCTTCATCCTTCATCCTTCATCCTTCATCCTTCATCCTTCATCCTTCATCCTTCATCCTTGGTCGCATAACGCATTACGGAAACTTGAAACGTGATATTTCAACTAAAAAATTGGTGATTGCAGCAGAACCAAAATGAATAGCTGCAAAGAATAAAAAATGATATTCGCAGGTGGAAGAGTGAATCGCACCTTCCTAGTTGTTTGCAAAAGCATGCAAACGTGTCAATAGTATAGGCTTGTAGCTTTTAGCAGCTACCCATGCAGGTCCTTTATTTTATCTCATCATTTTGCCGTAGTAACGTGTTATCTGTCTTTTTATCGTCGTTATCATTCTTTTGCATTTCGTTTCAATGTTCAAAAGATCAATTAATAGCAGTTGTTTGTGCATCAGCAGAAGCAAAAATTTCGAGTCTCATTATCATTGCTTAAAGAAGGAAGAGCAAGAAGAGAATTCCCTCAGTAAAAAACAGAGGAGGGATTGGCAGCAACCTCTGACGTCCACAAAAGCTCCTCCAGGTACTCTTTTCCCAGGTCCTCGAACTCCACCACACCAACACTGCTGTTGCTACTGCTGCTGTTGCTGTTGCTATTGCAGCTGTTGCTGCGTTTCATCTCCTCTTTAGCCTTCTTGATCATCGACTTCCGCCGACTGGAGTGGCGGCGCTTGAGTGCCACCACCGGAGACACCTCCTCGTCCTCCTTCCGGCGGTCCATGCCGAGGAGAGATTCGCGGACTTGCTCCACGGGGAAATTGAGCACGGCGGTGGCGCCCCGCATGGCGAAAGCCGCCTGGTCGTAGGCCATCGCCGCGGCCTCCGCGCTGTCGAACGTCCCCAGCCACACCCGGATCCCGTGCCGCGTCGAGTCCCTGATCTCCGCCGCGAACTTCCCCCACGGCCGCTTCCGCACGCCCCGGTAAGCCTTCTCCTTCGCTTCTGCTTCCGCCGGCGCCGCCGGTTTCTCCGCGGTCTTGTCGAGCGAGGAGTCTACCTCCTCTTCCTTGTGGCTGAATAGACTCTGCTCGCTGGCCTCGCCAGAGGCCTCGGCGAGCATTCCGAGCAACAGCATCTCGTCGGAGTCGTTCATGTTGAAGGGCAGAGGGGCGTCCGGGTAGAAAAGGCCGAGGGTGAGGGTGGGAAAGGGCGAGACCTCGGCGGAGGCGGTGAATGATTCCGGCGAGTGTTGGTGGAGAGAATCGAAGGAGGAATGCTCCATGAATGCTCTGCTGTATTCCTGCCGGAGCGAGCTTGGACTGTTAGTTAAAACAAGGCTCGAAGCTGGCGCCGTTTTATACTGGAAACAAACGGCGGCGGCGGACTGGCAATGAAGGGACGGATAGACTTCCGTGGGGGCCACAGTGCGTGGTGGGCCACAGCGGCACGTGAGGCGCACAAATTCGATAGCTAAATACCTAAATTGAAGGGTCGGGGTGGATCGAATTTTATTTAGAGGAGCTCCCGAGTTATTTAGAGCCAGAGGAGCTCCCCATAACTAACGACGCTGACGCATCCGATGAGGCTTGCGGCGTTGGATCATGGATGACTACGGGACATGTATGAATGGTTTTCTAATAAATTTTAAGGTTAATTCTTAATTGGTGTGAATTATTTTATTGAGTGTTTAATTTTTCTCACGTAAAGGGTCATTATGTGAGGACATCCTAGAGATTAACTAAAGGAGTCACTACATCGTGATTTATTCTCTTTTAGAAAATGAGATCTCTATATTGTATAGATCGTTAAGGTGACGATTTCATCTTTTTTTTCTATGACTGTAAGTAAGAAAAGTTCTAGTCAAATGAGATTCTACATTGGAGAGTATCATGACATGTAGTATGTAGTTGAAGTCTAATGTAGCTGAGTCCTAGGGATTTTAATTGATTGGATTTAGATAAGTTTCATATTTTTTTTATTCTTATCCTCGTTTATTATATTTACTCTCATTTTTATGGATATTCAATTTTTATTTTCATATCCTCTTCAAAAATCTTATTACCATGGATAATTATATTTTTTTTTTTCAAATTTAAATTAAAGTCATGAATATTTAACAAATTTTTTTAAAAAAATAATAAGATAAAAATTAACAAATTAAACATGTATTTATGTGGATGTGAATAGATTTTATCATATCTATTTCCATATCATAACTCAAAAAATTTTATACTCAATTATTAAATCATTTAATTAGATCTAAATAAATCTTTCCATACTCTCTTCCATTCACTAATGGATGCGGTTGAAGTGAAGTCGAGCTCGAATCCTAAATATTTGAAATTTAAGGAGCAAGAGGCTTGATGATTGGCCTAGGTTTCTAATCCAACAACAATTGTATGTTTAGGATTGGCCAGCTGAAACCAAAAGGAACACGTAAGTGTTTCTCTGTAATCTGTCGAAATCGGGAGGTGTGGTTGGCTAACTGTATTGATTTAGCACGAGGAGTCCAAATGCAGATGAATGCTTTCTTTTATAGATCAATTATTTTAATCTACTTTATTATTTGAACCCATTTTAATTGAATTCATACATATCAAAATTACACCGGATATAGACCGAATGTAGACCGGCTGATTCTTTTTTAAAAAAAAAAAAATAAAGAAAGAAAGAATAGACTAAATGTTGGGGGAAATTGAATGCAAAATTAGAGGAAATTTTATAAAATTGGTTTGATATGAATGGGGAAATTAGACAAAAGAGGGAATAATCACGTAGATTTTGGCAAGACTATGATTTATATCTTACTCATGTTGGATGTCAAATAGGTCGAGACAAAAAAATTCATCCACGTACTGCTCTTTGATTGAAATGAATACTCATTAATCAAATCAGAGTTGTTTCAAATAGTATAGGTAGTTAATGGCCATTACGTGGTTGGATTAATAGTTGTTAGAATTTTTGTGCCAGTTTTAAAGAAATCATGTTTCTCATAGGTCTCGATTGTCCTCACAAAAGTTTTAGCTCGTCTCCCCTGAGTCGCTCAACCGGTTATCGAGTACTCCGACTTGGCTTAGTCTCTTGGGTGCTCTTGACTTGAATTGTCTCATGAGCAATTTGACTTGACATAGTTTGAACTAGTCTTCTTAGGACTTT